>NC_092716.1:48081854-48385017 GCF_047496885.1 Scyliorhinus torazame | reverse complement strand
GACGGGACTGGGGGCATTCTGGCTAAGTTTGCCGATGATACAAAGATAGGTGGAGGGGCAGGTAGTATGGAGGAGGTGGGGAGGCTGCAGAAAGATTTAGACAGTTTAGGAGAGTGGTCCAAGAAATGGCTGATGAAATTCAATGTGGGCAAGTGAGAGGTCTTTGGAAAAAAGAATAGAGGCATGGACTATTTTCTAAACGGTGACAAAATTCATAATGCTGAAGTGCAAAGGGACTTGGGAGTCCTAGTCCAGGATTCTCTAAAGGTAAACTTGCAGGTTGAGTCCGTAATTAAGAAAGCAAATGCAATGTTGTCATTCATCTCAAGAGGCTTGGAATATAAAAGCAGGGATGTACTTCTGAAGCTTTATAAAGCATTAGTTAGGCCCCATTTAGAATACTGTGAGCAATTTTTGGCCCCACACCTCAGGAAGGACATACTGGCACTGGAGCGGGTCCAGGGGAGATTCACACAGATGATCCCAGGAATGGTAGGCCTAACATACGATGAACGTCTGAGGATCCTGGGATTATATTCATTGGAGTTTAGGAGGTTGAGGGGAGATCTAATAGAAACTTACAAGATAATGAATGGCTTAGATAGGGTGGATGTAGGGAAGTTGTTTCCATTAGCAGGGGAGACTAGGACCCGGGGGCACAGCCTTAGAATAAAAGGGAGTCACTTTAGAACAGAGATGAGGAGAAATTTCTTCAGCCAGAGAGTGGTGGGTCTGTGGAATTCATTGCCACAGAGGGCGGTGGAGGCCGGGACGTTGAGTGTCTTTAAGACAGAAGTTGATAAATTCTTGATTTCTCGAGGAATTAAGGGCTATGGAGAGAGAGCGGGTAAATGGAGTTGAAATCAGCCATGATTGAATGGTGGAGTGGACTCGATGGTCCGAATGGCCTTACTTCCACTCCTATGTCTTATGGTCTTAACTTCAGGGCAACCGGCTCTATGCAGATGGACAAGGTCTTTGTCCGGATCTTGCGTGGCTGGGTAGAAGAAGTGGCTCTGTTTCTGCTGGGCTCATCCGTCTGGTAGCGATCATTGGTCTTGAACTTGTCTGTCTGGTCGTTATGCTGCACTCGGGTTGGCATAGCCCGGATCCAAGAGAGACCAGGTACATGGCTGTGTCTCTTCTTAACCCTCAATGATTTCGCGCTCTTTGGGGCGGTTCTTAACTTGGACCCAATAATTCAACAGGCTTTGATCACTGCCTTTGATTTTGGCCAATAAAGGGGCGGGTGCCTTGATGGCTGGGTCTGTCCTTGGCGGTCATTGACCGTGGCTGTTTGGGCTCCCTGAGTAATGGGAGTGGCGCCGATTAGTCTGTATCTGTATCGGTTACCCAAGTACAGTTCTTTTGTTCTGGGGAAATGGGCCATTAGAATGCAAATGAGCGGGGGTTTCGATCGCATCTAGCTATCTGGATTGCAAATACACACACATGCTCTGAGTCTGTCTGAGTCCTGCGTTGGCCATAATTCTCATGGTCCTTTGCAGGTGACAATCTGAGGTGGCTACATCCAGTCCTCTTGATCCTGAACGCGAAGCGTGGTGGATCACACTGTTGATCCCTTATCCATCCTTGGTGTGCCGGTTACCCTTGGTCAGTGACAGGCTCTACACTACTCTGTCCTATGTTTTTGGAGCATTTACCTAACATTTTTATTATCACATCATACATTCAGAATTTCTAACGTGTCACTATAAAACATTTCACTGTTCCGCACAATTGAATATCTATGTAACACTATCTAAGCTACTCTCATGCTGCTGGCAAATATCAAAAAGAACTTATGTACAATACACAATTTCAAAACAGCAGCATCACATTTCTACTTAATCTATAAAAGTTACAGAGGTATACGGTCTTTATTTTTATCAGCGATTAATGTTTGTTGAGTTGGGTGAATTCCAAAGAATGGGGCTCGGAGTGTATATATCGGGGAGCGGGAGGCTCTTTTTCGCCATTTGCGGAGTCTAAGTGTCTGGATCACACTGCAGATTATTGCAATTACCAGAAGGACCTCTACTGTGTATGAAAGGGGGTACCATTTGGCAATGTTTTCGCACCAAGTGGGAGTTTCAGTGTCTATCTCTATGTGTGGTGCGGTGTCCGGGCTAGGGGTGTCATGTTGTGTGGTAGTGTTCGGGGCTGGTGTGGTGTGTGGTACAGAGGCTTGTAACGCGTGCAGTTGTAGGAGTCCAGTGATGATCACAATGTAGGTCATCAGTCCTCTCTTCATCTTGCCTTCTGTCTTCTGTTTTCCGTATATTCCTGGGGGTGCAAGGATAATATCTGTTATTATCTTCAGTTAATATCTCATTTATTTGTCTTTCTCTCCTTAACTTCAATTCCCCATTAGAATCGTCACCACGTGTGACTCCCTCATTTTTTTTTTTAAATAACATTTTGAGAGACAAGACATTGCCCAAAAAAAAATTCTTTGCAAGTGCAGAGATTCTCGCAGCTGATGGTCGATGCGGGGAGTGGGCGGACAAATTCTCCGTCCAGTCTTTCCTTTACTGCAACCAGTGATGGCTGAGGCTCATCTTAACTAGTCGAATTTTAGGGCGGCCTGTTTTATAGAATTTAGTGGTCCCAGGATCCAGAGCTAGTTCGCGTGTAGCAGCATATGTGGCAACCAAGTGTGTCAAACGTGCAAATTGCAGGTGGGGAATGACCAGAGGATCGTGGAAGGTAAAGGGATGAGTGTGCAGACTGTGGCAAGGGGCATTCTTTAAACCACAATAAAAGAGCAGAGAAGGGAAAACTAAGACCTGCCAAAGACAGTGAAAAGTGTAAAGAACCATTCCAGAGTACTCGAAGTGACTGGAACATGAGGTGCGTGTGGGCCGCGGCAGGGCAAGAATGGGTGGAATCCCCGGGTAGGGTGGTGATTAGTGCCGTTGCTCCACTAACCGAGCTTAACTGACCGGATGCATTTGGGGTCCTCAGGCAGGGCAGGGATTAGTGCCATTATTCCCTACCTGGGTGACCTAAACGAGCGGAAAGAATTCGTAACACATGTGAGATCCAACAATTGTTCCTTTAACGGCCATTGGTCAGTAAATAGCATCGGAAGAGAACTACGACTGTATCAAGAAATTGGGTGTCAAGCCGACATTAATTAAAACCATGTAACAAGAAGAAAGAAAGAAGGAGAATAAAAAGGCGGGCAGGATCCATCAGAAAGTAGGACACCGTAATTCTTATGCGGCGTCTTTTTCTCATCATCTGGACACCTCAGGGTTCTGTATCAAAAAGCGTTGTAAAAGGATTACCATAACCAGAGTCAGAATCTGAATCATCACAATCTCCCGGTTGCCAGACTTGTGTCTGCCGTTTTTGTGCCGTGGCTGTGTGGGCCGTCTTGGAATCCGAATCGTCATGTCTAACCAGTCTACAAGAGTTGTTGCGGTGCCAAAAACGTGTTTGTTTGTCATGAGGCGAGGGGGCGGTGGCAGTGAAGGGCAAGTTACTGTTGTTGGGTGGTGGCAGTGGCTGTGGCTGTGGAAGGGAGTATTGGGGGCCAAACATGTCTTGATCATGGTCCCGGAGGCTGGAGTGACTGGGGATGGGAGGTTGTACCAGTTGTCTGTGATTGTGGTAAATTCGGGGAGGCTGGTGCTGTCGTCGGAGTCAAGCTCATGGTGGAAGGTCGTACCTTTGGGTGGAGACAAGGTCGGGTCTGTGGGCGTGGACATGCTGTCAGGGCTGGGGGAGGGTTGGACTAGGTTTTCGATGGGCAGGGTGGAATCGTCTGCTATTGCTAGGGAGATGTGGTGGGAGTGGCTACATTGGGTTCCATAGACTTTGAGCTGGTTGATGGTGGAAACAACCAGTTTTACCATTAGGGTATGTTATCTTGTACACAGAGGGGCTTACTTTGTCCGAAATGGAGTAGTGGCCTGCAAATTTGGGGGAAAGGAAAGAACTGGGATTGTAAAGGGAAACAATTACTTGCTGACTGACTGTATACTCTACGGGGTGGACTGTTTTGTCAAAGCAGGCTTTACTCTGCTTCCTTCGAGCGCCTAGTCGGACAGCTGCAGCAAGCTGTGCTGCTTTTATATTGTCTGTGACTTATTGGACCACTTTTTCATGGGCGAGGGCGGTGACTGTGGGGCTTGCCAAATCGAGACCTAATAAATATTCAATTCCTTTCATGGGCCATCCGGTCATGAGAGTGAGAGGGGTGAAACCTGTGGAACTGGATACTGTGTTCCGAATAATCATAAGGGCGAATGGGAGAACTGTGTCCCATGTGATATTATGCTGTTGCACCATCTTTCCAATGGTTGTTTTTAAAGTGAGATTCATTCATTCAACAATGTCGCTGGATTGGGGGTGATACGCGATGTGAAATTTTTGTTTGATTCCAAAAATCGTTAGGACATTTTGCATGACTCTGTCTGTGAAATGGGAACCTTGGTCTGACTCAATGATGCGGGGGAGTCCCCAGCGTGCAAATATCTGTTGGGTCAAAATCTTAGCTGTGGCCTTTGCAGTGTTTGTCTGTAAGGGAAATGCTTCTACCCATTTTGTAAAGGTGTCGATTACCACTAATATGTATTTGAAACCATTTCTGCAAGGGGGGAGGGGGCCAATGTAGTCGAGTTGCAAATTTGTCCAAGGGGCATTAACAGGTCGGGTGTGTCTCAATTGCCCCTTCTTGGAGTACCTTTCAGGCTTGTTCTGTGCACAGATTAAACAATTCTTAACATAATGTGTTACATCGGATTTTAAATTGGGCCACCAGCACAATGGTCTTAAATGGGCAATGGCATTGTCTATTCCCTGATGTCCGTGTCCATCATGAAACTGGTAAATTATCTGGTTTCTGTCCTGTGTGGGGACCATATAAATTCCATTTTTCAAAACTATACCGTCCTATACCGTCAGTGAGTCCTTGCATTTGTCGTAGGGGGCTGGGAAGTTACCGTCTAAAACTTGTTTGAGAGTGTTGCCTGCCTTTTGGGACTGAGATAGATCCTCAATATTGGTCTGAGAAACCTAGACAGCGTGTATCGGTTCACTTTTGGGGGTTTGCCAAAAGTGACCGTGGCATGATCCTGACTTAGCTAAGACGTCTGCCTTTACATTACCGGGTGGGGAGGAACGATGATGGCTTCTCACTTTAATAATATCGTACATGTGGCCTTTAGCTGTCCCAGGAATGTGTTCCAACAATGGGGCTGAGGGTAGGGGTTTACTATCAGCGGATACGAATCCTCGAGATTCCCACAGGGGCAGGAATTCTGTCAAGCTATTGCACACATATAAACTGTCCGAATGTATGTCTGCGGGGGTTGGAAAGGAATCGGGGTGCTGCAGTACATATGCTATGGCTGATAGTTATGTTGCTTGTGATCCTAGGTGGCCGGGCAATTTTAAAGATATTTCTTCTCATGCGCGTCCCTGTACGTCTTCTACATAAATTCCACATCCAGTTATTATCTTTCCATTTTCTATTGTGGAAGAACCGTCTACCGTCTACAAAAATCTTTAAAGCATTGTCTATGGTGTGTGGATTCTGCGTTTTACTGCCTGCTCGTGAGTGCAGTGACTTTGGAATAAAGGGTCCTGTATGATGTTGGGCTGCTCTGATCTGGCACTCATGTGGGATCCCTGCATACTGAAGATTATCTGCTATAAATGTGTGGGTCTTTGTACGCTTGACTGTAATGCCCCTTCCTTGTATCAACAGTGTCCAGTGAGCTGCTTTGATCTGGCTGACTGAACCATCCTTTAACCTACCATCTAACAATAGCTGCGTTGGGGTGTGCTCGGTTAAAATCGTTACTGGGTTAAGGCCTGTGATGTAAGCAAAATACTGTACTGCCCAAAAGACTGCAAGCAAGTGCCGTTCGCAGGCTGTAAATCCTTGCTCTACGGGATCCAAAATTCGTGAGGCATAGGCTTCGGGTCCTAAGCGGTCAGGTCTTTCCTGTAGGAGTACTGCTGATAGGGTTCAGTCGGTGGTTGCTACTTCAATGGCATAGGGAGTGTGTGGGTCTGGAACTTGCAAAGCGGGGGCTGTGCCTAGGGTGCGTTTTACATCATCAATGGCGTCTGTGTGCTGAGGAAGCCATTCCCATGGGGCATTCTTTTTAAGGAGCTCTGAGATCACTTGGGTCACTGTCTGTGTGGAGTCTGCACATCCTCCCCATGTGTGCGTGGGTTTCCTCCGGGTGCTCCGGTTTCCTCCCACAGTCCAAAGATGTGCAGGTTAGGTGGATTGGCCATGATAAATTGCCCTTAGTGTCCAAAATTGCCCTTAGTGTTGGGTGGGGTTACTGGGTTATGGGGATAGGGTGGAGGTGTTGACCTTGGGTTGGGTGCTCTTTCCAAGAGCCGGTGCAGACTCGATGGGCCCAATAGCCTCCTTCTGCACTGTAAATTCTATGATAATCTATGAGAGTGGGGCTGCTTTTGTGCCAAAACAATCTCCTGCAATATCCAACTAATCCTAAGAATGAACGGAGTGCAGTGATACTGTGGGGCAGGGGCAATTTAACTATTGACTCAATTCACTTCTGTTCAATCTCTCTCTTCCCGTGGGTGATAATGGTGCCTAAATAAAGGACCTTTTCTTTTAAGATCTGGGCTTTTTTGGGGTTGACCTTGCATCCAATGGATTGAAAAAGACCTAGTAATTCCGAAAGAAGCTTTACATGCTCTTCCTTTGTGTCCGTCTGTAGGAGTAAGTCATCCACATACTGTATAAGGCATTTGGGGCGGGAAAATTTGGAAAGTCCGTTGGCCAATTGTCAGTGGAAAATGGAGAGGGAGTTGTGGAAATCTTGTGGGAGGCATGTCCACGTATACTGCTGCCCTTGAAATGTGAACAGGAACTTATATTGACAGGTCTTGTCTAAGGGAATGGACCAAAAGCCATTGCTGATGTCCAGCACGGTGAAGTACTTTGCCTGTACTCCCTGCTTGAGCATGGTCTCGGGACTCGTGGC
This sequence comes from Scyliorhinus torazame, assembly GCF_047496885.1. Classification (NCBI taxonomy): domain Eukaryota; kingdom Metazoa; phylum Chordata; class Chondrichthyes; order Carcharhiniformes; family Scyliorhinidae; genus Scyliorhinus; species Scyliorhinus torazame. The sequence goes on along the minus strand of NC_092716.1, from coordinate 48,378,037 downwards.
TACGGTGGGGGCTGCAAAAGGGGTGACCTTGTTAAGTTCTCGGTAGTCGATTGTCAGTCTCCAGGAACCATTGGGTTTTTTCACGGGCCAAATTGGGGCATTATTTGTTGAGGCTACCGGCCAAATTACTCCTTGATCTAATAAGCTACTGATGACTTTTGAAATCTCACCCTCGGCTTGCTGTGGGAAACCGTATTGCCTCTGTGGCTTAGGATCGGGACCTGAAATTGTGACCATTCCTGGGATCTACCCACAAACATGTTTGTGTTGGGCGAAGGAAGCTTTATGTTTTCTCAGGACCTCTCTAATTGTCTGGTCTGCACTAATTGTTTGCGGATCAAGCCAATAGTCTCCTACTGAGCAAATCTTATGTTCATAGTCCCCTGCTGTGAGCGTAGTGGGGGCTCTCTCTGTTTTGGCCATTTTCCATACACATCTATTCACGGGATCAAAGGAAAGGTTGTGGGAGCTCATAAAATCGCTTCCTAGAATGTGCTGTTTGGGGCAAGTCGACTAAAACAACGGGGTGTCTGGTGCTATTGGTTCCTATCTGAATATCGATGGGGGCTGTGATGTATCCCTGCTGTACATGTCCGGTAAATCCACTAAGGATGATGGTATCTGTGGTGGGTCATTCGTCACGCTGGAAAATTGTGGAGGAGTTTAAAGTGGTGCGGGACCCTCCTGTGTCCCAAAGAAATTCTACTGGATGTCCCCGAACTGTGCCTGTGACTACTGGTCTGCCTGATTTGTCCCAGAGTGTGTCACAGTCCCAAGTTGGGGAGTCCGAACACCGTCAATCTGTGGTGTTGATTGCTGAATTATCTGAATGGGCGCTAACACTATGTATGGGCCGAACATTGTTCCTAGGTGGGGGGGCCTGGTTGTTGGTGGCATTGCTGGTTCGGGGGGTTTTGTCTGCATTCGCGGGCGTAATGTACCATGTGTCCACAATTATAGCAACCTCGTGGTGCCTGTGCTCTGGGGTACTGTCCTTCATGTCTACCCTCATTTATCCATGCTGGGTCCTGGTTAGTCCTGACTGGTGTAGCCACCTAAAATGGCTGATTCCCTATTAATTTGGCCAAAACCCGATATAAAATGGCTAACCGAAAAGGCTGATGGGAAAAGCAGTCAACAGGACACAAACGGACAGCTCCAGACAGAATAGCGCATTCGGCTCTGGGGAAGTCGGCCCTGATCGATACCTACGACTAGTAGCAGCACATCAACACAGACATCTGCAGTTTAATCGGCTATCCCCGGGAACAATTGCAACATATTAGCAATTGAATGCCGGGCCAGACCTCTCGGCGCCTGCTGTGGCCGAAACAAAGACAGGTGAACGACCACCCCCCGATCGAGGAATCGCCCCATTATTGGAGCATATCGAACTCAGTGATTGGGAACAAATCCAATCACTTGGGACTCAGGGTCAAGGACCGCCCCGAGAGGCGGAAAGCCCCTGGGCCCTATAAAATTGAGGGGCCAAGTTCAGATCTCGCTCTCTCCCTTCTTCTCCTGCTCGCAACCTTCGCAAGAACATCGACCAGAAACTGTAAGTTTGACTCCAGCGATCGCTACCCGATAGAGACTCCTAGCCATCGACCCGTAACAGCCTTTTGAATCCCGCAGGCCAGATCCAATTCGATAAACCATTTGTTTCCCTGACCTGGTGGGCAATCCCCAAAAGTTAAGTATTGGCCAGTAGTGGTAGGTTTTGATATAGATAGTAGGACTATTGTGTAAGTATCTATTGCTGTACATAATAAATGACCGTTGATTTCAATCTTACTAAGCGGTGTGCTGACTTATTAATCATAACTCGAGCTTGAACCACGTGGCGGTATCAGAAAGATACCTGGCGACTCGTGAGCAAAGGTGACATAATCAGAGCTAATAAAACTAAGGCTAAAAAGAGCAACACTGGGTGCACATTTGCTTCTATCTGTCCCTGATCTGCCTTCCTGTGTAGGGATTGTTCCCAAGCTCTGGAGAGTCGCTTTAATACCCAAACTTCATTGTGTGTGGAGTTTGCGGGTTCGTAATTCACACAAGCCTTTTGACCTGCTTCTGTGGCGTGGGAGACTAAAGTGCGGGCCTATTTAGTTGTGTCGTTGTTATCTAAGTGTGCGCGGTTCAAATCCCCAAATACTGCTTTAAAATGGATCCAAAGGCGACCTGCAAATGCGGTCGGATGCCCTCCCTTCTTTTGCCCACAGCGGTTTAAACCTTCTACGGGGTCTCCCTTGTTGTACCCGATCACATCTAAAATAGCCGTTTTCATCTCCTGTAGGGTTCCTCCTCCTACATTCTGGGGTTCTGGTAAAGCTGAGCTGACGGACTGATCAAGACTCATTACTATAAGTTTAACTTCCTCCCTTTCGTCTCGACTGTACATAACCTTTTGCTGGCGTACTCTCTCAAAGAAATTATGCGAGTCTGTGGTGGGTTCGAATGGATCAATTTAACGCAGGCATCTCTCAATTGGGTGATGGATAATGGGGTGGTGTAAACACAATCGGGCTCCTCCCGATCCGATGACTTGCGCTGTGTGGTGACCAGATTCATGGGGGTGTGTGCTGCCTGTGCAGTCGGTGGTGCGCGTGCTTTCCTTTTCGGGGCATGGGGGGCTCTGTTGTGATTTTCTGTGTCCTCCACATATCTCTGGGTGGTTTCGTTTAGTTCTTGCCAATTGGGGGCACCTTCCTCATCTAAATTTTGTCCAAAGGTATCTCTAAATCCGTTTTGCACTGAATGCAGTGACTGCAACTTCTTTATTTGTTGTCTACATTTCGCATGGTCTACTGTGCTCTGTTTTTGTTCTGTAGTGGAGCTATGGAGCGCTTGTAAAGCTGCCTTTAAATCCGTGCATTGTCTCGTTAACTGTGCTACCTGCTGTTCTGTCTCTTCTCGTACCAAGACTGCGTGCTGTGTATCTTGGTAGGCTTTATCGTACTGCGTCTGAAAGCTGCTAAGGTGAACTAAACAAGATTGGTGTGCCCATTTGACATCAGCCATCTCTTTATCTTTAGCTGCCAACTGATCCCGGAGTTGCTCAACAATCTTTTCGCTTTCACTATTGTTTCCCTCATTCTTCTCTTCTTTCTCAACTAGCTGCCTGCGGAGCGTCCTCACGACCTCCTCGCAACTGTTCCAAACAACACTATTGCCATTGGCTTTCACACTTTCGCTGCATTTTTCTTATGCACCTCGGTTAGATTGTCCCACCAAGTTTGTCCTATGCTTCCTGGACCTGGCTCTTCATTTGAACAAAAAGCGGACCAAAGGGGCCATCCTTTCCCCTTCAAATACTTCCTCAACCCTTCCTCCCATTGCTCTGCTCTGTTGGTCGCTGCGACCTCGGGTTCCTGTGGGTTCATTAAACGTTCCACCGCTTTTGTGGCCATTGCTTCTAATCTCTTCCTTTTACTTTTAATCTCTCGTTTCCTACCATTAATGTCTGTTTCCTATCGTTAATTTGGGACGGGGGGGATAAGGCGGCGATTTGAACTGTGGGTATGGCCTAAGCTATTTTCCGGTTCATAATTCCCTCGATAGTTTTGACACTATCTAACGAGTTTACCTTATATCCTTGTTAGTACGCATGCAGGTTAGTACACACTTCCGAAATTCGGTGATTTGGTCAATATGGGCTTGTACTTGTGGTTCTTTCTCTTTCATGCAATTGGACTTCAAACTTTGTGGGTTCTCTCGGAGTGACAAAATCACTTCTAATTCGAGTCCCGTCAGATGTCGCCAATAATGTTGCGAATCGGCACCAGAGTCGCCACTAATGTTGCCAGTTAATAATGATGCTCTTTAGACTCGCCAGGTATCAAATGATACCACCACAAGGCTTTACCGGATATCAATCAAAGGACCACACAACCAGTTACTCAGTTCAAGTTCAAAGATGGTTTATTTACACACAAGGACTACTTCGACATGCAACACAAAACACTACAAGTTAAACTACACCGACCAACAACAATAACCTACACTTAACTTCAGGGCAACCGGCTCTATGCAGATGGACAAGGCCTTTGTCCGGATCTTGCGTGGCTGGGTGGAAGAAGTGGCTCTGTTTCTGCTGGGCTCATCCGTCTGGTGACGATCGTTGGTCTTGAACCTGTCTGTCTGGTCGTTATGCTGTACTTGGGTTGGCATAGCCCGGATCCAAGAGAGACCGAGCACATGGCTGTGTCTCTTCTTACCCCACTGGGATTTCGCGCTCTTTGGGGCGGTCCTTAACTTGGACCCAATAATTCGACAGGCTTCGATTACTGCCTTCGATTTTGGCTAATAAAAGGGCGGGTGCCTTGATGGCTGGGCGTGTCCTTAGCGGTCATTGACCTTGGCCGTTTGGGCTCCCTGAGTAAAGGGAGTGGCGCCGATTAGTCTGTATCTGTATCGGTTACCTGAGTACAGTTCTTTTGTTCTGGGGAAATGGGCCATTAGAATGCAAACGAGCGGGGGTTTCGATCGCGTCTAGCTATCGGGGTTGCAAATACACACACAAGCTCTGAGTCTGTCTGAGTCCTGGGTTGGCCATAATTCCCATGGTCCTTTGCAGGTGGCCATCTAAGATGGCTTCAGTGGTGAACAGTGAGGTTGAGTGTCTTGGGTTACAGGAATATATAGATGGGATGATCAAATTGGCAGAAAAGTGGATGATGGAATTTAACCCTGAAAAGTGTGAGGTGATATACTTTGGAAGGAGTAATGTGATAATGAATTGCATGACACTGGGAAGTTCCGAGGAACAAAGGGACCTTGACGTGTTTTGTCCATAGATTTATGAAGGCAGAAAGGCAGGTTAATAAGGTGGTGAAAAGGAATATGGGACAGTTGCATTTATCAATCGAGGCATAGATTACAAAAGTAGGAAGGTCATGTTGGAGTTGTATAGAACTTTGGTGAGACCACACTATGTGCAATTCTGGTCAACACATTTTTGGAAGGATGTGATTGCATTGGAGGGAGTGCAAAGATGAGTCACTAGGATGATGCCTGGGATGGAATATTTAAGTTACGAAGAGAGGTTGGATAGGTTTGGGTTGTTTTCGCTGGAGCAGAGAAGACTGAGGGGCGACCTGATCGAGATGTACAAGAGTATGAGGAGCATGGACAGAGTGGAGAGGGAGCAGCTGTTCCCTTGAGGTGATGGGCCAGTTACCAGGGGACACAAGTTAAAGGTCAGGGAAAAGATGTTTAAGGGGGATTTGAGGAAAACCGTTTTTACCCAGAGGGTGATGACGGTCTGGAATGCAATGCCCGGGAGAGTGGTAGAGGCGGGATTCCTCACATCCTTTAAAAAGTACCTGGGTAGACTTCCGGTGGCGGCTATGAAGGAATAAGTTGCACATTTGGTGGCTCCCGCTCTGGTCGGACTTTTGGACCTATTCCCCCCTTTTCTACCGGACTTGAATTGTAAAACGGCCGTTAGTGGCAATTGTTTACTGAATTCCCACTTTGGTGCATGGAGAGAAGGACTAGAAGTGTTCGTAAGGGCAGAAGCAAAAAGATAGAGAAGGCTTGGGCTGTAGCTGCAACAGAAGACAGCATGGCGGAGGTTCGGACCTCTGGCTTGTCGACCCAGCAGTCTATGGAGCAGCTGATGCAAGTCATTCAGGAAGGCTTTGCTACACAGAAACGGGACTGCTTGGACCCGATAAAAGAGTCGATTGAGCGGTTGGAGTATAGATTGGACGCCCAGGATCAGACTGCGGTGGAGCTGGAGGTGGGGATGCTGAAGGACCAGCAAAAGAAGCTCCTGGAGAAGGTGGAGGACCTAGAAAATAGGTCCCGCCGGCAGAACCTAAGAATCGCGGGCTCCCGGAGGGGTCCGAAGGAACGGCGCTGGGGCATACATCAAAGACATGTTTGTGAAGCTGCTGGGGGATAGGGCATTCTCCCGGCCCTTGGAGGTGGATAGGGCTCACAGAGCACTTGCGAGGATGCCGCGAATGGGAGACCCCCCGAGGGCGATGGTGGTGAGATTCCACAGGTTCTCAGATAAGGAGCACATTCTACAGTGGGCCAAGCAGACACAGAGCTTTTAATGGGACAATAGCATCCTGCGGGTTTACCAGGACCTGAGTGTAGAGGTGGCCAGGAGGAGAGCAGGCTTCAACAAGATGAGGTCGATCCTTTTTACGAAAAAGGTGACGTTTGGACAGTTATACCCAGCCCGTCTCTGGGTCACGCATGAGGATCAGCACTTCTACTTCGAGTCTCCTGAGGATGCGTTGGACTTTGCGAAAAAGAATGCATTGATTTGGAACCAGCGGTAGAGCTGAGTGAGTTAACGTTTTCGTTTGCACTGTTGGGAGATGGAGGGGTGCTTGTTTTGATCTTGGTGTTGTTCTATGGGGATTGTTTGATGTTGGAGTTAGTTTGTATGAGCGGGGTTGGGGAGGGAACAATAGGTGGGAGACTATCTGGCACCGGGGATGGGGGCCACCAAGCTAGCTGGGCGAGCTAGCTCTCGGAAGCACAGTGGGGTGTGTGCATATGTTTGGTTTAGTAAAGGGGTTGGGTTACAGGGTGTTGTTCCTAGGGGGGGGAGGGTGGGTGAATGTTTTGTTGACGAGGGAGGGACTTGGGCTGAGGGACAGAGAGGAGGTTGGGGTGCGCCTGGGGATGGACCGGTGGAGGTGCGGAGCACGAGCTGGAGGCGGGCCTATAAAAGGGGATGGCTGATCGGCGGAGGGGGTTCAATGAGCCCCCCAACGAGGCTGATCACCTGCAATGTTCGAGGGTTAAATGGGCCGGTCAAAAGGGCATGTGTGTTCGCGCATCTTAGGAGATTGAAAGGGGACGTGGTAATATTGCAGGAGATGCACCTTAGAGTTACGGACCAGGTTAGACTGAGAAAAGGCTGGGTCAGTCAGGTCTTTCACTCGGGATTAGATTCAAAGACTAGAGGGGTCGCGATCCTGATCAGTAAGCGGGTGGTGTTTGAGGCGGGTAGAATAGTCTCGGACGTGGGAGGTCGGTACATTATGGTCAGTGGGAAGCTAGAGGGGGTGCAGATGATATTAGTAAATGTGAATGCGCCAAATTGGGTTGATGTGGCGTTTATAAAGAGGTGGCTGGGGAAGATACCGGACCTGGACTCGCACAGGTTGGTCATGGGAGGGGACTTCAACACAGTTATGGACCCTGGCTTGGACCGGTCAAGCTCGAAAACGGGCAGGGTTCCAGCAATGGCAAAGGAACTAAGAGGGTTCATGGAGCTGATCCCTGGAGATTTGGGCAGCCAAGGGTGAAGGAGTTCTCCTTTTACTCACACGTGCATAAAGTGTATTCCCGGATTGATTTCTTTATTTTGAGCAGGGCCTTGCTGGCTGGGGTGGTGGGACACGGGGTACACGATGATTACAATCTCAGACCATGCTCCGCACTGGGTTGGCCTGCAGGTTAGTAAAGACAGTAACCAGTGCCCGCACTGGAGGTTGGATGTGGGACTTTTGACGGATGAAGGGGTGTGCGAGCGGCTGAGGAAATGTAATCAGAGCTACCTGCAGGTCAATGACATGGGGGAAATTTCAGCAGCGGTGGTGTGGGAAGCACTGAAGGCGGTGGTCAGGGGGGAGCTGATCTCGATCCAGGCCCATGGGGAGAAGGTGGACACGGCGGAGACGGACTGACTGGTAAAGGATTTACTACAGATTGATAGGAGGTATGCGGAGACCCCAGAGGCAGGGCTTTTAAGGGAACGGCGGAGGTTACAGGCGGAGTTTAGCTTGCTGACCACAGGGAGGGCGGTGGAGCAGCTGAGAAAGGTGAGGGGGGTAATCTATGAACAGGGAGAGAAGGCCAGCAGAATGCTTGCACAGCAGCTTAGGAAGAGGGAGGCAGCTAGGGAGATAGGGAAAGTAAAGGACGGAAATGTGAACCTGGTTGGTGATTCAGTAGGGGTGAATAAGGTGCTTAGGGATTTCTACAGCAGGCTGTACAGGTTGGAACCCCCTACGGGGCCGCAGGGGATGAGATACTTTTTGGAGGGGCTGAATTTCCCAAAGGTAGACAGGGAGTGGGTAGAAGGGCTGGGGGCTCCAATCGGGCTGGAGGAGATAGTGGAGGGCTTGAAGGTCATGCAGGCAGGTAAGGCCCCGGGTCCGGATGGACCAGTGGAATTTTTATAAAATGTTCTCGGGGATATTGGGGCTGGTGTTGTTGAGGATGTTCAATGAGGCAAGGGAAAGAGAGGTGTTGCCCCCGACGATGTCACAGGCAATGATTTCGCTGATTCTTAAGCGGGAGAAGAACACGGAGCTGTGTGGGTCCTCCAGGCCGATCTCCCTGTTGAATGTAGATGTCAAGTTGCTGGCCAAAATTTTGTCCTCCAGGATCGAGGATTGTGTTCCGGATGTTATTGGTGAGGACCAGATGGGGGTTGTTAAGGGCAGGTGTACCTTTAAGAAATGGAGCTGATCATATTACTGAAGTGATGTCAGAGTGTGGGGGGAGCTGAGCTCACTTCTGCTTTTTGAGTTTCCTTTGAGAGAGCAGCTTGGGTGTGTCTGTGTGATTCCAGTGAGCTGCATGAAGAAAACAAAGGGGCTGTAGCTGAAGTAACCAAAAGCAGCAGCACGGTTGAACCCTTTCTCACTATATATATTGAATGTAACCTAATGTGCTCATGTTTGAAGGTTAGTTAAGTCTTTTGGATGTTAAAAGGACAGCTGAAACAATTACTTAATCTTTGGGGTTATCATTGAATTAATGGGTGTTAAGATATTCAATGGTTGTTTTAAAAAGGTTAACTTGAGTTGATAGAATAAACATTGTTTTGTTTTAAAAAACACTTGTCCATTTATGCTGTATCACACCTGTAGAGTGCGCCATGTGCTCCCCACACCACAATCTATTAAAAGTTGTGGGTCAGTTGAACTCCATGCTACACTGTGGGGTTCTCTAAACTCTGACCCATAACACACGCAGTTGGTGGCCAATGTAAGAAGGCTGTTAAATATAATCATGATGCCCCCGGAAGGTAGGGAGGTGGAGGTAGTGATCGCAATGGATGCAGAAAAGGCTTTTGATCGGGTAGAATGGGACTATCTGTGGGAGATACTGGGACGGTTCAGATTCGGGCGGGGCTTTATTGACTGGGTCAGGTTACTGTATCAGGCTCCTGTGGCAAGTGTGCAGACGAATAGGACAACATCGGACTATTTCAGACTGCACCAGGGGACGAGACAGGGTTGCCCCCTCTCCCCACTGTTGTTTGCGCTGGCTATAAAGCTGTTGGCAATTGCTCTGAGAGCCTTTGGGGGCTGGAGAGGACTGGTCTCGCGGGGTGGGGGGGGGGGGTGGTGGAGCACAGGGTTTCGCTCTATGTGGATGACCTGCTTCTGTACGTTTCGGAACCCAATAGAGGGGACGGAAGAAATCATGAGGACTCTAGGGGAATTTGGCTGGTTTTCAGGGTTAAGCTTAATATGGGAAAGAGTGAGATGTTTGTGGTCCAGGCGAGGGGACAGGAGAGGCGACAGGAGAGGCGACTGTGAGAGCTGCCGTTTAGGTTAGTAAAGGGAAGCTTTAGGTACCTAGGCATCCAAGTGGCGCGGGAATGGGACCGGCTGCATAAATTGAACCTTGCCCGGCTGGTGGACCAAATGAAGGACGATTTTCGGAGATGGGACGCACTTCTGTTGTCTCTGGCTGGGAGGGTGCAAACGGTGAAGATGATGGTCCTCCCGAGATTCCTATTTGTATTTCAGTGTCTGATCATCTTTATTCCACGGTCCTTCTTTAAGCAGGTCAACAGAGTGATCACGGGCATCGTCTGGGCGGGCAAGACCCCGCGAGTAAGTAAGGTAATGCTTGAGCGGAGTCGGAGTGAGGGCGGGCTGGCGCTGCCAAAGTTTAACAACTATTACTGGGCGGCTAATATAGCCATGATCATGAAGTGGGTGGTGGGGGAGGGATCGGCATGGGTGCGTATGGAGGTGGCTTCATCTAAGGGCACCAGTTTGGGGGCATTGGTAACTGCTCCTTTGCCGTTCCCGCCGGCAAGGTACTCCACCAGTCCAGTGGTGGCGGCGGCCCTGAGAGTTTGGGGCCAGTGGAGACGGCATGTGGGAGCAGTGGGAGCATCGGTCATGGCCCCAATCTGTGATCATCACCGGTTTGCCTCGGGGAGTATGGACGGGGGGTTCCGGTTATGGCGGAGAGCGGGGATTGAGAGGATTGGGGATATGTTTTTAGAGGGGAGCTTTCCGAGTATGAGGGCATTGGAGGAAAAGTTTGGGTTGGCGAGGGGAAACAAATTCAGGTATCTGCAGGTGCGGGACTTCCTTCGTAAACAGGTGTCAACCTTCCCGCTACTACCGCTAAGGGGTATTCAGGACAGGGTAGTTTCCAGAGGGTGGGTAGGAGAAGGGAGCATCTCGGACATTTCTAAGGAGCTTATGAGGTTGGAGGAGACGCAGACCGAGGAGCTGAAGCGCAAATGGGAGGAGGAGCTGGGAGGTGAGATAGAGGATGGTCTATGGGCAGACGCGTTTAGAGTCAACACGTCAGCAACATGTGCCAGGCTCAGCCTGATACAATTTAAGGTTGTTCACCGGGCTCACATGACAGTGGCCCAGATGAGCAGATTCTTTGGGGTGGAGGGCAGGTGCGCAAAATGTGCGGGAGGACCGGCGAACCATGCCCACATGTTTTGGACATGTCCAAAGCTCAGGGGATTTTGGCAGGGGTTTGTGGATGTCATGTCCCTGGTAGCCCGGAGATGGATACTATTAGCATGGAGGGACTCAAAGCCCCCGAAGTCGGAGACTTGGCTATCGGATATGGCTAGCTTTCTCTGTCCGGGGAAAATCAAGTTCGCCTTGAGAGGGTCACTGTTAGGGTTCACCCGGAGGTGGCAACCGTTCATCGACTTCTTTGCGGGAAATTAATCGTCAGCAGACGGGGTGGGGGGGGGGGGTGTAGTTTAGATTAGAGTAGGGGGTCTATATTGTATATTGTTTATTTTGTTGTTGTCACAATACCAAAAATACCTCAATACAATGTTTATTTAAAAAAAAAAAATACCTGGGTGAGCACTTGACACGTCATAGCACTCAAGGCTATGGGCCAAGTGCTGGCAAATGGGAGTAGGGAGGCAGGTAAGGTGGGCGAGATTCTCTGACCCCGGGCTGGGTTGGAGAATCACCGGGGATTCACTCGACTCTGCCCAGACACGGTCTGCCGATTCTCTGGTCACCGGAGAATCGGCGCCATTGATGCCAGCGTGGTCGGCGCAGCGCCGGAGCCTCCCACTGGCAATTCTCCACGCGGGATAAGCCGAGTGGCCGTCGAGATAGGCCGAGTTCCGCCGGCGCTTTTCACATGTGGTCCTACCCGGCGGGACCTCGGCGTCCATCTTGCGGGGAGCGGCCTGGTGGGGGGGAAGGGGGGCTCAACCCCAGGGGGTGGCCTCCACCGTGGCCTCGCCCACGATCGGAGTCTACCGATCGGCGGGCCGGCTTCTCCTGGTGGGGGCCTCTTTAACTCCGCGCCGGGCCCCTGTAGCTCTACGCCATGTTGCGTCGGAGTCGGCGCAGAGAAGGAAACTAGCGTGCATGCGCGAGTTCGCGCCGGTCGTAGCGCGTGTGCGCAGACCCGCGGTGCCCGTTTGACGCCGGTATCGGCAGCTGGAGCTCCATGAATCGCTCCAGTGCCATGCTGGCCCCCTGTAGGGCGCAGGATCGCTGATCCTGGGAGCCTGTTGACACCGTCGTAAAACGCGATGGCGTCAACACTTAGCCTCAGCATCAGAGAATCCCGTCTGCTGTTTTTCTTGCGTCGTGCAGCCTAAGTGGTCCGAAGGGCCTCTTCTTCTGCGCTGCATTATTCTGTGATTCTAAGTGCAATATTGTTTAGATGACATACTCATCACCGGTTCAAGTGAACAGAACAATTGGAGAATTTGGAAGTTACCCTGAAGTGATTACAGAGCCACATCCTGAGAGTTAACAAGGAAATGTGTGACTTTTCAGGTCATCCATAAATTATTTTGGTCATATCATCAATAAAGACAGATTACATGAAGAACGAAAGAAAAGGTCAGCAATCTTAGAAACATCATGTCCTCAAAATGTGACACACTGAAGGCTGTTTTTAGGATTGATCAGTTGTTATGGTAAATTTGTGCCGAATTTAGCAACATGATTGAAGCATTAACACACGTTATTATGTGTCAAGCAGGCATGGGAAATGGTCATAACAATGTGAGAATTACTACAATGAAGTGAAAGAAGCTTTATTGAAGTCAGAGTTGTTAGCTCATTATAATCGAAAAATGAAGTTGCAATCAGCTTGCGATGTCTCACTCAAAGTAGTTTGTGCAGTTGTCTCGCATATTATTCCTTCAGGAGAGGAACGACCGATAGCATTTGCTTCACACACTCATACTGGTGCAGAAATGAATCGTACTCATCTGGGAAAAGAAGCTTTGAGCATCATTTTCAGTGCAAGATGGTTCCACAATTTCATTTACGGGTGTAATTTTGACTCAAGAGATCATCGACTCTTCGCTACCATCTTTGGGCTGTATAAAGCTATTCCTTCTTTGGCAGCCAGTAGGTTGTAAAGATGGTCATTGATACTGTCGGCACACATTTACAATACCCAATATCGCAAATCCGAGCAGCATGCAAATGCTGATGCTTTATTATGATTGTTGTTACAAGTCACGCATGATCCAGAAGAAAATTTCAGCAATATTTTGAATTTCTCGCTTGTGGATAGTGTACCTGTGACTTCATCTTGAGTCAAAAGATATACAAGAACTGATCCAGTGATGGGGAAAGTGAAGGATTTGGTCCAAAAACGAATGCTGTCAGACGTTCATAGGAACAATCCAGACCTCAAGCCCTACATCAAAAGAAGACTTGAGTTGACATTGCAGACTGGAGTTCTATTGTAGGAAATCTGTGATTATTCCTCCCTGTTTGTGTAGTAGAGTCTTTTACCAAGTGCATGAGGACGATCCTGGTGTGGTAAGGATGAAGGAATTAGCACGCAGTTAATTTTGGTGGCCACGATTAGATGCTCAAATTGAAGAGAAAGTTGAGTCATGCCAATCTTGTGCAAAACTAAGGAACACTCACCATTACAACCATTACATCTGTGGGAATGGCCAACTTAGCCATAGCAGAGAATACACATTGATTATTCTAGTCCACTGGAGGGACACATGTTCTTTGTGATTGTGGACATGCTCTCGAAATGGACAAAAGTCGGGTTAATGAAGTCAACAACGACTGCGCAGATGATTGAAAAACTAGACAAAATATTTGCAAGATTTGGAACACTGGAGCAGATTGTCAATGATAATGCTGTGCAATTTGCTGCAGAGGAGTTTGAGGGCTACTTGAAAGGGAACGGTATACACCATGTCAAGTCCATAGCATCCAGCAGCGAATGGATTGGCCAAACGTTTTGTGCAGTCATCGAAGGACCAGAGGACATTATCAGGAAGAGAAGTCTGGATTTGTTTATTGTCTCGTGTACCGAGGTACAGTGAAAAGTATTTTTCTGCGAGCAACTCAACAGATCATTAAGTACATGAAAAGAAAAGGAAATAAAAGAAAATACATAATACGGCAACAGAAGGTACACAATGTAACTACATAAGCACCGGCATCGGATGAAGCATACAGGGGTGAAGTGTTAATGAGGTCAGTCCATAAGAGGGTCGTTTAGGAGTCCGGTAACAGCGGGGAAGAATCTGTTTTTGAGTCTGTTTGTGCGTGTTCTCTGACTTCTGTATCTCCTTCCCGATCAATTACTCACTGCACAGAAGTGAGTTTATCGAACTTCTCAAGAGGTTTTGCCTTTAGAAGATCTAGTGAGCTATACTTTTGAACAGAGACCAGAGACAGTGATGAGTTTAGATTCTATTTCTGAGGACTTGTCAGTGCCAAAAGCAACAGATACTGAAATAACCACTCAAGAAGTAACATCTGTAGAAAGGAATGAGGACACTTCTGAGGTCGCAAGTAACCGAGTTAAAGAACGTTGAATTCTACCAAAAAGGAATAGACGTCCATCATAGAATGTGCCTTATTGAATTGTAAATGTTTATAGTAATAAAATATCAGGGGATCTGTCGTATAAATGTAAATTGTTATAATTGACTAATGAAGTAAAGAGGGAGGGGTGTTATGTATCTGAGAGTACATTTTGCAGGTTTTGCATGACGTGATGAGTAGCGAAGTCAACAGAGTTCTTGCACATCTTTGAGCAGATTACCATCTTGATTGTATGGACAATACGCTTAATAAACCTCTCATCATGATTTACAAGAATCTAGAGTGTGAGCACCTCCAAATCTTTTCTTTTTGCAGCAACAAAAAAAAACATCCACCGGAGATCCGCTTCTCAGCCTCAAGAGGCTCATGCTTTCATGGCAGGCCATTGCTGACATCTGCAGCCAACTACAACAGGGCGTACTTCCCAGTGACCCAGGTGGGCATGCATTGCCACTAACCCTCAAGATGTTTGTCAATGGAACACCATCCATTCCACCACCGCCCAACTGTCTCTGCCTCTTTAGAAGTGTTGTGCTCTCTTCCCTTGCAAAAGGCTTGTTTGCAGAGCAGGGACAACCTTTGTTGAAGTAGCTGAACATGAGAGGGCAATTCAATGAGAGTGGGTGCGTGTGGTAGCTGTCCAGATGCGGATCGGAGGTGGTGCCTGGAGAGAGGAATGTGCAGAGCTACATGGTGTATTGTTCCAACAAGTGCTGTAAAAGGGAACGCTGGAAAGGCAGAGTTTGGGTCTCGGCATTTGAATGTGTTCCTTCAATCATGTTTCCCGTCCTCCTGAGGTTGTTGATCCACTTGATACACTCACAGACTCCAGGTTTAAGGCGACATATTCCTGACTTCTTTCACCTCTTCCTTCCATGCCTGCTTGGTTTGAGATGACCTCTTCCTCCTGTCCTGGGAGTGATTGCCTCACTTCAGTACCGTAGTCTGATCTGCAACCAGAATGAGAGACCTGGGGCATAGCCCTCCCAGACTTTCTCTTCCTTTCCTTTTTCTTTAAAAAAACTTTTTATTGAGTCATTTGTGGTTTTATAACAATAAACGATATAAATACAAATGTAAACATAGTTCAGTGCGTAACCCATCCCTCCATCTCCCACTGTTCCCGTCTACTCTAGATACAAAATAGCCTAACTCCCCCCAAATCCCCTTACCCGCCCCCCCATTGAATCTGCTGACAGTTTAGTTTTCTCCGAAGAAGTTGATAAACGGCTGCCACCTCCGGGCGAACTTGATTTTTTCAAGCCTAAGAAACCCAGCCATGTCGCTAACCCTGATTTTGGGGGCTTTGAGTCCCTCTACACTATCAATATCCATCTCCCGGCTACCAAGGAGACAAAGGCCAAAACGTCAGCCTCTTTCGCCACCTGGACTCCCGGATCTTCCGACACTCCAAAAACCCACACCTCTGGACTCGGCACCACCCTCGTTTTTAGCATCATGGACATGACATCCGCAAATTCCCGCCTGTATTCCCTAAGCTTCGGGCATGCCCAAAACATGTGGTCATGGTTTGCGGGCCCTCATGAGCACCTCACCCACCTGCCCTCCACCCCAAAGAACTTGCTCATCCGGGCCACCGTCATGTGTGCCCGGTGAACCACCTTGAATTGTATCAGGCTGAGCCTGGCACAAGATGAGGACGTGTTGCCTCTGCTCAGAGCATCCTCCCACAGACCAGCCTCTACCTTTCTCTTCCTTTCCTGTGGTTGCTGTAACCAAAGGAATCCATGTCCAGTTGAAATCCTTCCTTTGAGAATTTTGGCACATCATCCTGCTCTGATTACTTGAGGAACCTGGAAGTGGGATGCTAATACTGTGGTTTAGTTGGAGAGCTGCAGCAGAGGCTGCATAAGTAGCAATTGAGTTCCCAACCTGCTACAGCTCCGATTATTTTGCCAGGGACTAAGAGTTGAAAAGTCCAGCCATCAGTTCTTGCAGCTTTGTATGCCAGCATTGCTTGAACGACACCTCCATCAGCACCAAAGCATTTTATTATGAATTCCCCTATGTGTTGCAGTATTCGCTCGCATTGGATTTTTCACTGGTGATGACAGTAAAGTTGCTCTTTTTCTTCCTTTTGCATTGTCTAAAGATGCATGTGGAAGCATTTGGTAAAACTACATATCACTACAGGTATTACTATCTCCTTGGAACAATTAACATAAGGCGAGCAAATTTTTTCAAGTATTTTAAAATTCTTTTGGATTCCTGTTTATCAAATTAACTGGGTAGAGTCTTTTAACAACTATCTCAATATCTCTTGCCATGCATATTTTGCCATTTCAATTTAACGTTCAGCAGTCTTTGAATCTGAACTTAGCCATTACTGCTGTGAATAATTTTGTAAATACAGTATACGCACTTCTGCTTTCTTCTTTGTCTCTTTGATTTTTCACCTTCAGCATGAAAGTCACAAAGCAGCAAACATATATTGCAAAAGAAAGTTGGATAAGGTCTGAAGTTCTGTTACTATTGATGTTGGTACTGCATCATTTTTGTAGTCCCAAAATCTGTGGGTTTGAGGGCTGTTAAATTGACTGCGATGCAAAGATTTGGGATTCCTTTGTTCCCTAAAATTTAGGATGTATGGTGACCTAACTAAGGTGCTTAAAGTGGTGAAGGGGTTTGATGGAATCAATGCAAATAAACTATTTTCTCTGGCTTGTGAATCTAGAACAAGGGGCATAATCTTAAAAATAGAGCGATACTATTTAGGAGTGAAACGAGGAAATTATTTTAATATAAAGCGGTAGTGAACATCTGTTACTCCTACTCCCCTCCCTCACCCAAAGGTTGTGACTGCTGTGCCATTTGAAACTTTCAAGATTGCGCTATCGATTTCTCGTGGGTCTGTCTATCAAGAGATACGGAACAAAGGTGGGAAAATGCAGTTGAGTTACTATGATGTAAGAACAATTGAACAGGCTTGAGGGATGGAATTGCCTATTCAATGTCTTTTATTAGGCTCCTGTATTATCTTTGATTGCACTTCTCTGTGTGTTTTGATATACTACGGAGTGTAATATGTGTTACTCAAACCTTGGTTACTGATGAGTCTCGAATCTTGATGAAGAAGACTCGAACTCATCCAGTAGTAACAAAAGGTTTATTGAGTAACTATAACAATAACTGTATGAGTTCTTTACTTTAACATTGATACAAGTAATAAGATTAACAAGATCTAACTACAGTAACTATGCGGAACTACACTAACCATCTGAGTTAATCTGAT
This sequence comes from Scyliorhinus torazame, assembly GCF_047496885.1. Taxonomy (NCBI): domain Eukaryota; kingdom Metazoa; phylum Chordata; class Chondrichthyes; order Carcharhiniformes; family Scyliorhinidae; genus Scyliorhinus; species Scyliorhinus torazame. Next base: position 48,360,748 of record NC_092716.1, on the reverse strand, counting down.
ACTCCTGTCCTGGTCACAGTCCATCCAAAAGAGAGAGAGAGACACACAATGTGGTTGCCTTCATAACCTTGTTGGTTCAGCCCTCTACTGATCATCTGGTGCTACTGATTACACATTAACCCCTTACGTACATGCACATACAGAGATCACTCCATCCCCCTTTTTTCTTGTGTTACATATTTTCTGTATGTTGTAAAGAAAATTGAACAAGCATAATAAGAACATAAGAACTAGGAGCAGGAGTAGGCCATCTGGCCCCTCGAGCCTGCTCCGCCATTCAATGAGATCATGGCTGATCTTTTGTGGACTCAGCTCCACTTTCCGGCCCGAACACCATAACCCTTAATCCCTTTATTCTTCAAAAAACTATCTATCTTTATCTTAAAAACACTTAATCAAGGAGCCTCTACTGCTTCACTGGGCAAGGAATTCCATAGATTCACAACCCTTTGGGTGAAGAAGTTCCTCCTAAACTCAGTCCTAAATCTACTTCACCTTATTTTGAGGCTATGCCCCCTAGTTCTACTTTCACCCGCCAGTGGAAACAACCTGCCCGCACCTATCCTATCTATTCCCTTCATAATTTTATATGTTTCTATAAAATCTCCCCTCATCCTTCTAAATTCCAATGAGTACAATCCCAGTCTACTCAACCTCTCCTCGTAATCCAACCCCTTCAGCTCTGGGATTAACCTAGTGAATCTCCTCTGCACATCCTCCAGTACCAGTACGTCCTTTCTCAAGTAAGGAGACCAAAACTGAACACAATACTCCAGGTGTGGCCTCACTAACACCTTATACAATTGCAGTATAACCTCCCTAGTCTTAAACTCCATCCTTCTAGCAATGAAGGACAAAATTCCATTCACCTTCTTAATCACCTGTTGCACCTGTAAACCAACCTTTTGTGACTCATGCACTGGCACACCCAGGTCCCTCTGCACAGCAGCATGTTAATATTTTATCATTTAAATAATAATCCCTATTGCTGTTATTCCTACCAAAATGGATAACCTCACATTTGTCAACATTGTATTCCATCTGCCAGACCCTAGCCCATTCACTTAGCCTATCCAAATCCCTCTGCAGACTTCCAGCATCCTCTGCACTTTTTGCTTTACCACTCATCTTAGTGTCGTCTGCAAACTTGGACACATTGCCCTTGGTCCCCAACTCCAAATCATCTATGTAAATTGTGAACAATTGTGGGCCCACCACTGATCCCTGAGGGACACCACTAGCTACTGATTGCCAACCAGAGAAACACCCACTAATCCCCACTCTTTGCTTTCTATTAATTAACCAATCCTCTATGCATGCTACTACTTTCCCCTTCATGCCATGCATCTTTATCTTATGCAGCAACCTTTTGTGTGGCACCTTGTCAAAGGCTTTCTGGAAATCCAGATATACCACATCCATTGGCTCCCTGTTTTCTACCGCACTGGTAATGTCCTCAAAAAATTCCACTAAATTAGTTAGGCACGACCTGCCCTTTATGAACCCATGCTGCGTATGTCCAATGGGACAATTTCCATCCAGATGCCTCGCTATTTCTTCCTTGATGATAGATTCCAGCATATTCCCTACTACCGAGGTTAAGCTCACTGGCCTATAATTACCCGCTTTCTGCCCACCTCCTTTTTTAAACAGTGGTGTCACGTTTGCTAATTTCCAATCCGCCGGGACCACCCCAGAGTCCAGTGAATTTTGGTAAATTATCACTAGTGCATTTGCAATTTCCCTAGCCATCTTTTTTAGCACCCTGGAATGCATTCCATCAGGGCCAGGAGACTTGTCTACCTTTAGCCCCATTAGCTTGCCCATCACTACCTCCTTAGTGATAACAATCCTCTCAAGGTCCTCACCTGTCATAGCCTAATTTCTATCAGTCACTGGCATGTTATTTGTGTCTTCCACTGTGAAGACCGACCCAAAAACCCTGTTCAGTTCCTCAGCCATTTCCTCATCTCCCATTATTAAATCTCCCGTCTCATCCTCTAAAGGACCAATATTTACCATAGCCACTCTTTTTTGTTTTATATATTTGTAGAAACTTTTACTATCTGTTTTTATGTTCTGAGCAAGTTTACTCTCATAATCTATCTTACTCTTCTTTATAGCTTTTTTAGTAGCTTTCTGTTGCCCCCTAAAGATTTCCCAGTCCTCTAGTCTCCCACTCATCTTTGCCACTTTGTATGCGTTTTCCTTCAATTTGATACTCTCCCTTATTTCCTGAGATATCCACGGTCTATTTTCCCCCTTTCTACCGTCCTTCCCTTTTGTTGGTATAAACCTTTGCTGAGCACTGTGCAAAATCGCTTGGAAGGTTCTCCACTGTTCCTCAACTGTTTCACCACAAATTCTTTGCTCCCTGTCTACCTTAGCTAGTTCTTCTCTCATCCCATTGTAATCTCCTTTGTTTAAGCACAAAACACTAGTGTTTGATTTTACTTTCTCACCCTCCATCTGTATTTTAAATTCCACCATATTGTGATCGCTCCTTCCGAGAGGATCCCTAACTATGAGATCATGAATCAATCCTGTCTCATTACACAGGACCAGATCTAGGACCGCTTGTTTCCTCGTAGGTTCTATTACATACTGTTCTAGGAAACTATCGCGGATACATTCTATAATCTCCTCCTCAAGGCTGCCTTGACCGACCTGGTTAAACCAATCGACATGTAGATTAAAATCCCCCATGATAACTGCTGTACCATTTCTACATGCATCTGTTATTTCTTTGTTTATTGCCTGCCCCACCATAATGTTACTATTTGGTGGCCTATAGATTACTCCTATCAGTGACTTTTTCGCCTTACTATTCCTGATTTCCACCCAAATGGATTCAACCTTATCCTCCATAGCACCGATGTTAACCCTTCCTATTGCCCGGATTCCATCCTTAAATAACAGAGCTACACCACCTCCCTTACCATCCACTCTGTCTTTCCGAATAGTTTGATACCCTTGGATATTTAACTCCCAGTCGTGACCATCCTTTAACCATGTTTCAGTAATGGCCACTAAATCATAGTCATTCACGATGATTTGCGCCATCAACTCATTTACCTTATTCTGAATACTACGAGCATTCAGGTAAAGTACACTGATGTTGTTTTTTTTTACCTCTGTTCTGAATCTTAACACCTCGATCAGTAACCTCTCCTAAGTTATATTTCCTCTTAACTTTTCTCCTAATTTTCCTTGTCGTTGAACCCATATCTTCATGTAACAACCTGCCGCGTCGCTTACCATTAATGTTTTTACTTCCCGTTTTATTCCTTTTAGTATTATTAGTCCTATTTACTGAGCTCCCCTCAGTCACTGTCGCCCTTTTTGATTTTTGACTATGGCTTCTCTGCCTTACACTTTCCCTCTTACTGTCTTTTGTTTTGTCCCTGTTTTACTACCTTCCAACTTCCTGCATTGGTTCCCATCCCCCTGCTACATTAGTTTAAACCGTCCCCAACAGCTCTAGCAAACATCCCCCCCTAGGACATCGGTTCCAGTCCTGCCCAGGCGCAGACCGTCCGATTTGTACTGGTCCCACCTCCCCCTGAACTGGTTCCAATGCCCCAGGAATTTGAATCCCTCCCCCTTGCACCATTTCTCGAGCCACGCATTCATCCTATCTATCCTGACATTCCTACTCTGACTAGCCCATGGCACTGGTAGCAATCCTGAGATTACTACCTTTGAGGTCCTACTTTGTAGTTTGACTCCTAACTCCCTGAATTCAGCTTGTAGGACCTCGCCCCATTTTTTACCTATATCGTTGGTGCCTATGTGCACCATGACAGCTGGCTGTTCATCTTCTCCCCTCAGAATGTCCTGCAGCCGCTCCGAGGCATCCTTGACCCTTGCACCAGGGAGGCAACATACCATCCTGGAGTCTCGATTGCGTCCGCAGAACTGCCTGTCTATTCCCCTTACGATTGAGTCCCCTATCACTATAGTCCTGCCATTCTTCTTCCTGCCCTCCTGTGCAGCAGAGCCAGCCATTGTGCCATGAACATGGCAGCTGCTGCCTTCCCCTGGTGAGCCGTCTCCCTCAACAGTATCCAAAGCGGTATATCTGTTTTGCAGGGAGATGACCGCAGAGGACACCTGCACTGCCTTCCTACTCTTGCTGTCTTTTGGTCACCTATTTTCGATCTCCCTCAGTACCTTTCACCTGCGGTGTGACCAACTCGCTAAACGTGCTATCCACGACGTCCTCAGCATCGCGGATGCTCCAAAGTGAGTCCATCCACAGCTCCAGAGCCATCATGCGGTCTAACAGGAGCTGCAACTGTACACACTTCTTGCACGTGAAGGAGCCAGGGACAGTGGACATGACCCTGAGCTCCCACATCGCACACGAGGAGCATGACATGGTGGATAATGGATGCAGTTTGCAAATGCATTCCATAAAATCAATGAGTTAATTAGTCAAATGTTAATACATTTAGTCTTTTAGGTTGTTTTTTTCGTTTGCTTGAAACAGATAGATAAACAATGATATGTACAAGTTGTGATGATATTGATGATTATGCAAAGCCAATTAATATTTATGAGTCTAATCTTTATGAATTTATTCGGTTGAGTTGCTTTCTTCTTCTGTATTGAAGTGGTGATGTTGATGTTGTCATTTCTTTGTGAACGTCGTCAGTGTTCTTGTGTTTAAGTAACCAATAAGTCATCATGAGGTGTTTCTATGTTTGTGGTAGCGATTCTCTGTCACATCTTTGTTGTCTGACCTGGACTTTTTCCTGTGCTTGTGGTATTGATTCTGTATGTCATCTGCTTTGTCTGACCTGGACTTTTCCTGTGTTTGCGATATTGATTCTGTATGTCATCTTTCTTGAAAGCTGGTTTGCTTGTTTGTGGTGGAGCAAATGTGAATTTGTGAGATTCGTTGTCATGCCATGGTATGGTTGTACTCTTGTCATTGTTTGCTGTTGCATTGTCCTTCATGTGCAGAGTTGTACCATGTCGTACAAGTTGTTGTTTAATTGTTGTTGTTTTTGTTGTTGTTGTATGGCAGGTGGGGTGGGCACGGGAGCAATAGGTCAGAAGGTGAGAGCATTGAGGGAGAACTAGGGAATAGGGACAGTGTGGCTCTGAGGCAGAACAGACAGGGAGAAGTTGCTGAACACAGTGGGTCTGGTGGCCTGAAGTGCATATGTTTTAATGCAAGAAGTATTACGGGTAAGGCAGATGAACTTAGAGCTTGGGTTAGTACTTGGAACTATGATGTTGTTGCCATTACAGAGACCTGGTTGACGGAAGGGCAGGATTGGCAGCTAAACGCTCCAGGATTTAGATGTTTCAGACGGGATAGAGGGGGATGTAAAAGGGGTGGCGGAGTTGCGCTACTGGTTAGGGAGAATATCACAGCTGTACTGCGGGAGGACACCTCAGAGGGCAGTGAGGCTATATGGGTAGAGATCAGGAATAAGAAGGGTGCAGTCACAATGTTGGGGGTTTACTACAGGCCTCCCAACAGCCAGCGGGAGATGGAGGAGCAGATAGGTAGACAGATTGTGGAAAAGAGTAAAAACAACAGGGTTGTGGTGATGGGAGACTTCAACTTCCCCAATATTGACTGGGACTCACTTAGTGCCAGGGGCTTAGACGGGGCAGAGTTTGTAAGGAGCATCCAGGAGGGCTTCTTAAAACAATATGTAGACAGTCGAACTAGGGAAGGGGCGGTCCTGGACCTGGTATTGGGGAATGAGCCCGGCCAGGTGGTAGATGTTTCAGTAGGGGAGCATTTCGGTAACAGTGACCACAATTCAGTAAGTTTTAAAGTGCTGGTGGACAAGGAAAAGAGTGGTCCTAGGATGAATGTGCTATATTGGGGGAAGGCTAATTATAACAATATTAGGCGGGAACTGAAGAACATAGATTGGGGGCGGATGTTTGAGGGCAAATCAACATCTGACATGTGGGAGGCTTTCAAGTGGCAGTTGAAAGGAATTCAGGACTGGCATGTTCCTGTGAGGAAGAAGGATAAATACGGCAATTTTCGTGAACCTTGGATGACGAGAGATATTGTAGGCCTCGTCAAAAAAAAAAAGGAGGCATTTATCAGGGCTAAAAGGCTGGGAACAGACGAAGCCTGTGTGGAATATAAGGAAAGTAGGAAGGAACTTAAGCAAGGAGTCAGGGGGGCTAGAAGGGGTCACGAAAAGTCATTGGCAAATAGGGTTAAGGAAAATACCAAGGCTTTTTACACGTACATAAAAAGCAAGAGGGTAGCCAGGGAAAGGGTTGGCCCACTGAAGGATAGGCAAGGGAATCTATGTGTGGAGCTAGAGGGAAATGGGCGTGGTACTAAATGAATACTTTGCATCCGTATTCACCAAAGAGAAGGAATTGGTAGATGTTGAGTCTGGAGAAGGGTGTGTAGATAGCCTGGGTCACAGTGTGATCCAAAAAGATGAGGTGTTGGCGTCTTAAAAAATATTAAGATAGATAAGTCCCCAGGGCCTGATGGGATCTACCCCAGAATACTGAAGGAGTCTGGAGAGGAAATTGCTGAGGCCTTGACAGAAATCTTTGGATACTCACTGTCTTCAGGTGATGTCCCGGAGGACTGGAGAATAGCCAATGTTGTTCCTCTGTTTAAGAAGGGTAGCAAGGATAATCCAGGGAACTACAGGCCGGTGAGCCTTTCTTCAGTGGTAGGGAAATTACTGGAGAGAATTCTTCGAGACAGGATCTACTCCCATTTGGAAGCAAATGGACGTATTAATGAGAGGCAGAATGGTTTTGTGAAGGGGAGGTCATGTCTCACTAACTTGATAGAGTTTTTCGAGGAGGTCACAAAGATAATTGATGAAGGTAGGGCAGTGGATGTTGTCTTTATGGACTTCAGTAAGGTATTTGACAAGGTCCCTCATGGTAGACTAGTACAAAAGGTGAAGTCACACGGGATCAGGGGTGAGCTGGTAAGGTGGATACAGAACTGGCTAGGTCATAGAAAGCAGAGAGTAGCAATGGAAGGATGCTTTTCTAATTGGAGGGCTGTGACCAGTGGTGTTCCACAGGGATCAGTGCTGGGACCTTTGCTGTTTGTAGTATATATAAATGATTTGGAGGAAAATGTAACTGGTCCGATTAGTAAGTTTGCAGACGACACAAAGGTTGGTGCAATTGCGGATAGCGATGAGGACTGTCAGGGGATACAGCAGGATTTAGATTGTTTGGAGACTTGGGCGGAGAGATGGCAGATGGAGTTTAATCTGGACAAATGTGAGGTAATGCATTTTGGAAGGTCTAATGCAGGTAGGGAATATACAGTGAATGGTAGAACCCTCAAGAGTATTGAACGTCAGAGAGATCTAGGAGTACAGGTCCACAGGTCACTGAAAGGGGCAACACAGGTGGAGAAGGTAGTCAAGAAGGCATACGGCATGCTTGCCTTCATTGGCCGGGGCATTGAGTATAAGAATTGGCAAGTCATGTTGCAGCTGTATAGAAGCTTAGTTAGGCCACACTTGGAGTATAGTGTTCCGTTCTGGTCGCCACACTACCAGAAGGACGTGGAGGCTTTAGAGAGGGTGCAGAAGAGATTTACCAGAATGTTGCCTGGTATGGAGGGCATTAGCTATGAGGAGCGGTTAATTAAACTGGGTTTGTTCTCACTTGTACGACGTAGGTTGAGGGGCGACCTGATAGAGGTCTACAAAATTATGAGTGGCATAGACAGAGTGGATAGTCAGAGGCTTTTCCCTGGGGTAGAGGGGTCAATTACTAGGGGGCATAGGTTTAAGGTGAGAGGGGCAAGGTTTAGAGTAGATGTATGAGGCAAGTTTTTTACACAGAGGGTAGTGGGTGCCTGGAACTTGCTACCGGAGGAGGTGGTGGAAGCAGGGACGATAGTGACATTTAAGGGGCATCTTGACAAATACATGAATAGGATGGGAATAGAGGGATACGGACCCAGGAAGTGTAGAAGATTGTAGTTTAGTCGGGCAGCATGGTCGGCACGGGCTTGGAGGGCCAAAGGGCCTGTTCCTGTGCCGTACATTTCTTTGTTCTTTGTTCTTTGTTGTAGTTATCTTTGTTGTGCTTCTTGTTGTTTTTGTTGTGCTTCTTGTTGTTTTTGTTGCTGCTGTTGCTGTTCTTGTTTCTGTTGTGCTTCTTGTGGTTTTTGTTGTTGTTCCTGTTGCACGCAATGACTGTTTCGTGTGGATGATTTGAGTCATTCTCAAAGCTATTGGTGTCAGTGTCCTTTGTGGTATCTGATGTTTTATTGAGCGTTTCTTCTTGAGGATTGTGAGAATGATAGATGTTGCATTGATCGTGGTGACATCAGTCACTTGTGGTTGATGTGATTCCTCTTTGATTCCTTGGTGCTCCTCTTGGAGTCATTTCTGGTTTACTTGAATCATCATTGATTTCTTGGTGCTCCTCTTTTGGAGTCATTTCTGGTTCACTTGAATCATCTTTGGTTTCTTGGTGCTCCTCTTCTGGAGTCAAAATCTTCACGATTTCATTTTCTTGTGGGTAGTTTAGAGTAGAGGAGGTTTTAATTGACGTGTCTCACTGGACTCGAGAGTAGTTTCACTTTGATTGTTGAGTGCTTCTGTACGTACGAGCTGAGATCTGTCAGTCTTATCTTGTTTAGAACATAGAACATAGAACGATACAGCGCAGTACAGGCCCTTCGGCCAACGATGTTGCACCGAAACAAAAGCCATCTAACCTACACTATGCCATTATCATCCATATGTTTATCCAATAAACTTTTAAATGCCCTCAATGTTGGCGAGTTCACTACTGTAGCAGGTAGGGCATTCCACGGCCTCACTACTCTTTGCGTAAAGAACCTACCTCTGACCTCTGGCCTATATCTATTACCCCTCAGTTTAAAGCTATGTCCCCTTGTGCCAGCCATTTCCATCCGCGGGAGAAGGTTCTCACTGTCCACCCTATCTAACCCCTTGATCATTTTGTATGCCTCTATTAAGTCTCCTCTTAACCTTCTTCTCTCCAACGAAAACAACCTCAAGTCCATCAGCCTTTCCTCATAGGATTTTCCCTCCATACCAGGCAACATCCTGGTAAATCTCCTCTGCACCCGCTCTAAAGCCTCCATGTCCTTCCTATAATGCGGTGACCAGAACTGTACGCAATACTCCAAATGCGGCCGTACCAGAGTTCTGTACAGCTGCAACATGACCTCCTGACTCCTGAACTCAATCCCTCTACCAATAAAGGCCAACACTCCATAGGCCTTCTTCACAACCCTATCAACCTGGGTGGCAACTTTCAGGGATCTATGTACATGGACACCTAGATCCCTCTGCTCATCCACACTTCCAAGAACTTTACCATTAGCCAAATATTCCGCATTCCTGTTATTCCTTCCAAAGTGAATCACCTCACACTTCTCTACATTAAACTCCATTTGCCACCTCTCAGCCCAGCTCTGCAGCTTATCTATATCCCTCTGTAACCTGCTACATCCTTCCACACTATCGACAACACCACCGACTTTAGTATCGTCTGCAAATTTACTCACCCACCCTTCTGCGCCTTCCTCTAGGTCATTGATAAAAATGACAAACAGCAACGGCCCCAGAACAGATCCTTGTGGTACTCCACTTGTAACTGAACTCCATTCTGAACATTTCCATGAAGGTCTATCCACCTTATCTGAGCAACCTGAAGTCAATGCTTTGAGAAAGAGTCATCGGACTCGAAACGCTAGCTATTTTCTCTCCCTATAGATGCTGCCAGGCCTGCTGAGATTTTCCAGCATTTTCCTTTTGTTTCATAGTCTGCTTCTGGTTGCTCAGATAAGGTGGATAGACCTTCATGGTCTTCTTCGTGCATGGTTGGCGCTCTGGAGTCTTTAATTGCTTCCATTCTGGAGTCTGTCAAGAGCTCTCTGTGGAGGCTTGCATCGCTCTCTCTCTGGAGTCTTTCACTGCTTTCTGTGAGGAGTCGTGCAGTGTTCTCTCATTGGAGTCGATCTGTGCTCTCTCAATGGAGTCGGTCAGTACTCTCTGTGTGGCGTCATGTTCTTCTTGGCTGATTGACAGGTTGCTGTCATCCAATGTTTCAACAATCTGCCACTCCATCATGGTATTGGATTGATCTACCATGAGTAGATTCGTATTGAGCTTTTCAACCGTGTTGCTGATGCTATGATCATCATATCCGAAGAACCCAGTCATGTCTGAGTAGTATTCTTCAATATACAAATCATCTCTTTTGTTTCGGATTTGTTAGTGTGCTCTTCATATTCAATGAACAAATCATTTTCTTTGGTTTCGGATCTGTCATTGTGCTCTTCATATTCAATGAACAAATCATCTTCTTTGGTTTCAGATTTGTCATTGTACTCTACACTTTGGGTAGCTTGTTCCAGGGTGCTACGGAGGTTATTTTCAACTGCTGGTTGAAGTTCAGGCATTGTTCTGTCTTTCGAGGTAAAAAATTGGCTTCTGTAGCTTTGAAACACTTTTTTCAATTTTCGGGCATTTCCCCTTTAAGTGGGCGTGGTCTGGTCTTCTGCCGTCATGACACTCGTAACGTCATGCATAGGAATCGATTGCATATGCGCAATTCGAGTTTCCTTCACTGTGCGCTCTTTTCACAACTGCACGCCGCGCATGCGCAAAACACTGTTTTGCCGGTTTGTGTCTTTTTGGGAAGTGCGCATGTGCGGACTGGTCAGACTGCACACGCGCAAGGTGGCTGCCACTCAGCACTTCCGTCTTCTTCTGTTTCAACACTGCGTCTGCCTCGTGGTGAGTATTCGAGCCATTTTTACGGATTTTGTTTTCTAGATACTGATTCTTTGTCTGTAAAGACTCAAAGTATTGATTTTGTTTTTGTTCATAAGCAAGGCATTTTTGTATAGCAATTTCTAGAGTTAGATACTACCTTTGTGGAAGTTCTTCCCTCAAATTTTTATCAGATAGTCCAGAAATTAATTGATCCATTATCATTGAGTCACTGAAATCAGCAAATTTACAGCCTTGTGCTATTAATTTGAGGTCTGTAATAACATTAGTGATGGGCTCTCCGTTTCTCTGGCACCTTTGCCAAAAGTTAAATCTTTCCAGCATCTCACCAGACTGACTTTTAAAGTGTTCATCAAATTTTTTGAGTATTTTTTGAGTAATCTAACTAGTTCTTTTAAAGCCACCAGACCGGGTACCATCTTTTATTACATTCCTGTATTATCTTTGATTACACTTCTCTGTGTGTTTTGATATACTACGGAGTGTAATATGTGTTACTCAAACCTTGGTTACTGATGAGGTCTTCTGAATCTCGATGAAGAAGACTCGAACTCATCCAGTAGTAACAAAAGGTTTATTGAGTAACTATAACAATAATTGCATGAGTTCTTTACTTTAACATTGATACTAGTGATAAGGTTAACAAGATCTAATTACAGTAACTATGCGTAACTACACTAACCATCTGAGCTAATCTGATACTCCTGTCCTGGTCACAGTCCATTCAAAAGAGAGAGAGAGAGACACAATGTGGTTGCCTTTATACCCCTGTTGGTCCGGCCCTCTAGTGATCATCTGGTGCTACTGATTACATATTAACCCCTTATGTACATGCACATACAGAGATCACTACACAATGGTCTAATTCCAATATACATGACTTAAAATTGAAAGTCATGGCATTGCAAACAGTGTCCAATAAGACTGTCAATGCTTACAATGCTATAAGGAAAATATGCCCAAACTTCAAAAATTCTGCAACATTGCTATATGCATGTAAACATTATGGTAATGCACACTTCCAATAAGTTACATTTTGTTCAGTTTTGCAGTGGTGCAATGCTGAAAAGAACATAAATTTTATTTTTAGGCATCCTAAGTATGTTAGAAATTTCTCTTCGGAGCTGTTTTTCAGTTGATTCTAACTAGTTAAAAAGCATGTGATAATAGAGATTACAGATATTAGAAAGGAACCTCTAAAATATTTTCCAGAAACAAAAAATACTATTTGTGTTTCACGTTTTAAGTGTGATTCATACTGGAAATTTATGATATCATGTCCCAAGCCAACAAAGAGCTTATGCTGGGTATTGAAATATCCATTCCTTGAAGAATTCTTATTCCCAAAAGGAGGTTCCCAGTATCATTACTATGATTTAATGATATTCAGTAAATGTGAACCATGGAAGGAAAGGTATTTCATGAAGTTAAAACACATATATTAAAAAAATCCTGGCAGATAAGTTCGGAATTAAAAAAAATAGTTTTAGGTAAGCGTGGAAAAATAGAAAATCTTGCATTAATATAGTGGCTTTCACAACCACTGGATCTCACAAAGCACTTTGCAGCTGATGAAGTATTTTTGAAGTATAGCTGTTGTTGTAATTTAGGAAATGCAGCAGCCATACATGCACAGTAAGCTCTTGGAAATAGCAGCTTGACGATGATCAGATTGTCTGTCTTATTTTGTGATGTTGATCAAGAGCTAAATATTGAACAGAACACCAACGTAACTCCCCTGCTAGTCTTCAAAACAATGCCATGGGAATGTTTGCGTTCACCTGGGAAGGCAGGCAACCTTGACTTAACATCTCATCTGAAAAATGGCACCTCCAGCACAACACTCGCTCAGTGCTCCATTGAATTATCTGCCTTTGTTTCTGCGCTCAAATTCTAGAATGGGACTTGAAAGCAGATCTTCTGACTCAGGAATCATGGAACTCTTTACAATGTAAGCTCTGGAATCTAAATTGAAATTGGGCCAAAACTTGTATTTTTTCCTGCTAACCAATGCAGACCAACCCAATTCAGATTGATTCAAAAACAAAACACAAAATGTTTGTAATACAGTGCAGGCCGGTTGATTTAAATAAATGAAAAAGGCCAATATTTGTGTTTGGCTTTGAAAGTTGTTATCAAAGATTGCATGCAAATGTTTTTATTTCGGATTTACGATTTTGATATTTCTTCTTTTAATGAGACTTTTTAAAGCTTTTCTCCCAGCCTTTCTCTTATTTGTCCTTTGAGGCAAAGATTACCCTTCTCATCATTTGGAGTGTTTAGTAGGGTTCTAGTGGATACACATGTGACCTGCACCTGCAAGAGGCAACTGAAAATACGACAGGATACCAAAACTTAATGAGCTTTTGATGGGTTGCAAGCTTTGGATATCCCCTTCTTGTGTTTTCTCTCTGCCTCTGATATGTGATTGTTTTTTAAGGAGGCTGTATTTTTTTTAGTTGGTTGCACCAGGTGCAATAACCCTTGAGGAACATCTCCCAAGACTCAAGAGTCAATAGCAAAACCTCTAAGTGAAGCCTTCAGGGTGTCCTTGTAGCGTTTCTTTAGATTGCCATGAGAGCGCACTCCAGAATCAAGCTCTCTATAGAAGATTTGCTTTGGTAAGTGAGCACCAGGTATTCTGGCTACATAATTCAATCCAACTCAGCAGCCTTTAGGATTTCCTTTATTATATTCTATCATGTGCCTAAAAAAAGAGAGACCAGTAATATTCCTTCAAGCAAGAACTATGAAGACGTTTGCTCTATCTAGTTTTCTCCATCCCCACACAAAACTCTTACCCCTTGCTTTAGGAGTGAATCTCAGTGAAGCTTAGAAACCTTTGCATGGTAAATATTGGGCACAATGTTATGAACTACCATTTGGCACATTGTGCAGTCGGAAAAGATTGCAAGAATTAATTCCTATTTCATACTTGGTTTATTGTTCTCCCTAATGGCTGCCATGCAATACTTTTCTATTTCTAAGCACTTATAACTTGTATTTTCTGTTATGGCTTCCTCTGAGAATTTTAACAGTTGAATACAACTTTTTATGATCAAGTCCAACTGGCATGCACAATTTTTTTATGGGATGCAGGCAGCACTGGTTAGCATTAATAGCCAATTCCTGAGGATACCTGCGGGATCCAATTGTCTGGAGGCAGTTAAGACCTGGCCATGTGGACAAGACCAGGTAAGGATGACAGATTTCCTTCTCTAAAGAGCGTTAAATCTTTATTTAATTCAAATGTCACCATCTGCCATGGTGGGATTTGAACCTGGGTCTCAAGAGCATTACCCTGGGTCTCTGGATTACTAGTCCGGTGAAAATATCATTATGCTACTGCCTCTGCCTGTGTAGCTATGAATGTAATTTTATATACCATGCCTGCCCCTCCTGGCCTCTGTGAGGAAAACACTTTTTATGTAGCAACAGCAGTCTTGCTGGTTGCCCAACAGCTGTATCTGGAAAGATCTGCAATTCACTGCTCAGCACTGAGTTAAAGTGCCAATGGATTCATGTGTACAAGATACGACCATGATTAACAATCATTGATGAGGCTCCTAATTTTAATCATTTCAACATTTTTTCTGAGAAATCTAAGTAGATATTTAAACCCACATCATACAATAGTATATTAAAAGTGTCCAATACCACTCGGTTCTTGTTTGCCCCCTCTCTCTCCACATATCCCACTTTCTTGCCCCCTCGATTGGCCACTCTCTTGGCCCCTCTCTTGACTCCACTCTCACCCCCCCCTCTCGCCCACCCCCACTATCGCCCACCTCTCTCTCCCTCCCCTACACTCGCCCCCTCCTCACCCCCACCGCCTCTCTTGCCCCATCTCTCTCAACCCCTCTCTCGCGCCTGCTCTCTTGCCGCCGCTCTCTTACCCCTCTTTTGACCCCCTATCACGACTCCCTCTCGCTCTCCTCTTTCTACCCCTCTCTCTACCTCGCTCTCTCTCTTCCCCCCCTCTCTCTCTCCCTCCCCCTCACTCCCCTTCTCTCTCCCCTCTCTCTCCCCTCTCTCTCTCCTCTTCTCTCTCCACTCTCTCTCTCCCCCTTCTCTCTCCCTTCTCTCTCTTTCTCCCCTGCCCTGTATCTCCCTTTCTTTCCCTCGTTGACCATGGATCTCCATGTTAATCTTGCTCTAGAGATCTGGATTATATTGGTCGGTGGTACAATGATGCAGTTTGCCAGGATTTTAAAAATATATATATACTTTGTCTGTTTCTACTCTTTCCCATCAGCAATAGATGATCTAAATCATGATTTCTTATTACATTCCAAGAATGTAATATCTCCTCCTGATCTTAGTCAGCAGAGTTCTTCTGGTCTCAGATTTTATCAGCACCTCTTCATTGGTAGTGTGACTTGTCCAAGATATCTTCATTATTTGCATCAATAACAACAACTCTGTAGCATCAATTATTTTCTGCATTACTTCGGTGATCATCCGACACTCACCTCCATATGTCAAAGTTGGTGTGATGTCGCATTCCAGGATTCTCAGCTTTGTTTTCATGACTAATTTTGAATTGATCATAATCTCTCCCATTTTTTGAGATGCATCTTTGGCCATTCCAATCCTTCATCTTATTTTGTGCGTACACTTCCTGTCCAATATTAACATACTTCCTAGGTTTTAACTTTTCATTCTTTACCATGATCTTACATTCTGGTTTGATGATTTTGGGCACTACTAGACATTTTGTTTGCTTACAATTAATGCTCACCCCTTTCTTGTCACTTTTACTTACTCCTCGATCCAAAATCTTTTGTGTTTGTCAAAACATCTTTTTTTTTGTCCCTGCTTCCTTTGTAAGCTAGCACCCATGGAGACTGTAACATTCAGGGAATATAGGGGGCTGGATTCTCCATTTTTGGGAGTATGTCCCCCTGCTGCCGGGAAAACTGGCGTCAACAGGCCACATATTCACCGTCTTGCAGGGGGCTCGCAGGCAGCTGTCGTAGAGCTCACATTCTAGCTGCCGATATGCCCACCCCCCCGCACTTCTGGGTCAGAGGCTGCGCATGCGCACTGCGGCACACATAGCCCCCACCCCCGAATGAGCCCCCCCCCCCCCCCCCCCCCCCCCCCCCTCCCGGACTGTGGCAGCCCCGGACTGAGTCCGCAGCCACCACACGAGAATCACGGACAGTGGGACCATGTTAGAACCACGCTGTCGGGAATTCTTTGCCGTTGGCAAAGGAGCATCGCGGGGCAGGCTTCAGGCAATAGCCTGAGGCGGTGGACGCTCGGCACGACATACTCCGCAAGTAAGCCTATTTTCAGGGGCGGAGAATTGCGAAACTGGCACCGGTCCCGATTTCGTGCACCAAAACGGATTCTCTGCCCCGTTGCCGAACGTGATTTTGGTGTCGGGCCGGGGGGGTGGGGGGGGGAGAATCCCGCCCAGGGTGTTCCAATACATGTGTCTAGGCAGGATCAAATAAAACAAGGTGGAACTCCCTTGAAGGGTTTTGATAGTTCACCCAAATCAATTCAAATGTCAGTGAAGAGCAGTTCAAGGGGCAATCCATTTTTTAGTCGGGTCAGAATGTCAGTAGGGGAAGAAGCCTTAAAGTGGTGATGTTAGCTCTAAGTAGCTGGGTTGGTCTCATTGAAGCCCTGGGAGCCATTTGGTAGATCCGTGCATTTAGGGCTGAAAAGAAGCTTATTCCATGCTATTTAGAGGTTTGGGCTTATAAAGAAGTCTTCAGAGCCATTTATCGCTTCGTGCAGCTGAGAGCTGGGGCTCAAGAAAGCCCACATAATTGGGTGTGTTCAGAAGCAGTGACAAGAGGTTACAGGAAGCAGAGATGCTGTGGTTAGCAGCCTTCAGGCAGTTAGAGCCCAGAGAAGTCCTGATGAGCTGAGACAATGGTGGAAGGTGATGTGTTAAGTAAGTTGGTTCAACGTTGACTGCAACTGGATGCAGTGAAACTAGAAACAGGCTTCTGACACAGGAGATGGCCAAACAATGTTTTATTGAACTTCCTGATTGCTATACATAGTCTGCTGTGAGTTGACACTCTATCAATCTAACTGATAACCTCCTACTGGCTTGACCAGACTAACTCTCTACTTCATGGTGATAGTGCTCACTGGCTGTGCACGCTTACTATCTCAGTAGCTCTGTCCTGTAGAGAGAGGGAGAGTCTTAATGCCCTGTGTGCTTTATAGTGGTGGTGTCCTGTCTGGTGATTGGTTGTTATGTGTCGTATGTGTTCATTGGTTATCCTGTGTGTCAATCACTGCCTGTCTGCATCTCATTATATACATGAGTGGATATTATGACATCTCCCCTTTTTGAAGTAAATTTTAAAACGTGGCGATATATATACATGCATGATTATATACAAGTGGTGAGTGAATGAACATATGTACATGGGAAGGTGTCTATCATGCAGATGCAGAGCAAACTGAACAAAATTTACAAGATTTAAGTGTATAGATTCAGTCTTTGTGGTGGGCGACGAATTCTTGTCGATCGCCTCAGAGGTGGAGGGGGGGACGCCGGCACTTGGACAGGCGGGATCGCTGCCAGATCGGTGGCCTCGTGTTGCGAGATGTCCGGAGGAGGCATTATGACATGCGGAGAAGTGCGGCCAGGCGGTGGGCAGGGAACTTTTCATAGCGCCCTGTTGCGCCGTAAAATGGAGCCATCAGCCATTTGGACAACGAAGGACCTGGGGGCAGCCTGCCTGACGACAATAGCTGGGGCTGACCAACCTCCCTCAGGTAACTGGACACGAACAACGTCTGGAGCCAGCGCAGGTAGATCCTTGGCATGGGCATCATACGTGATCTTCTGCTGGTCCCTGGATCGCTGCATTTCCTGCAGCACCGTGAGGCTGTCAAGGTCTGGAACATGGATGGCTGGAACAGTCGTCCTTAGGTTGCGGTTCATGAGCAGCTGCGCCGGAGACAAACCAGTCAACAGAGGGGTTGCCCTGTATGCCAACAGCGCCAGGTTGAAGTCCGAGGCTGAGGCTGCAGCCTTGCACAGCAACCGTTTGACAATATGGACCCCTTTTTCGGCCTTCCCGTTTGATTGCGTATAATAGGGACTGGATGTGATGTGACTGAAGTGGTAGGATCGTGCAAAGTCGGACCACTCTTGGCTGTAGAAACATGGGCCATTGTCACTCATTACTGTGAGTGGTATGCCTGCCTGGCAAACGTCTCTTTGCAGGCTTTAATCACTGACTTGGACGTGAGGTCCGACAGTTTCACCACTTCCGGGTAGCTGGAGAAGTAGTCGACCAAGAGCACGTAATCACGCCCATTTGCGTGAAAGAGGTCGATCCCCACCTTGGACCACGGAGAAGTCACGATCTCGTGCTGTTGCAGTGTTCCCTTGGGCTGAGCTGGTTGAAACTTCTGGCATGTTGTGCAGTTGAGGACCGTGTTGGCAATGTCCTGACTGATGCCAGGCCAGTAGACTGCCTGCCGAGCTCTGCGTCGACATTTGTTGACTCCGAGGTGACCCTCATGGATCTGTCTGAGCACCATGGCTTGCATGCTTTGGGGAATGACGATTCTATCTCGTTTCAAAAGGATCCCCTCGACAACCGTTAACTCGTCTTTAATGTTGAAGAACTGGGGGCACTGCCCCTTTTGCCAGCCATGGGCAAGGTGTTGCATCACACGCTGCAGTATAGGATCTTTGGCAGTTTCTTCGCCTATCTGGACAACTCGTTCATCAGTGGCTGGGAGGTTGCTGGCACACAACTGCACCTGTGCCTCGATGTGGCGAGTGATGTCGCCCGGTTCACACGGCATGGTGATGGATCGGGATAAGGCATCCGCGACGATCAGGTCCTTACCCGGTGTATAGACGAGTTCGAAGTCATATCGGCGGAGACGAAGAAGAATTCGCTGCAGCCGAGGTGTCATGTCATTTAAATCCGTCTGGATTATGTGGACTAAAGGCCTGTTGTCTGTTTCCACCGTGAACTTCGGCAGACCGTATACGTAGTCATGAAACTTGACTATTCCTGTCAGGAGACCAGACACTCCTTTTCGATCTGGGCAGACTGTTGTTCGGTCAGAGTCATGGCCCTGGAGGCATATGCCACTGGAGCCCAGGACGAGGAATCGTCTCGCTGGAGGAGCACCGCCCCAATGCCGTCCTGTCTTGCGTCTGTGGATATCTTGGTATCCTTGGTTGGGTCAAAGAACGCCAGTACTGGGGCTGTGGTGAGCTTCGCCTTCAGCTCAAGCCACTCCGCTTGATGTGCGGGAAGCCACTGCAGCACTGTCGACGTTTTAATGAGATGCCGGAGGGCCGTGGTGTGGGATGCCAGGTTGGGAATGAATTTTCCGAGAAAATTTACCATCCCGAGGAAGCGGAGGACCGCCTTTATGTCCTCTGGTGTCTTCATGGCATTGATTGCCAGCACCTTGTCGGCGTCACGTTGCACACCTTGCTGTGAAATGTGGTCACCTAAAAACTTGATAGCGGACTGCCCATTCGAGCATTTGGCCCTGTTGAGCTGGAGGCCATTTTCATGAATCCTCTGGAAAACCTGTTTGAGGCGAGCAATGTGATCCTCGGGCGTCGTGGACCAATTGATCAGGTCGTCCACATAGACTCGCACCCCCTCGATGCCCTCCATCATTTGCTCCATTATGCGATGAAATACTTCGGAAGCTGATCTGATACCAAAAGGCATGCGGTTGTAGCAATACCTGCCGAACGGAGTGTTAAAAGTGCACAGCTTCCGACTGGACTCGTCCAGCTGAATTTGCCAGAAGCCACGGGAGGCGTCCAGCTTGGTAAAGAATTTGGCGTGAGTTATCTCACAGGTCAATTCTTCACGCTTCGGGATCGGGTAATGCTCTCGCATGATGTTGCGATTCAGGTCTTTGGGATCAATGCAAATGTGGAGTTCGCCAGAGGGTTTCTTGACGCAGACCATGGAGCTGACCCAGTCTGTGGGTTCCGTGACCTTTGAGATGATGCCCTGGTCTTGGAGCTCTCGTAACTGCATTTTCAGACGATCCTTGAGAGGAGCCGGCACCTGGCCTGGTGCATGGATGACTGGGGTGCATTCGGCTTGAGCAATATCTTGTAGCGATATGGGAGCGTGCCCATCCCATCAAACACACTGTGGTATTGTGTGAGAATGTTGTCTTTTGCAGCCTGGAGATTCGCATTGGGCGAGGCCGTCGCCGGTGCCGAGGACATGGCATAAACTCGCTGTACCAGATTTAGGAGTTTGCATGCGCGAGCACCGAGCAGGGATGCCTTGTCAGGCCGGACGATCTCGAATCTCAACGTCGCCTTGATTTTCTTGTGAGAGACACCTAGCTGACACGACCCACTGGCAGCTATGGTATTACCATTGTAGTCAAGGAGCTGGCAGGCTGGTGGAAGAATGCTAGGTTGGTGTCGGATGCTGTCGAGGTCCGACTGATATGAGGTTCGCAGATGCACCAGTGTCCAATTTAAATCTGATGTGAGACTGATTGACCGTTATGACGGCTCACCACATGTCGTCAAGATCCACGCTGAGGATCGAAAGGCGGTTGGCAGGCACGTGTAGAGACCAACCCGCGTGTGGTGATGATGCCCACCCGATATGGAGACTCGAGGCAGTCAGCATCAGGGTCCGTTGGGCTGTCTGGATCAGAATCCTGCATGCCTTGTTGTACACAGTAGACACGCCTGCGCTGCAGCTGGGATCGCTGGCTGTTGTTCGGTGGAGCGGACCTGCAGAAGGCCGCGCAGTGGCCAGGCTTTCCACACTGTAGACATCGCCTGCCTTTGACTGGACATTGCCTCTTTAAATGGGCGGAGCCACAATTCGGACACGTCATGACGCTGACGTCAGCACGTTCTGTGCGCCATCGTGCATGCGCAGTGCGGTTGGCAGACGTTCGCGCATGCGCCTCAGGGTCTTCGGCCTCATCGTCCATCCGGTCGTGGCGCGCATTCGTGGGGACCCAAGAAAAGCGCGCGAAGCGGCCACTCTCCTCGATGCTCAGGCCTTGCATTTTCGCTATGGCCTGCACCTTTCTGCCTCGTGGAAGGCCAGTTTTGCAGTTTCTGCCGCCCTGATGCGGGAGTAGCGATTTCTGGCATGCTCATGGACAATGCACGTTTCGATGGCAACGGAGAGGGTCAACTGTTTTATTTTGAGGAGCTGTTACCGCAGGGAGTCGGACTGGACCCCGAAAACGATCTGATCCCGGATCATGGAATCAGTCGTCGAGTCATAATTACATGACTGTGCTAGGATGCGGAGATGGTTCAAGAAGGACTGAAAAGGTTCATCCTTACCCTGAAGCCTCTGTTGGAAGATGTACCTTTCAAAGCTCTCATTCACCTCAATGTCCCAGTGGCAGTCGTATTTCAGCAGAACTGTCTTGAACTTTGTCTTGTATTTGCCATCGACAAATGTAAGCGAGTTATAGATGTGGATGGTGTGATCGCCCGCAGTGGACAGGAACAGCGCGATCTTTCTGGCATCTGATGCTGCCTCGAGGTCGGAGGCCTCGATGTACAGGAGGAACTTTTGTTTGAAGACTTTCCAGTTGGCACGAGGTTGCCGGAGATCCGGAGTTGCGAAGGAGGCTGGATCCTTTCCATGCCGCTGGATGGCTGCTTGCTGGTCGTTGCAGATGCACTCGAGGTAGGTTTGTTCGGATTAATAGCACTCTGGTACCATGATGTGTTAAATCAGTTGGTTCAACGTTGACTGCAATTGGATGCAGTGAAACTAGAAACAGGCTTCTGACACAGGACATGGTCCAACATTGTTTTATTGAACTTCCTGATTGCTGTACATAGTCTGCTGTGAGTTGACACTCTATCAATCTAACTGATAACCTCCTACTGGCTTGACCAGACTAACTCTCTACTTCATGGTGATAGTGCTCACTGGCTGTGCACTCTTACTATCTCAGTAGCTCTGTCCTGTAGAGAGAGGGAGAGTCTTAATGCCCTGTGTGCTTTATAGTGGTGGTGTCCTGTCTGGTGATTGGTTGTTATGTGTCGTATGTGTTCATTGGTTATCCTGTGTGTCAATCACTGCCTGTCTGCATCTCATTATATACATGAGTGGATATTATGACATCTCCCCTTTTTGAAGTAAATTTTAGAACGTGGCGATATATATACATGCATGATTATATACAAGTGGTGAGTGAATGAACATATGTACATGGGAAGGTGTCTATCATGCAGATGCAGAGCAGACTGAACAAAATTTACAAGATTTAAGTGTATAGATTTAGTCTTTGTGGTGGGCGACAAATTCTTGTCGATCGCCTCAGAGGTGGAGGGGGGGACGCCGGCACTTGGACAGGCGGGATCGCTGCCAGATCGGTGGCCTCGTGTTGCGAGATGTCCGGAGGAGGCATTATGACATGCGGAGAAGTGCGGCCAGGCGGTGGGCAGGGAACTTTTCATAGCGCCCTCCTGTTGCGCCGTAAAATGGAGCCATCAGCCATTTGGACAACGAAGGACCTGGGGGCAGTAAGTTGGTTCAACGTTGACTGCAACTGGATGCAGTGAAACTAGAAACAGGCTTCTGACACAGGAGATTGTCCAACACTGTTTTATTGAACTTCCTGATTGCTATACATAGTCTGCTGTGAGTTGACACTCTATCAATCTAACTGATAACCTCCTACTGGTTTGACCAGCCTAACTCTCTACTTCATGGTGATAGTGCTCACTGGCTGTGCACTCTTACTATCTCAGTAGCTGTGTCCTGTAGAGAGAGGGAGAGTCTTAATGCCCTGTGTGCTTTATAGTGGTGGTGTCCTGTCTGGTGATTGGTTGTTATGTGTCGTGTGTGTTCATTGGTTATCCTGTGTGTCAATCACTGCCTGTCTGTATCTCATTATATACATGAGTGGATATTATGACAGAAGGTTGCTGATTCTGTGTTAACGAGGGTTAGGGCTTAGAAACAGCCTTAGGAGTCATTTATAGCTTGGTGCAACCGGGTGACTGGAGTTCAGAGAAACCCAGGGAGGTGTCCAAGGTGGGAACCAATGAGGAGAGGAGCAAAGTAAGAAGCTTAAAGTAGCAAAAGTGCTGAGGTTGGCACATTCCAGGTAGTGAGGACTCAGGAGAAGCGCTGGAGATATGAAACAGCAGCAGAAGATTAATGGCTCCGTGCTGCAGGCAAAGGTAACCCTTTGGAGCAGTGGTGTTCTGCTCAGCATGGCTGAAGAGCTGGAGTTGTGCCAGTGAGTGCAGTGCGGTTCGGGAAAACAGTGAAAATAGCCTCAGGAGAATATATTAAACCATTAGGAGTTGCAGTCATTGAAGCAGAGTGAGTTGGAGTGACTTTTGGGAGAAAATTCAGCGACTCGACCTTTGAAGGTGAAGACTGAAAACCTTTGAGGGAAAAAAGGTTTCAGTGAAATTGTGTAATTCTCAGCGGACACTCATGCCTGGATGCGTTGCAGAGAAATCTGTAGGCTCTTATATTTGCCATTTAATGTGCAGTATGGTGTGTTCAACCATGGTTTGGCTGTTAATTCACGTGTACCTTGTTAATTATGAATACTAGATTATATGAAATAGATATTGCGCGGGATTCTTCGTCGGCCGAACTGAAATCGGGAAACGTGATTGGGAGGAGAATCGGTTCCGATGTCGAAATCACAGGGGCACCAATTTGATGCCAAATCACAATTCTCTGTAGCCTCGACAGCGGCGTCAATGCATCCCAGAACACAGGAACACAGTAAATGGTATTTGCATATCATTAGCAGGCCCGACCCGGTTTTCTCCGGGGCCTACGCAGTTCTCCGCCTCCGATAGGCTGATTTCCCGACGGAGCAGTTCACTTATGCTTTTAAAAATCGTGAAATCGGCATCCTGGCTGATGAGGGAGCGAGTGGAGGTAGGACACAGAGAGGCGTGACTGTGGGCTGCCGGGCTGGACATTGGCTGGGGTGCGGGAGGCCCTTTCAAAGCTGGGGGTGGGGGTGGGGGGAGAGGGGGTGACCCTCCCCCGGAGTTGCCGGAGCCCAGGCACGGACCACCATTGCTGCGGCCTGAAAGGCAGCCATTTAGTTGCGTACCCCACTGACCACCCACCTTGGCCCCTGGATCTGCAGCGTGACACGGCCATATGGGTGCCCCCACTCCACTCTCTGCCATACCCCTCACCACCCAAACGGCCGCCACCCACTGGTGGGGCATCAGGTGGTCCATAAAGGGCAACACCCACTGTAGCCCTTACGGGGATGCCGGGTGGACGTCAGAGTGTACTGCTGGCAAGCGCAGTGCCAACCAATGGTACCCTTGGGATGGGTGCCAGGGCCAGAGGCCCCCAGGATGCTGGGCACCGACAGGGCCAGTGGTGCGGAGATGGATGGGGGGAAGCGGGGACAGAGCCCACAGTGCCAACCGGGGCCACTATGTAAGACGGTGGACCTGGTTGCGCATGGAGGTACGCACCATGTGAACATGTTAGCATTTCACCCCCTGCAGACAGTTGGAATTCAACCAGCAATGGTAGCCTTCCTGCTAGCCACCGCAGCCCTTGGGTGCGAGCTGGTGCTGCTAGAGGAGGAGGAAGCTGCAGCAGCGGAGCATGCAGCAGCGGAGCGTGCCCCAGAAAAACTGGAGGCAGCCCTGAGGATGGAGAGGCGGCTGTACAACAGCCCAAGGAGGAGGTGCAAAGGAGGCGCTGCATGATGCCTCCTGTATATCGGCAGCACCTGCCATTCGAGGACCTGCCAGACTGGGCATGCAGTTGAAAACTCTGGCTGAGCTGGGAGACAGTGCAACATATCTGCTAGCTCATGGCGCACATGGCACCATGGGGAAATGGGGCGGCGAGCTGCTCCCAGTGACCCTCAAGGTGACGGTTGCCCTGAATTTTTACGCCACGGGGTCCTTCCAGGCACCAAGTGGGAATCTGTCCAATATCTTACAATGTTCGGTGCGCAGGTGGATCCATGCCCTCACAAAGTCTTTATTTGGCCAGTTGGTGCATTGCATCCATTTCAATGTGGACCGACCCCAGCAGGATGCCGGGCCAGCTGGATTCACTGCCATCGACGGGATGCTCCTTGTCGAGGGGGTGATCGAAGGGATACATGTCGCCCTATGAGCACGTGCAGATGACAGGCCACTCTACACAAACTGAAACGGGTTCGATTCGATGAATACGCAGCTGATATATGACCAACAGATGCACATCATGCATGTCTGCGGCCGATACCCGGGCAGTGTCCATGACGCCTTCATCCTGGCATACTCGACGTTTTCAAGACTCCCGCCCTCCTGCCCCCCTGGCTGGGCAGTTGGCTGGCTCTTGGGTGGCAGAGGTTATCTGCTCCTTTTGTGGTTAATGGCACCTTCCTGGAGGCCACAGACACAGGCCGAGAACCACTACAACGATGCCCATGCAGCAACCAGGAGCGTGATCGAGCAATGCTTCAGCCTCCTGAAGATGCTGTTCAGGTACCTGGGCTGCTGTAGTGGAGCCTTCCAGTATGATGCTGAGAGGGTCACCCGCATCATGATGGAGACTGCGTCCTCCACAATATTGCGCAGCAGAGGGGCGACGTGCTGGAGGAGGAGGATGAATATCAGTCCTTGTCCGACGAGGAGAATGCGGGGAATGGCGAGGATGGGTAGGTCATGGGACCCAGGCGGGCACGGGAGGCCTCAAGGCATGTGCGCCAGAGTGAACGCGCGCGAGACGCTCTGATCACCCCCAGGTTCACCGCCTGGGCGGTGGGGGGAAACTGGCAGGGGAATGGACACTGCATCACACCCCCACAACCCCCTTCTACCCCCCCGCCTGCAACCTCCACGTCTGCAACCCCCTCCATGATACATAACTGCTGCACTACGGGGTGCGGATCCTGGGATGGAGGTAACATCAGATGTGGTCCATGGGATGGAGGACGATGCTCGGGTGTCCCAGGTGCCATGGTGCTACTCTGTTCTGCCTGCTGCCCACCAGATGCACCAGGGACAGGAGGGGGTGGGGTGGGGGGGATTGTGAGCTGCTGGGGTGTTCTGGCACCTCCCCTGTGGGAGTCCCAGCATGGGCCCCATCACCTCCTCTCCCTCCTGGGTGACTGATACTCCATGGGACGGGGGTGCGTGCGGAGCTATCTGCTTAGGCTCCCCCGCCACCTTGCGCTGCCAGTCCTGGACCCCTCTCTGATCTCGACTAGGGTCTGCATGCTCGGGGCCATGGAGCATAGGGAGTGGACCATTGCCATCTGGGACTGCGCCACAGCACCCGTTGACAGTGCCAACACTTTCTGGTGTGTGCCACATCAGCCAGTGACTGTGCCACCCCCCTCTGGGACTGGGTCACCTCCCTCTGTGTCTGCACAATGTTGGTCAGCACCTGGGCAATGCCGCTGACATTCTCAGCCATGGCCCGCTGTGACTGTGCCAAGTTCAGATGCGCCGCTGCGATTTCCAGATGGCTCTCGCACATGGCTGCCTGTGAAGCGGCAACCCTGTCTTGGGCCTCGGCCAACACCTGCAAAGAATGCCCCAGGCCTTGAACATGCTGAGCCATGGCCAAAACCCGTGCAGCCAATGGATCCACCGTGGGCACCACCGATGCGGTGTTGGCCTGGGTGGCACGCATAGTCGGCACCACCTCCTGCTCCTGAACGTGGTTGGACTCCTCCAACTGCGCCTGCAGGTAATGGCTACCCCCATTATGACGACCCCTCATGTAGTTTCTGGCTCTGTAACTGCATCTCCATGATCGATGGGACTGACTGTTCCAGAAGCCCGAAACCGGTCTGGATGGCAACTAGTTCCTGGGGTCAGCCTGCCCTCCAACCATCCGCCCCCTCGGGTGTTACTACCTTCACCTGATGTACCGGATCAGCTATGTGGTGCGCACCAGATAGTGCCCCAGGAGCCTCTTCACTAAAATGGCCAACTG
Source organism: Scyliorhinus torazame (assembly GCF_047496885.1). NCBI lineage: Eukaryota > Metazoa > Chordata > Chondrichthyes > Carcharhiniformes > Scyliorhinidae > Scyliorhinus > Scyliorhinus torazame. The sequence continues at coordinate 48,334,089 of NC_092716.1, read as the reverse complement.
GGGTGAGTGTCTCTGGGATGGTGTGGGGGGGGTGGAGACAGCTGTGACGGAAAGCCAGTGTCATCATCAGACTTGAGCACTGGGGTGTCTTGGGCCACAGAAATATGGCTCACATCTGTTCTGCTCTCCTCATCGCTGAGGGGGGGGGTTTCGGCTGTGCACTGGCTGGGGGTGGGGGTTACCAGGTGGACCCACCGTATCACCAGCAAGTCCTGCATGAGACAAGACAAGACGCGTGATTAGACCGCGGGCCTGGGGGAAGTGGGGATGTTTGGGGTGAGAGTGGGGGTGAGGGTTATGTGGGGGTGAGGGTGGTGAGGGAGTGAGGGTGAGGGTGTAGGTAGGGTTGTGGTGTTGTGGTGTGGGGGTGGTGTTGGAGTTTTGGAGGGTGTGGTTGACACGTGTCACTGGGAACCACAACTCAGCGGGGTCTGACTTCCTTGCCCGTGGCTGATCTTCCCCCCCCCCCCCGGGTCACATCCCTGTCCTCTGAGCCACCGACCAGGTCCAGGACCCTCTGCTCAGCCACGGTGAGGGGCCGTAGGTCCCCCTCCAGTTTTTTTCCCTCTTCCGGCGGTTATGGGCGGCTTTCTCCTGAGCGGGGTGGGAGGAAACAGAAAACTACAGTGTTAGACAGTTCGACCGATGCATGCAGCCCATGGGTGGGTAACTGGTGGCGTCAGTGGCCAGGACAACCGGTCATGGTGGCCGATATCGGTGCCAGCAGTTGGTGCAGGGTGGGGGTTTGCCCGCCTTCCGGGTGGGGATGTAGGATTACGCGTGTGTGGGATGGGAGATCGTTCTAGGGGCACAGTGTTGCCTACACATACTGGCCACCCTGAGGAGGTCATGCAGTTTCTTCCAGAACTGCTAGCTGGTCCGGATAGTGTTGCTGGTGGCACTAACCGCCTATGTCACCTGCGCCCAGGCATGGTGAATGCTAGCAGCTGGCTGCCTCCTTCCCAGGCCGGGGTACAGCGTGGCCTGCATCTCCTCCACTGTGTCGAGCAGGGTCTCCTCGTGGCTAAACAGCTGGTGTAGGAGGGAGGGTTTCCATTATCTGGACCACTGGGAGCTCTTCCGGGGCAGGTGTGACCTGTATAAGAAGGACGGGTTGCATCTAAACTGGAGAGGCATAAATATCCTGGCCGCGAGGTTTGCTAGTGTCACACGGGAGGGTTTAAACTAGTATGGCAGGGGGGTGGGCACGGGAGCAATAGGTCAGAAGGTGAGAGCATTGAGGGAGAACTAGGGAATAGGGACAGTGTGGCTCTGAGGCAGAGCAGACAGGGAGAAGTTGCTGAACACAGCGGGTCTGGTGGCCTGAAGTGCATATGTTTTAATGCAAGAAGTATTACGGGTAAGGCAGATGAACTTAGAGCTTGGATTAGTACTTGGAACTATGATATTGTTGCCATTACAGAGACCTGGTTGAGGGAAGGGCAGGATTGGCAGCTAAACGTTCCAGGATTTAGATGTTTCAGGTGGGATAGAGGGGGATGTAAAAGGGGAGGTGGAGTTGCGCTACTGGTTCGGGAGAATATCACAGCTGTACTGCGAGAGGACACCTCAGAGGGCAGTGAGGCTATATGGGTAGAGATCAGGAATAAGAAGGGTGCAGTCACAATGTTGGGGGTTTACTACAGGCCTCCCAACAGCCAGCAGGAGATAGAGGGGCAGATAGGGAGACAGATTTTGGAAAAGAGTAAAAACAACAGGGTTGTGGTGATGGGAGACTTCAACTTCCCCAATATTGACTGGGACTCACTTAGTGCCAGGGGCTTAGACGGGGCGGAGTTTGTAAGGAGCATCCAGGAGGGCTTCTTAAAACAATATGTAGACAGTCCAACTAGGGAAGGGGCGGTACTGGACCTGGTATTGGGGAATGAGCCCGGCCAGGTGGTAGATGTTTCAGTAGGGGAGCATTTCGGTAACAGTGACCACAATTCAGTAAGTTTTAAAGTACTGGTGGACAAGGATAAGAGTGGTCCTAGGATCAATGTGCTAAATTGGGGGAAGGCTAATTATAACAATATTAGGCGGGAACTGAAGAACATAGATTGGGGGCGGATGTTTGAAGGCAAATCAACATCTGACATATGGGAGGCTTTCAAGTGGCAGTTGAAAGGAATTCAGGACCGGCATGTTCCTGTGAGGAAGAAGGATAAATACGGCAATTTTCGGGAACCTTGGATGACGAGAGATATTGTAGGCCTCGTCAAAAAGAAAAAGGAGGCATTTATCAGGGCTTAAAGGCTGAGAACAGACGAAGCCTGCGTGGAATATAAGGAAAGTAGGAAGGAACTTAAGCAAGGAGTCAGGAGGGCTAGAAGGGGCCACGAAAAGTCATTGGCAAATAGGGTTAAGGAAAATCCCAAGGCTTTTTACACGTACATAAAAAGCAAAAGGGTAGCCAGGGAAAGGGTTGGCCCACTGAAGGATAGGCAAGGGAATCTATGTGTGGAGCCAGAGGAAATGGGCGAGGTACTAAATGAATACTTTGCATCAGTATTCACCAAAGAGAAGGAATTGGTAGATGTTGAGTCTGGAGAAGGGTGTGTAGATAGCCTGGGTCACATTGAGATCCAAAAAGAAGAGGTGTTGGGTGTCTTAAAAAATATTAAGGTAGATAAGTCCCCAGGGCCTGATGGGATCTACCCCAGAATAATGAAGGAGGCTGGAGAGGAAATTGCTGAGGCCTTGACGGAAATCTTTGGATCCTCGCTGTCTTCGGGGATGTCCCGGAGGACTGGAGAATAGCCAATGTTGTTCCTCTGTTTAAGAAGGGTAGCAAGGATAATCCCGGGAACTACAGGCCGGTGAGCCTTACTTCAGTGGTAGGGAAATTACTGGAGAGAATTCTTCGAGACAGGATCTACTCCCATTTGGAAGCAAATGGACGTATTAGTGAGAGGCAGCACGGTTTTGTGAAGGGGAGGTCGTGTCTCACTAACTTGATAGAGTTTTTCGAGGAGGTCACTAAGATGATTGATGCAGGTAGGGCAGTGGATGTTGTCTATATGGACTTCAGTAAGGCCTTTGACAAGGTCCCTCATGGTAGACTAGTACAAAAGGTGAAGTCACACGGGATCAGGGGTGAGCTGGCAAGGTGGATACAGAACTGGCTAGGCCATAGAAGGCAGAGAGTAGCAATGGAAGGATGCTTTTCTAATTGGAGGGCTGTGACCAGTGGTGTTCCACAGGGATCAGTGCTGGGGCCTTTGCTCTTTGTAGTATATATAAATGATTTGGAGGAAAATGTAACTGGTCTGATTAGTAAGTTTGCAGACGACACAAAGGTTGGTGGAATTGCGGGTAGCGATGAGGACTGTCGGAGGATACAGCAGGATTTAGATTGTTTGGAGACTTGGGCGGAGAGATGGCAGATGGAGTTTAATCCGGACAAATGTGAGGTAATGCATTTTGGAAGGTCTAATGCAGGTAGGGAATATACGGTGAATGGTAGAACCCTCAAGAGTATTGAAAGTCAAAGAGATCTAGGAGTACAGGTCCACAGGTCACTGAAAGGGGCAACACAGGTGGAGAAGGTAGTCAAGAAGGCATACGGCATGCTTGCCTTCATTGGCCGGGGCATTGAGTATAAGAATTGGCAAGTCATGTTGCAGCTGTATAGAACCTTAGTTAGGCCACACTTGGAGTATAGTGTTCAATTCTGGTCGCCACACTACCAGAAGGATGTGGAGGCTTTAGAGAGGGTGCAGAAGAGATTTACCAGAATGTTGCCTGGTATGGAGGGCATTAGCTATGAGGAGCGGGTGAATAAACCCGGTTTGTTCTCACTGGAACGAAGGAGGTTGAGGGGAGACCTGATAGAGGTATACAAAATTATGAGGGGCATAGACAGAGTGGATAGTCAGAGGCTTTTCCCCAGGGTAGAGGGGTCAATTACTAGGGGGCATAGGTTTAAGGTGAGAGGGGCAAGGTTTAGAGTAGATGTATGAGGCAAGTTTTTTACGCAGAGGGTAGTGGGTGCCTGGAACTCGCTACCGGAGGAGGTGGTGGAAGCAGGGACGATAGTGACATTTAAGGGGCATCTTGACAAATACATGAATAGGATGGGAATAGAGGGATACGGACCCAGGAAGTGTAGAAGATTGTAGTTTAGTCGGGCAGCATGGTCGGCACGGGCTTGGAGGGCCGAAGGGCCTGTTCCTGTGCTGTACATTTCTTTGTTCTTTGTTCTTTGTTGTCGGCGTCTGTAAATCGTGGGGCCACACTTCTTGCAGCCATCTTGTAGGGTGGTTGGTGTGTGTGGGCAGTGAAGTGTGTATATGCGGCTGCAGCCTGTCAGCCTACCAGTGCTAGCCCCTCAACTGTCGCTGAATCAGTTCAGGTACGGCGGCAGTTTTCCTGTCCTGGATGTTCACGAATCCTGCGTGAACATCAATATTGAGTGTCAGTGATGGAGAATTCCACCTATTATAAATTGTTTTACTTTTATGACTTTGTATCGTAAAGTTTATTTTCTTTATTCAAAAATCATGAATGGTTTTCTTGTGGCTTCATTCTCTTCGCAAATACCTGGGATCTCAGGTATTTGTTTACTAACCAAATTGTACTAAACATTGGGGGTCTGGTCTAGGATTATAATTTTTGCCTATTGGCAATAAGAGTAGCAGTAAGAACAGTTTCATCAGGAAATCTTATTAAGGTTGTAACTTCCAGCTAATAATCAAGGAAAGTCTTCCATTTCTAAGAATCTTTTCACGATACAAACTGAATAAATCTGGCAGAAAACACAGCCACAGAATCACAGAATTGTTATGGCAGAGATGGAGGCCATTTAGCCGAGATGTGTCTACATCAGCTCCCTCATGAGCAGCTCACCAATTTCCATTCTCCTGTCTTCTACCTGTCATTCTGTAGTGTTTCTTCACAAATGCCACCAGAGGGTGGTACTGAAAAGCATTCTGGGAGAAATCAGTGCAGTCACCACAACTTGGAAGGGGATTGAGAAGGACCCACTGCCAAAGAACAAAATAGCCCCAAACATTACATTGCTGTCGTGTTTCCACCCCTCCTTCCGCCACAAATCAAAGAAAAAGAGGAAGTGAGACAGTACTTTCAGAGATCATCAGACCTGCGAGAGACACTCTTCTGAGTGTAGATTTAAAAAGGCAGCTGACTGTTGAGTAGGTCCTTGTGAGTGTTTTTATTTTATTAAAGTAATTTAATATTTAACACAGCGTTAAATAAGGGCAGGGAATCTAATATATGTGTAATGACCTCCAATTGGCATTATTGGTTGGCCAATTGGAGTATGAGCTCCCTCAATGATCGCTCATTGAGGGGGCCCATATAGGCACCTGTGTAGGCTTTGTGAGGGAGTCTTAAGTTGACTGGAATGCGAGCAGCACTGTTTGGAGCTGCTCTTGTATATAAGTTATTGCAAATAAATACGGGTGTAGTGACGGAACCCCTGCCTCCTGTGGATTATTACAGTGGCGACGAGGTAAACAAAGAACCTTGCTGAGACCAGCTGCCGCACTCGGAGGGTAAGCCTTGCTCTTTCAAAAATGCCTCTTTTTGGGAAGTTGGATGCATTCGACCCAACTATTGAGGACTGGTCCCAGTATGTGGAGAGAATGTGTTACTTTTTCCAGGCCAATGAGATAATGGAGGACGGAAGGAAACGGGTTATACTGCTGTCGGCGTGCGGACCCTCAGACTTCGCCATTATACGTGGTCTAACTTATCCCGATACGCCGGACACGATACCTTTCCAAGCATTAACGAAATTGGTGGAAGAGCACTATGACCCAAAACCACCCCTCATTTTGCGTAGGTACAGATTCTATACAACGAAGTGGGAAGACAAAGAGTCAGTCATGAATTTCTTGACCCGCCTGAGAAGGCTGGTGGAAAAATGTGAGTTCGGCCCGACGCTAAATTAAATGCTTCGGGACCGGTTAGTGTGTGGCATAACTGACCTCCCAATACAGAAGCGCCTGTTGGCGGAAACGCAGCTAGACTGCAGGCGGGCGTTACAGCTCACACTGTCCCTAGAAAAGGCAGCAAGTGGGGCGCAGGAACTACAGGGCACGCCAATGGAGGTAGATACCTGGGAGAGGGACTACCACAAGGGGTCCAGCTACCAGATAGCCACCCTGAGGAACAGAGGACCAAAGAAAAACCCCAGAACTGCCCCCAAGTCTGCTAGGACTAACTGGAGACAGAGGGAACTACCGGCTGAGGCTCCCCCAACAGAGAAGGACCGTTTATCGCACCAGACAGAGTGGGGTAACAGCGACAGAAACCCTAGAAGGAGGTGGCAAAAGAGGAATAGCAGGTGGGGACGCAGGGAAGTACACAACCTAGATGTCCCATCCTCCTCCGAAGGGGAACAGTTATATAATATTGCGACGAAGAAAGCAGAACCTATTAAGATTACCCCACGGGTGAACGGTCGGCCGACAATAATGGAAATAGACACGGGTGCAGCCGTATCAGTAATGGGAGTGGCAGCATTATTTAAAAAAATCAAAGATGGACTCCAGCCACTAACCTTAACAAAAACATCGACAAAACTTAAATCCTACACGGGGGAACCCCTGGAAGTTCTAGGCACGACTCATGTACCCGGGGAATATGACAAACAATTGCTCAGATTACCATTGGCGATAGTAGAGGGCTCCGGACTGAACTTAATAGGACGGAACTGGCTGAAAGACCTAAACTTAGATTGGATGAAAATTTTCCAGAGTGGAAGCGGGCAGCTGAGTGGAGTACTCCAAAAATACCCGGAGGTCTTCCAAGAAGGTTTGGGGGAAATTATAGGCGCCAAAGCAACTTTGCATGTGGACTCAGAAGCCCTTCCGAAATTTTGTAAGGCCAGGCCGGTACCTTTTGCATTAAGGAAGAAAGTAGATGTCGAAATAGAAAGGTTACCGCGCGACGGCATTATCAGACCAGTACAGTTCTCGGAATGGGCAGCGCTGGTGGTACCAATTTTGAAGCCAGACGGCGCGATACGTCTCTGTGGAGATTTCAAACAGACGGTAAACAAATACGCACTGCTGGACAAATACCCGATCCCGAAAATAGACGACCTATATGCCAAATTGGCAGGTGGGCTTTTGTTCACGAAACTGGACATGAGCCACGCCTACCTGCAGTTAAAACTGGACAAGGACTCCCAGAAGTTCGCTACGATCAACACCCTGAAGGGACTTTTTCGATATACTAGGCTACCCTTCAGAGTGTCATCAGCCTGCGCTATATTCCAGCGTACGATGGAAAATACTCTACAGGGACTATCGCAGGTGGCGATTTATTTGGACGATGTCTTAATCACGGGTATGACACAGGGAACACTTAAGGAACCTGGAGGAAGTGCTCAGGCGTTTCGCAAAGGCAGGCGTACGGCTGAAAAGAGAAAAATGTGTTTTTCTGGCCCCACAAGTGATGTACCTGGGATATAAAGTAGACAAGTCGGGCTTACACCCATTGGAAGACCGAGTAAGGGAAATAAAAGAAGCCCCAGCTCCCACCACGGTCCAGGAGCTATGATCATTTCTAGGATTGGTAACATATTATGGCAAATTTATTGAAAATAGGGCGTCCATCCTAGAACCCCTCCACCAGCTACTAAAAAAGGGACAAGAATGGAAATGGTCCGCCCGCCAAAACCGAGCATTTAGGGACATTAAGGAACAGCTGTCATCCGAAAATGTCCTAGAGCATTATGACCCAAGGAAGGAGTTGGTGGTCACGTGTGACGCATCACCTTACGGGGTAGGAGCCGTCTTAGCACATCGAGGAAGGAATGGGGAAGAACGGCCAATAGCCTGTGCTTCGAGGACCTTGGCGATGGCTGAGAGAAAGTACGCCCAAATCGAGAGGGAAGGACTGGCGGTGATATTTGCAGTAAAAAAATTTCACCAGTATCTGTACAGGTGGAAATTCACCATAGTGACGGACCATAAGCCGTTAGGTTTATTAAAAGAAGACAAGTCAATACCCCCGATTGCATCAGCTAGAATCCAACGCTGGGCATTGCTACTGGCGGCGTATAGATACGTTCTGGAGCACAGACCGGGAACGCGAGTAGCAAATGCAGCTGCTTTGAGCAGACGTCCCCTCCCAGACAGCCCGCCGCTAATACCGAAAGTAGAGGAGACCGTAATGACTCTAAATTTTTGGGACACCCTACCAGTGGACGCACAATATATTCGATTGTGGACGCAAAAAGACCTAGTTTTAGCCAAGATGAAGCATTTACTGCTAACAGGGGAACTGGAGAGACCAGTGGAGCCCCAGATGCACCCATACTGGAGCAGAAGGGACCAAATAACCGTAGACGACGGTATCCTATTATGGGGAGCCCGGGTAATAGTCCCAGCTCAGGGCCGTAGGGCAATCTTAACCGAGTTACATCACGGACACCCAGGGGTGTCTAAAATGAAGATGCTAGCTCGAAGCTACGTTTGGTGGCCAGGCTTGGACACCGACATAGCAGTCTTGGTACGTCGGTGCCAGGAGTGCCAACAGGGGCAAAGAGTGCCACCAGCTGCGCCATTGCACCCGTGGGAATGGCCAGGCAGACCGTGGACCCGCCTGCATATTGACCACTCTGGCCCTTTCATGGGCTCAATGTTTTTGGTGATAGTGGACGCCCACTCCAAATGGTTGGACGTCTACCGGGTAAAAGCGGCAAGCACAGCATCGACAATTGAAAATCTCAGGGCCTCGTTTGCAACACATGGACTTCCGGAGGTATTGGTGTCGGACAACGGAACGGCATTCACAAGTGGGGAATTTGGAAAATTCCTAAAGGGAAACGGAGCCCGCCACATCAAAACGGCCCCTTACCATCCAACGGCCTGGCAGAGAAAGCTCTCCCGCTGGCTGTTTGATTACAGGACCACATCGCATTCCACAATGGGCATACCGCCAGCTGAACTCTTAACGGGAAGGAGGCTGAGTCTCCTTTTCCCAAATTTAACGGGGAAAGTGGAGAAACAACAGGAGGTCCAATGCAGGGGGCATGTTAATAGCCAGTAGCAGAGACATTTCCAGGTGGGGGCACCGGTTGGGTCAAGAATTATGGGAATGGACCAACGTGGGTCAAAGGCACGGTAGAGTCCCAAACAGGGCCCATGTCATATGAAGTTTCGCTAGGAGGTAAGGTGCTGAAGAAACACCTAGACCAAATAAGGGCAGCGGAACCACACCTGGAGGCAGTCGAAGCAGGACCACCTCAATCTGGGATAGCTCAGACTGGAAAGATCCCCAGCCCCGAGCAATTTCTCCAGACCCCGTCATCCAGTCGTCAGAGTCGGAGATGGACACGTTCGACGAGGCCGCCGCGACACCTCTCCCCGAGGAGAAGGAAGTACAACTTCCAAGGAGGTCGTCAAGGAAAAGACGGGCACCTATAAGGTACACCCCACCCACGTAGGAGAACGACCCGGTGGACGACACAGAGGTGACAGAACCGGACAGGAGGAGCAGGAAGGAGCTCAGAGGAATACCAGCTGGCAGGAATTCCTCGGACCTTGGGGTGGAGGGGTGTAATGACCTCCAATTGGCATTATTGGTTGGCCAATTGGAGTATGAGCTCCCTCAATGATAGCTCATTGAGGGGGCCCATATAAGCACCTGTGTCGGCTTTGTGAGGCAGTCTTAAGTTGACTGGAATGCTAGCAGCACTGTTTGGAGCTGCTCTTGTATATAAGTTATTGCAAATAAATACAGGTATAGTGACGGAACCCCTGCCTCCTGTGGATTATTACAATATGGGTAGCTAGGAGTTATGTTATTGCAAGGTTTTGCGTGTGTTGGACCACTCTGTTGTTTAGAATGTTAAAATGTTAAAGTTATAAATGCCTCAATAAAATATTTCTCCCCCCCCCAAAAAAAAAATTTAACAGAGGGTTTGTCATGACAGTTGGTGTGGCTTTGTGTTCCGCCTGTGACATGTGGTCAAACATTAATGCTGACAACATGCCTGACAATTATATCTGCAGGAAGTGTATCCAACTGCACTTGCTGACGGAGTGAATGGATCGGTATGAGCAGCAGATGGAGATACTAAAACGCAACCAAATGGCGGAAAGTGTCATAGTCAGGAGTTATAGAGACGTAGTCACACCCAAGGTACAGGAAGAAATATGGGTGACCGCTAGGCAGTCAGTGCAGAAGTCCCCTGTTGCTGTGCCTCTCTGTAACAAGTATGCCCTTTTGGATACTGACGAGGGGTATGACCCATCAGGTGACAGCAGTAGCTAGAGCGATGGCACCATGGCTGGCCCTACTGTACTAGAAGAGGGGGACAAAGCATAATAAGACCATAAGACATAGGAGCAGAATTGGGCCACTCGGCCCATCGAGTCTGCTCCGTCATTCAATCATGGCTGGGGTTTTTTCTCATCCCCGATGCCCTTGTTAATCAAGAACCTATGGAACGATACAGCGCAGTACAGGCCCTTCGGCTCACTATGTTGCACCGAAACAAAAGCCATCTAACCTACACTATGCCGTTATCATCCATATGCTTATCCAATAAACTTTTAAATGCCCTCAATGTTGGCGAGTTCACTACTGTTGCAGGTAGGGCATTCCACGGCCTCACCACTCTTTGCATAAAGAACCTACCTCTGTCCTATATCTATTACCCCTCAGTTTAAAGCTATGTCCCCTCGTGCCAGCCATTTCCATTCGCGGGAGAAGGCTCTCACTGTCCACCCTATCTAACCCCCTGATCATTTTGTATGCCTCTATTAAGTCTCCTCTTAACCTTCTTCTCTCCAACGAAAACAACCTCAAGTCCCTCAGCCTTTCCTCATAAGATTTTCCCTCCATACCAGGCAACATCCTGGTAAATCTCCTCTGCACCCGTTCCAAAGCCTCCACGTCCTTCCTATAATGCGGTGACCAGAACTGTACGCAATACTCCAAATGCGGCCGTACCAGAGTTTTGTACAGCTGCAACATGACCTCCGGACGCCGGAACACAATCCCTCTACCAATAAAGGCCAACACTCCATAGGCCTTCTTCACAACCCTATCAACCTGGGTGGCAACTTTCAGGGATCTATGTACATGGACACCTGGATCCCTCTGCTCATCCACACTTCCAAGAACTTTACCATTAGCCAAATATTCCGCATTCCTGTTATTCCTTCCAAAGTGAATCACCTCACACTTCTCTACATTAAACTCCATTTGCCACCTCTCAGCCCAGCTCTGCAGCTTATCTATGTCCCTCTGTAACCTGCTACATCCTTCCACACTGTCGACAACACCACCGACTTTAGTGTCGTCTGAACATTTACTCACCCACCCTTCTGCGCCTTCCTCTAGGTCATTGATAAAAATGACAAACAGCAACGGCCCCAGAACAGATCCTTGTGGTACGCCACTTGTAACTGAACTCCATTCTGAACATTTCCCACCAACCACCACCCTCTGTCTTCTTTCAGCTAGCCAATTTCTGATCCACATCTCTAAATCACCCTCAATCCCCAGCCTCCGTATTTTCTGCAATAGCCTACCGTGGGGAACCTTATCAAACGCTTTACTGAAATCCATATACACCACATCAACTGCTCTACTGCTCTACCCTCGCCTACCTGTTCAGTCACCTTCTCAAAGAACTCGATAAGGTTTGTGAGGCATGACCGACCCTTCACAAAGCCATGCTGACTATCCCTGATCATATTATTCCTATCTAGATGATTATAAATCTTGTCTCTTATAATCCCCTCCAAGACTTTACCCACTACAGACGTGAGGCTCACCGGCCTATAGTTGCCGGGGTTGTCTCTGCTCCCCTTTTTGAACAAAGGGACCACATTTGCTATCCTCCAGTCCTCTGGCACTATTCCTGTAGCCAATGATGACATAAAAATCAAAGCCAAAGGTCCAGCAATCTCTTCCCTGGCCTCCCAGAGAATCCTAGGATAAATCCCATCAGGCCCCGGGGACTTATCTCTTTTCAGCCTGTCCAGAATTGCCACCACCTCTTCCGTACGTACCTCAATGCCATCTATTCTAATAGCCTGGGTCTTAGCATTCTCCTCCACAACATTATCTTTTTCCTGAGTGAATACTGATGAAAAATATTCGTTTAGTATCTCGCCTATCTCTTCAGACTCCACACACAACTTCCCATCCCTGTCCTTGACTGGTCCTACTCTTACCCTAGTCATTCGCTTATTCCTGACATACCTATAGAAAGCTTTTGGGTTTTCCTTGATCCTACCTGCCAAATACTTCTCATGTCCCCTCCTTGCTCGTCTTAGCTCTCTCTTTAGATCCTTCCTCGCTACCTTGTAACTATCAAGCGCTCCAACTGAAACTTCACACCTCATCCTCACATTGGCCTCCTTCTTCCTCTTAACAAGAGATTCCACTTCTTTGGTAAACCACGGTTCCTTCGCTCTACGCCTTCCTCCCTGCCTGACCGGTACGTACTTATCAAGAACACGCAGTAGCAGACTTCCGGTTGCGGCGATGACCAGCTAAGCCGCACGTTTCGGTGGCTCCAGCTCCAACGGACCTTCGGGCTCTTAAGAGCCCCAACGGGAAATTTTTGCGCGACGAAACCCGGTGTGGGGTGAGTGAATAGGGAGTCGTGTCTTCCCCCCCCCCCCCTCCCAACGAAAGAGGAAAATATCGGCGGCGGCTGCAGCGCGAGGAATCCTCGACGATAGGGACAGAAAGGAAAAAGAAACAAGATGGCGGCGGAGAAAGCCCAGGCGACATGGGGGCCCGATCAAGACGAATTCCTAAGACAGTGTGTGGAGCTACTAAAGAAGCAGGTGCTTCAGATGCTACAGGCAATTGAGGGGCTTAAGGAGGCACAAAGGACCCAGGAGACAGAGCTCCGCGTGGTGGAGCAGAAGGTGACGGATAATGAGGACGAGATCCTGGGCCTGGCGGTCAAAACACAGACGCACGAGGCGCTCCACAAAAAGTGCATTGAAAGGATTGAGGCCCTAGAAAACAGAACACGAAGGAAGAACCTTCGGATACTGGGTCTCCCTGAGGGAGTGGAAGGAGCGGACTGCGGGGCTTATGTGAGCACGATGCTAAGCTCGCTGATGGGAGCTGAGGCCCCTTTGGGTCCCTTAGAAGTGGAGGGGGCTCATCGGATCCCGGCGAGGAGACCAAAAGCGGGAGAACCACCTAGGGCGACAATCGTGCGATTTCACCGCTTTAAAGATAGAGAAGTGGTTCTGAGATGGGCCAAAAAGGTACGGAGTAGCAGATGGGAGAATGCAGTGGTACGGGTGTACCAGGATTGGAGTGCGGAGGTGGCGAGAAGGAGGGCGAGTTTTAACCGAGCCAAGGAGGTGTTACACAAGAAGAAGGTGAAGTTCGGGATGCTGCAGCCGGCACGACTATGGGTCACGTACCAGGAGAGACATCACTATTTCGAAACGGCGGAAGAAGCATGGACCTTTATTAAAGATGAGAAATTGGATCGGAACTGAGGGACTGATATTGCAGGGAAATGTTACTGTCGATGTAAATAGAGAAGTAAATTGGGAAGGGGGGAGACACTAAGAAATGTGGGCGCCGGTGGGGGGGGAAAGAAGGGACATAGGCGGAGGATGAGGAATGGGAGTGGGATGGGAAAGGGAGCTGCGCCACAAGAGGCGGGTCAGCTATAAAGATGTTCCCGCGCCAGAAAGATAATGGCGGGAAGATAGGCGCAAGGTAGATGGGAGTTCCCCACACGGGGGGGTCCAGGAGTAGTCGGGGTCAGTGGAAGTCAGCTGACTTGCGGGAGTAATATGGGGGGAGCAATCACGCTAGAGGGGGATCTGGAGGGGGGGATAACTGGGTTGCTGCTGCGGAAATCAAAGAGGAAATGGCTAAAGAGTGGGTGGTCGGGGCTGGAATGCGACACCTGGGGAACGAGTGGGAGCGCGGAAGCAGGACGTGGGACTGGCCTAGAGAAGGTGATGGCTAGTCGACACGGGAAGGGGGCAGGTCGCACCCTAGTGAGGCTGATCACTTGGAACGTGAGAGGCCTAAATGGACCGATTTAAAAAGGGCCCGAGTGCTCGCGCACTTGAAAGGACTAAGGGCAGACGTGGCTATGCTCCAGGACACGCACCTGAAGGTGGTGGACCAAGTTAGGTTAAGGAAAGGATGGGTGGGACAGGTGTTCCATTCAGGGCTAGGTGCAAAGAATAGAGGGGTGGCCATACTGGTGGGGAAACGGGTAGCATTCGAAGCAAGGAGCATTGTAGCAGATAGTGGAGGCAGATATGTAATGGTGAGTGGCAGGCTGGAGGGAATGGAGGTTGTGTTGGTTAACGTATATGCCCCGAATTGGGATGATGCGGGATTTATGAGGTGGATGTTGGGACGTATACCGGACCTGGAGGTAGGAAAATTGATATTGGGAGGAGACTTCAACACCGTGCTGGTCCCAGGGTTAGATAGATCCAGATCTAAGGCCGGCAGCGGCCAAGGTGCTCAAGGGGTTTATGGACCAAATGGGGGGAGTGGATCCATGGCGATTTCTTAGACCGAGGGCCAGGGAGTTCTCCTTTTTCTCCCATGTTCATAAAGTGTACTCCCGGATAGATTTTTTTTGTTTTGGGAAGGTCGTTGATCTCGAGGGTGGAAGAAGCTGAGTATTCAGCCGTAGCTATTTCGGATCATGCCCCACATTGGGTGGACCTGGAACTAGGAGAGGAGAGGGAGCAGCGAGCACTCTGGCGATTAGATGTGGGATTGTTGGCGGATGAAGGAGTTTGTGGAAGAGTGCGGGGATGTATTGAGAGGTACCTGGAGGCCAATGACGACTGGGAGGTCCAAGTGGGAGTGGTATGGGAAGCACTAAAAGCGGTGGTCAGAGGAGAGCTGATCTCCATCAGGGCCCACAAAGGGAAAACAGAGGCCAAGGAAAGGGAAAACAGAGGCCAAGGAAAGGGAAAGACTACTGGGGGAGATCTTAAGGGTGGACAGGGAATTTGCGGAGACCCCGGAGGAGGGACTGTACAGGGAGAGACGACGACTCCAGACGGCGTTCGACCTTCTGACCACCAGGAGGGCGGAGGTGCTGTGGAGGAAGGCACAGGGGGTGAGGTATGAGTATAGGGAAAAAGCTAGTCGCCTGTTGGCCCATCAGCTGCGAAAGAGGACAGCGGCGAGGGAGATAGGGGGAATTAGAGACGAAAAGGGAGCTACGGTGCGGAGAGCAGGGAAGATAAACGAGGTGTTTAAGACCTTTTACGAAGGACTGTATAGGTCCCAACCCCCGGAGGGAAAAGAGGAGATGCGGCAGTTCCTGGATCAATTGAGGTTCCCGAGGGTGGAGGAGCAGGAGATGGAAGGCCTGGGGGCACCAATTGGGGTGGACGAGGTTATTAAGGGGCTGGGGAATATGCAGGCAGGGAAGGCTCCGGGACCAGATGGGTTCCCGGTGGAATTTTATAGAAAATATGTGGACCTGCTGGCCCCGCTGTTGGTGAGGACTTTTAATGAGGCCAGGGAAGGAGGGACTCTACCCCCAACAATGTCGGAGGCGACGATATCGCTAATTTTGAAGCGGGATAAAGATCCGCTGCAGTGCGGGTCCTATAGACCTATCTCACTATTGAATGTGGACGCCAAATTGCTGGCAAAGGTGCTGGCATCGAGGATAGAGGACTGTGTTCCGGGGGTGGTGCACGAAGACCAGACAGGGTTCGTAAAGGGGAGACAACTAAATGTCAACGTGCGACGGCTATTGGGGGTGATAATGATGCCCCCAGTAGAGGGGGAGGCAGAGATAGTGGCGGCAATGGATGCAGAGAAGGCATTTGACCGGGTGGAGTGGGAGTACTTATGGGAGGTGTTAAGGTGGTTCGGGAACGGGTTTATTAGCTGGGTCAAACTTCTTTATGGGGCCCCAACGGCAAGTGTGGTCACGGGTCGGCAAAGATCGAAGTATTTCCGACTATACAGGGGAACAAGGCAGGGATGTCCGCTATCTCCAATACTGTTCGCGTTGGCAATTGAACCACTAGCCATGGCGCTGAGAGACTCCAGGAAATGGAGAGGGGTGATTAGAGGGGGAGAAGAACACCGAGTGTCGCTCTACGCGGATGACCTACTGTTGTATGTGACGGACCCAGTGGGGGGGGATGACAGAGGTCATGCAGATATTGAGGGAGTTCGGAGATTTCTCGGGATATAGGCTTAACATAGGGAAGAGTGAACTTTTCGTGATACACCCTGGGGACCAGAGTAGAGGGATAGAAGGCCTGCCTCTAAGAAAAGTGGAATGAAACTTCCGATACCTGGGGATTCAGATCGCCAGGAGCTGGGGAACCTTGCACAGACTTAATCTGACACGATTGGTAGAACAAATGGAAGAGGACTTCAAGAGGTGGGACATGCAGCCACTGTCATTGGCGGGCAGAGTGCAGGCAATTAAGATGACGGTCCTCCCGAGGTTCCTATTTGTGTTCCAATGTCTCCCTATACTAATTACTAAGGCCTTTTTAAAAAAAAAAAAATAGACAGGAGCATCACGAGCTCCTGGACACGCAGGAGGGGGTTCCTACAACGTAGCAGAGACAGAGGTGGACTGGCGCTGCCGAATTTGGGCGACTACTATTGGGCCGCCAATGTGGCGATGATCCGTAAGTGGATGATGGAGGGAGAGGGAGCGGCGTGGAAAAGACTGGAGAGAAAGTCCTGTAAAGGGACGAGTCTAGAGGCGTTGGTGACGGCGCCGCTACCGCTCTCACCAAAAGATTTTACCACGAACCCAGTGGTGGCGGCAACATTAAATATCTGGGGACAATGGAGGCGACAGAGAGGTGTGCTGGGAGCCCTGGTGGGGTCCCCAATCAGGAACAACCATAGGTTTGCCCCAGGGAAGATGGATGGAGGATTCCAGAGCTGGCACCAGTTGGGAATTAGGAGGGTGGGAGATTTATTTATAGACGGGACGTTTGCGAGCTTGGGTGCGTTGGAGGAAAAGTATAAGCTGCCCCGGGGAAACTTTTTTAGGTATATGCAGGTGAGGGCGTTCACAAGACAACAGGTGAGGGAATTTCCATTGCTCCCGACACAGGGGATCCAGGATAGAATGCTCTCGGGGGTGTGGGTCGGAGAGGGCAAGGTGTCAGAGATATACCGAGAGATGAGAGAAGAGGGGGAGGAGCTGGTGGGCGAACTAAAAGGAAAGTGGGAAGAAGAGCTCGGGGAGGAGATAGAGGAGGGTGATGTGGGCTGATGCCCTAAGCAGGGTAAATTCCTCTTCATCGTGCGCCAGGCTTAGCCTGATTCAATTTAAGGTGCTACATAGAGCACACATAACGGGAGAAAGGTTGAGCAGGTTCTTCGGAGTGGAGGACAAGTGTGGGAGGTGCGGCGGAAGCCCGGCAAACAACACACATGTTTTGGTCGTGCCCGGCATTGGAGGGGAGTGACTGGAGTGATTTCGAAGGTGGTGAAGGTCCGGGTCAAACCAGGCTGGGGGTTAGCTTTATTTGGAGTTGCGGATGGGCTGGGAGTGCAGGAGGTGAAAGAGGCCGATGTCATGGCCTTTGCGTCCCTAGTAGCCCGGCGTAGGATTTTACTCATGTGGAAGGAAGCGAAGCCCCCCGGACTGGAGGCTAACAACTAAATTTTTAAAAAAAAATAATAATAATAATACAATATGGTACTTACCTCACACCAATGGGTTTTATTATTAGGTTAGAGGAGGAGGGCGGGTGGGAGACACTACACGTGTAGTGTCTCGGGTTTCCTCTCCACCAGAATTTATTGGTGAGGGACTTCGAACTTCCTGTTCCCGCCTTAAAAAAAAATACAACAGCAAAGAGGAACAGAAACGGGACCAGGTAAGTGTTCACTTAAATACTCACCCACCAGCAGCCCCCGCACTCCGCTCCCGCTGAAACTCCAAGAGCTGTTCCTGCAAGGTAAGTTATTCTAAATTTAAATACTCACCCAGCAGCAGCCTCTGTACTCCGCTATCTCTGTCTTAAAGACACTCCGTGATTTGGCCTCCACAGCCTTCTGTGGCAAAGAGTTCTACAGATTCACGACCCTCTGGCTGAAGAAATTCCTCCTCATCTCTGTTTTAAAGGATCGTCCCTTTAGTCTGAGATTGTATCCTCTAGTTCTGGATTTTCCGACCAGTGGAAACATCCCCTCCATGTCCACTCTATCCAGGCCTCGCAGTATCCTGTAAGTTTCAATAAGACCCCCCCCCCTCATCCTTCTAAACTCCAACGTGTACATACCCAGAGTCCTCAACTGTTCCTCATACGACAAGCTCTTCCTTTCAGGGAACATTCTTGTGAACCTCCTCTGGACCCTTTCCAAGGCCAGCACATCTTTCCTCAGATACAGGGCCCAAAACTGCACACAATACTCCAAATGGGGTCTGACCAGAGCCTTATATAGCCTCAGAAGTACATCCCTGCTCTTGTATTCTAGCCCTCTCGACATGAATGCTGACATTGCATTTGCCTTCCTAAATGCTGACTGAACCTGCACGTTAACCCGGAGAGAATCGTGAACAAGGACTCCCAAGTCCCTTTGTGCTTCTGATTCCTAAACATTTCCCCATTTAGAAAGTAGTCTATGCCTCCATTCCTCCTTCCAAAGTGCATAACCTCACACTTTTCCACATTGTATGCCATCTGCCACTTCTTTGCCCACTCTCCTAACCTGTCCAAGTCCTTCTGCAGCCCCCCCTGCTTCCTCAATACTACCTGTCCCTCTACAAGTCTTTGTGTCATCTGCAAACTTAGCAACAGTGCCTTCAGTTCCTTCTTCCAGATCATTAATGTATATTGTGAAAAGTTGTGGTCCAAGCACAGATCCCTGAGGCACACTACTAGTCACCGGCTGCCATCCTGAAAAATGCCCCTTTATCCTCACTCTCTGCCTTCTGCCAGTCAGCCAATCCTTTATCCATGCCAGGATCTTACCCTTAACACCATGGACTCTTAACTTATTTAACAGTCTCTTGTGTGGCACCTTGTCAAAGGCCTTCTGGAAATCTAAATAAATCATGTCCACTGGTTCTCCTTTGTCTAACTTCCTTAATACCTCCTCAAAGAACTCTAACCGATTTGTCAGACATGACCTCCCCTTGACGAAGCCATGCTGACTCAATCCTATTTTATCATGCACTTCCAAGTACTCCACAATCTCATCTTTAATGATGGACTCTAAAATCTTACCAATGACCGAAGTCAGACTAACCGGCCTATAATTTTACGTCTTCTGCCTCCCTCCCTTCTTAAACAGCGGTGTTACATTCGCCACTTTGCAGTCCTTTGGGACCCTTCCTGCCTCCAATGATTCCTGAAAGATCACCACCAATGCCTTGGCAATCTCCTCGGCTATCTCTTTTAGAACCCTGGGGTGTAGTCCATCCGGTCCAGGTGATTTATTCACATTCAGACCTTTCAATTTTCCAAGAACCATCTCCTTAGATGTGGCCACTGCACTCACCTCTGCCCCCTGATTTCCCTGGAGCTCTGGCATCCCAGGAATAATAGCGCAATACTCACTGTGGATTTGATAGTCGGGGGCACAGATAGGTGCTTCTGTGGTCGCGAAAAAGACTCCAGGAGGTATGTTGCCTCCTTGGTTCCAGGGTCATGGATGTCTCTGAGCGGCTCCAGGACATCACAAAAGGTGTTGGGGTCAGTTTGTTGGATCTATTCAAGAGGGAACTGGATTGGCCCTTGCGGCTGAAGGGACCAAGGGTTTGGAGAGAAAGCAGGAGTGGGGTACTGAATTTGCATGATCAGCCATGATCATATTGAATGGTGGTGCAGGCTCGAAGGGCCGAATGGCCTATTCCTGCACCGATTTTCTGTGTTTATATGCTTCTATGAAACGGGTGGGCAAATGTCATTGTCCACATTGGTACCAATAACATAGGAAGTAGGAGCAGCAAAGACATTACAGGGAGTTTAATAGTAAGCTAAAAATCAGGATCTCTAGAGTAGTCATTTCAGGATTACTCCCTGTGCCACGTGCTAATGAGGATAGGACCAGAGAGTTACTACACTTGAACATGTGGCTAAAGAACTGGTGTATGGGGGAGGGCTTCAGATATGTGGATCATTCCAGGGAAGGTGGGATCTATACAAGCAGGACGGGTTGCACCTAAATTGGAGGGGCACCAATATCCTGGCCAGGAGGTTTGCTTGTGTGGTTCGGAAGGGTTTAAACTAGTATGGCAGAGGGGTGGGAACCGGAGCAGCAGGCCAGCTAGAAACTGCAGGAGAGCTTGTGACTAAGACAAATATAGCAAAGAGGGAGAGCCGGCAGAGGGAGGTGGTTGATCTCAGTCAGTGTGGAGTGCATTTGCTTCAACGCAAGAAGTATAACAGGTAAAACCGATAAATCTTAAGGCTATGATTAATGTGGGGAATTATGATATTGTTGCTTTAATAGAGACGTGGTTAAAAGAGGGACAGGACTGGCAGCTTAATGTTCTGGGATATCAATGTTTTAGATGAGACATGGGTAGCAGAAAGGGTGGGGGAGTTGCATTATTGGTTACAGAACATATCACAACTGCGAAGAGGGAGGATATCTTGGAGGGATCCTGCAATGAGGCATTATGGGTAGAGTTCACGAATAGGAAGGGTGCAATCACAATGTTGATGTTGTAATATAAGCTTCCCAATAGCCAGTAGATACAGAGGAATAGATATGTAGTCAGATTCTGGAAAGATGTGAAAAAAGCAAGGTTGTTGTGGTGGGTGATTTTAATTTCCCCCATATTGACTGGCGCTTCCTTAGTGCCAGAGGTTCGGATGGAGAGCAATTTGTTCGGTGTGACGAAGAACAGTATGTTGATACTCCAACCAGGGAAGGGGCCCACAATATTGGGGAATGAGCCTGGCCAGGTGACCAAAGTTTCAGTAGGGGAACATTTTGAGAACAGTGATCATAATTCCTTAAGTTTTCGAATACTCATGGACAAGGACAAGAGTGGTCCTTGAGTGAGGGTGTTAATTGGGGGAAAGCTAACTACAACAGAATTCGGCAAAAGCTGGAGAATGTAGATGGGGAGCGGCTGTTTGAGGGTAAATCCACATTTGACATGTGGGAGTCTTTTAAAGACCAGTTGATTAGAGTGCAATAAAAGTAAATTACTGCGGATGCTGGAATCTGAAACGAACGAGAAAATGCTGGAAAATCTCAGCAGTTCTAGATGCTGGAATCTGAAATGAAAGAGAAAATGCTAGAAAATCTCAGCAGGTTTGATGCTAGAATCGGAAACTAAAGAGAAAATGCTGGAAAATCTCAGCAGGTCTAGACCTGCTGAGATTTTCCAGCATTTTCTCCGATTAAAGTGCAAAACAGGCATGTCCCTGTGGAAATGAAGCACAGGAATGACAAGATTAGGGAACCATGGATAACAGGGAAATTTGTGAGATGAGTCTAAAAAATAGAAGCATACATAAGGTCTAGGCAACTAAAGATAGACAGAGCTTTTGATGAATATAGGGGAAGTAGGAGTAAATGTCATTGGCAAGCAGGGTTACGGAAAATCCCAAGGCCTTTTATACATACGTAACGGAGCAAAAGGGTAACTTGGGAAAGAGTAGGCCCACTCGAGGACAAAGGAGGGAAGTTCTGCGTGGAGTGAGAGCAAGTGGGCGAGATCCTTAATGAGTATTTTGCATTGGTATTCACCAAGGAGAGGGACATGATGGATGTTGAGGTTAGGGATGGGTGTGTGAACACTCTAAGACATGTCAGCATAATGAAGGAGGAAGTGTTGGATACCTTAAAGCGCATTAAGGTAGACAAATCCCCTGGGCCGGATGGGATATATCACAGGTTACTACGGGAGGCAAGAGAGCAAACAGTTGGGGCCTACAAATTGCATACTAAATTAAATTATACATTACAAAAAGACGAGAAATCTTTGCATCATTTTTGACCAGAGGCGAGGTTCCAGAGGATTGGAGAATAGCCAATGTTGTCCACTTGTTTAAGAAGGGAAGCAGGGATAATCCAGGTAATTATAGGTCAGTGAGGAGAAGATACTGAGGGGCAGCATTTATTCACATTTGGAAGTGAATAGACTTGTTAGGGATAGGTTTTGTGCAGGGAAGGTCATCTCTTACCAACTTGATGAGTTTTTTGAGGAGGTAACTGTAATGAATGGTTATTGTACCCTTAAACACCATGTAGGTGATGCCCCTTTAAGACCGGGTTTGGAACCCTGGGGGACTCCGCCTCTGCCCACCAGGGAGCCGTATATAAGGTGCCGCCCTGTAGGCGGCACTCAGTGAGCACTCATCTCTGTAGCTGGCTAGTTCTCTGCTTAGTAAAGCCTTCATTGACCATTCCACACTCTCGTGCCGTTACTGAGGGTACTGCAGTGACAAAATTAATTGATGAGGGAAAGGCTGTTGATGTCGTCTACTTGGACTTCAGTAAGGCATTTGACAAGGTCCCTCGTGGCAGACTGGTACAAAAGATAAAGTCTCATGGGATTCGGGGTGTGCCAGCTAGATGGATAAAGAACTGGCTCTGCAACAGTAGCCAGGGAGTAACAGTGGAAGGGAGTTTTCGGAATGGAAATCTGAAACTAGTGGGGCGGAATTCCCCGTTCGCTGACTCCGAAATCGCGTTCGGTAATAGGCTGGAGAATACCCGTTTCCGCCAAAATCTCGGTGCCGCTTTTGCAATGCTCCGCCCCCTCCATATTCCTAGAGTATGCCGCACACCGTATCGATGGCCTCAGGACGTTGCCCAAGGCCCACCCCGATGCTCCGTCCCCGACCGGTCGAGTTCCCGACGGTGTCAGTCGGATGTGCTATCATCCGTCAGGAA
This sequence comes from Scyliorhinus torazame, assembly GCF_047496885.1. Lineage (NCBI taxonomy): Eukaryota > Metazoa > Chordata > Chondrichthyes > Carcharhiniformes > Scyliorhinidae > Scyliorhinus > Scyliorhinus torazame. Next base: position 48,311,289 of record NC_092716.1, on the reverse strand, counting down.
CTCAGGATGGCGGTTTCAAACTCAGTCCAGCGCCGCCACATTCAGGGGAGGGCCGATCCGCGGGCAGGGGGTCTCTGTCAGTGGTCAGGGGCACTGTTGGGGGGTGGTCCGGGACTCGCGAGCCGGCCAAAGTGGGGGCGCTATTTTGTAAGCCAGGTCCGCGCAAGGCTGACGCCATGTTGTATGCCGTGACCATGCGCGGCCACGGACCCGGCAATTCTCCGGGAGTATTGACATACAGAGGGATCTGGGCATTCAGGTCCATAGTTCCATGAAAGTGGCAATGCAGGTGGATAAGGTTGTCAAGAAGGCATACAGCATGCTTGCCTTCATCAACCAGGGCATTGAATACAAGAGTTGGCAGGTCATGTTACAGTTGTATAAAACTTTAGTTAGGCCACATTGGAATATTGCATGCAGTTCTAGTCATCACACTACCAGAAGGACGTGGATGCTTTGGAGAGAGTGCAAAGAAGGTTTACCAGGATGTTTTCTGGTCTGGAGGGTGTTAGCGGAGAGGTTGAATAACCTTGGATTGTCTTCGTTAGAAAGACTGAGGCTGAGGGTAGACCTGATTGAGATTTACAAAAGGTATAGACAGGGTGAATAGTCAGAAGCTTTTTCCCAGGGTGGAAGACTCCATTGTAAGGGGGTATGGGTCACAGGTTCAAGGTGAAAGGGGGAAAGTTTAGGTGAGATGTGCGGGGAACGTTTTTCATGCAGAGGGCGGTGGGTGCCTGGAACGCGTTGCCAGTGTAGGTGTTGGAGGCAGGCATGATAGCAATGTTTAAGATGTATCTTGATAGACACATGAACGGGCGGGAAATGGAAAGAAACAGATTGTTTGGGCAATAAGTAGTAGGTCTAAATAAGGAATCTGGATCGGCGCAGGCTTGGTGGGCCGAAGGGCCTGGTCCTGTGCTGTAATGTTTTTTGTTCTATAACCCCACCTGTTACCGCTTCAAAAATCTCCAAGTTAGTTGAACTTGATTTTCCCTGAAGGAATCCGTGCTGATTTTCCTTAATTAACACACTTTTGTCATGTGACTACTACTTTGTCCTGAATTATTGTTTCTGGAAGTTTCCCCACCGCCAAAGTTAGCCTGACTGGCCTGTAGTTCCTGGACTTATCCTCACACCCTTTTTTAAATAAAAGTATAATGTTCTCGGACACCACCCCTGAGTCTGAGGAAGACTGAAAACTTATGGCCAATGCTTCTGCAATTTCTCACTACTTGCAGTATCCTTGAGTGCATCTCATTTGGTCCCAGTGCCTTATCACAAATAACCAGTACCCACTTTTTCAATTTTAAACCCTTCTAGAGTCTGAACTACCTTCTCTTTCATCATGGCATGGGTAGCATCTTCTTCCTTGGTAAAGACAGTTGCAAAGTATATATTTGACAGGGCAGCACAGTGGTTAGCTTCACAGCACCAAGGACCCATGTTCGATTCTGGCCTTGGGGACTGTCTGTATGGAGTTTACGCATTCTCCCTGTGTCCATGTGGATTTCTTCCAGGTGCTCGTTTCTTTCCACTGTCCAAAGATGTGCAGGTTAGGCAGATTGGCTATGATCAATGTGTGGGGCTATGGGGTTCGGGCTGGGGAATGGACCTTGGTAGAGTGCGCTTTCGGAGGGTCAGTGCAGACTTGATAGCCTCCTTCTGCACAATAGGTTTCTATGGAGATATGCCCTCTGCCTCCTTGTGAAAATTCACTTTCTGGTTCCTCATCATCCCTATAACTTTTACCATGCTTTTACTGTTTATATGTATATAGGAGACTTTGGGACCACCTTTTGAAGTTACCTACCAGTCTCTTTTTATATTCCCTTTTTGCTTTTCTTCTTTGCTTCTTCACCTCCCTTCTTATTGGACTGGAAACACATATGGCTGAAGAAAAATTTCTTGAACATACTCTGGGAATTCTTGATCGTCTCTGCCCTTTAAACTAATACTACTATCTCAATCTATATTTGGACATCCTTCTCACTCGCTGGTGGCTATATCTGCCTGTCCCCTGTTGTAATCCTCATAAAATTTAAATGTTTAGATTGTTCTTAACTTCTCTGGCTGCAGTTTGTTTCCAAAATAACTTTGTCATTAAGGTCAAGAGACTCTTACATGCTGATCAATTCTTCACGTTTCATTTTATCAAACATCTCATGAGAATCAATAAAACACATGAATACATATTTTCTCATCTCTATGGCTCTTTCTAATATTATGCATATCATAAAGGGAGTATTCCTCTATCTTCTAAAAAAAACACTTAGTAATGTGACTCATCAGACTGATGGTGGGATGGCGTTCATACCCAGTTGCTCAGGATCCTTTAGGGAAAACATTAAATAAATAACAACCCCTAGACACCCCAACTAAATTATCTACTTGACAGGAAGTCAACTGCTTTCGCTACACAAATTCTCAGCTTGTGGCCACTTGGAAAATAATTTTGGAGATTGAAACTGAATGCTGTTAAAAGGTGACCGAAAAGAACAAAATTAAGTAATACAATGCTTAAAATGTAGCAAGGAAATAAAATCTACATAACTTAGTATCTGAAGTAAATCTAATTTTCAGTAGTGCAATCAACTTTTTAACTGAGAATCAATTCGATTAGTCAGCAGAACATTAGAAATACATTTGTGCTAACTTGCCGATGTTTGATTTCTCAGTCATCCAACTTTCATTTTCTCATTGTAGTTCTGCAATAAGCTGTGTTTTTATCTTCCTTGACTTAGATTTTGTAATAGAGATTTGCACTCAATATTGGAAAGTTGGTAACACTCCAACGTTGGCCAATTGCTTAAAATTAGAGAGGAAATCATCAGCATTTGAATTTGCATCAAACAGAAAAGGTTTAGTAGAAACATGTGCTCTTTGCATCATTTAATATAATAGTTGAGCTATTGTTGCTGACTGGAAGTGAAATTGATTCCAGATACATAATTTGGCGACTTATTTTGGAAAGAGTTGATCAATAAGGATGTAGTTAAAGTTTGGGAATCTTGATGTATTTGGCTAAAACTGCACTGCATATAAAGCAAAAAGTATTTTCAATCCCTCAATACTTGAGAAGCACTGGAACTTCAAATTGCATGGTTTATTGTCTGGATGCCATTGTACAGTAGCTGCTCTGAAATGGCAGAACACTTTGTTAAGCTTTTGCCAACCACATGTCCCATGATGCTGTCTTGGAGTGTGGGACTCATATATGGTAATGTGTTGATGCCAGGGTAAACACATTCTGTTGTTTCACCCTCATGTAATCTATTCAGGAGTCAAAAATACTTTTTGGATTGCTGGCCCTGAAGCACGTTGATAGCAAATTCTCTGTGTCCTGATGTTAAATTCAGTAGTTCAGTAACTGTAGGTTGCATGAATTGCCTGATTTTGTGGTAACCTGGGTTACTGTCAATAATGTTTTCCATTGTCCACTCGTGTTCCTCGGACCATTTCTATCATTAGTCTTATAACATTTTCCTTTATTTCTTTGCAAGGTTATGTACTTCCACCTGTTTATTCATACTTTTAAGCATTTCTTCTCTTTCTCTGGAAAAGAAGTGTTGCATCCTATAACCACTTCCTTTGTGCTAGGCATGACTCCAACCAGAAGATGCTTTTCTCCCTGATTCCCAGTGTATCCAGTTTCGCTAAAGCTCCGTGATGCCATACTTGTCAAATGCTGCCTTGATGTCAAGGGCACTGACTCTCACCTCGCCTCTGGAGTTCAGCTCTTTTGTCCGAGTGAAACTCTTTCACTGAAGGTTGAGTTAATGATACATTGCCATTTGTTCCAGATATGGAGAAAATGGGACAGTTTATTGTTTTTAATTTGGGACAAAAGATCCACAACCCTTTTGGATGCTCGCTGATTTTCATCATAGGTCATTGACCGAGTGGTTGAGATGAATATGCAACCCACTGTTTGCTTCAACTAGAAAGGAAATGAGTTTTTATTTTTTACTTTTAGGATAAAACATTTTGCAGTACATTATAGATAATTCTTTTAACAAGAAAAATGAATGCAAATTACCTAAGATTACGGGCGGAATTTTCCGATAAAATGTCCAAGTGTTGTTTTCAGCGAGAAAATCGGTGCAATCGCTGGGGATAACTGTCATGTAAGAGCACTGCACTTTAAGCAGGGCGGGGTTCAGATGAGGAGTGCTGGAGGTGTGATTTGAGGATGATGCTGGGAGATCGGATACTGGGGACCTGCAAGATGGTGGCCGACAGCCCTGGCAACGCAATCCAGGTTGTCATCTTTAGCCACTTAGAAAAAAATAATTTCCCTCACATGATGTAGCGCACAAAGACTCCGTGAGACGAATAGAGTGAAGTCGATGAGGCTTTATTAAGCGTGTCTGTTCCCCCGCAGCTCGATAGTAGAATGGCCTGCGGGGGAGGACTCTGGCTTCTTATACTCCGCCTTCAGGGCGGAGCTAGAGGTCAACGGCCAACCAGGACCCGGGATCTGTCAGCCAATGACATTAGGGCTTCCAGTCCCACATGACCCCTAATACATACTACCACATTCACCCCTTGTCAAAATTGAACCCGGCGGGGTGATGCCTCGCATGGTGGTAAGGGTTTACAGGGCTGGTCCTGGGAGGAAAACATTCATATAGCAATACAGTATGTACAATTTTGTCCTGTTTCAACTATTTACAGAAGGTATCGGGAGAAAAAGGCAAAATGTTCTTGTGAAAAGTCCATATATTGACTTAGATCGACGCCACGAGTCGGTCGGGCGGTCTGGTCGTCCGTGTCGATCGCCTCGGCCCCGGTGGTGGTGGTGGTGCTTGTACCGGTGTTGTCGTCTCCGGGAGCCTTACGGTTTCAGCTTGGGCTTTATTCTTGGTTGGGCCTGAGGGGAGGGGAACCGATCCTCCTGGGAAGGGGGCGGTCGCGGGGTGCGGCGGTGGCAGGAAGGGGGGGGGGTTGGGTGAATGGTGTCGGGGTGGATAAAGCTCTCCGTGCTCCCGGAGTCGACTAGGCATGGTGTCTTGTGCCCGTTTATTAGCACCTTTGTCGTCGTCGTCTGGAGTGTCCGGGGCCGAGCTTGATCGAGCGTAATTGAAGTGAGACGTGGTTGTAGTAGTGGAGCGTCTTCCTCGAACCCCGTGGAGCCGTCGACACTGGGGTCCGTTGTTGCCGTCCAAGATGGCGTCGGGGATGAACAAAATGGCTGCCCCATACATCGCACATGGCTGGGGGGTCACAAGATGGCGGCGGGGTGGACAAAATGGCCACCCCCACGCGTCGTACAGGTCTGGGGTGGTCCAAGATGGCGGCGCCCTTCCTCCCCTCATGGTGGCCGGGACCCAAAATGGCGGCGTCTGCGGGTCGCACATGGGGCGCTGGGGGGTTTGGGGAGTGTTAGTACCGCGCGGGGCTCCCTCATCTCTGGGGACAGCGGTGGTCGGGACCCAAATTGGTAGCGCCGGCGGGTCATACATGGGGCGCGGGGGGGGGGGGGGGGGGGGGGTGGTTGGGGAGCGTAAGCGACGTGCAGGGCTCCCTGTTCTCCCGGGACCGCGGTGGTCGGGACCCAGAGTGGCTGCGCCTGCGGGTCGTACATGGGGCGCTGGGGGGGTTGGGGAGCGTAAGCGGCGTGCAGGGCTCCCTGTTCTCCCGGGACATCGGCGACCTCGCGGGACCGGCACACAACCGCGAAATGGCCCTTTTTCCCGCAGCTCTTGCAGATTGCTGCGCGGGCCGGGCAGCGCTGCCGGGGGTGTTTCGCCTGGCCGCAGAAATAGCAGCGGGTGCCCCTGGTGCGACTTGGCGTTTGGACCGCGCAAGCCTGTGGGGTGTCCGGGGGGGGGGGGTGGGTTTGTCGCGACGGGTACGTACGGAGCCCAATGGGCTGCCACGCGGTCGGGGCCGTAGGCGCGGGTATTAAGCGCGGCCACGTCTAGAGAGGCTGCTAGGGCCCGTGCCTCTGAGTCCTAGCGACTCTTTTTCTAGAAGTCTTTGGCGGATTTGGGAGGAATTAATACCTGCCACAAAAGCATCGCGCATTAACATGTCCGTGTGTTCATTTGCGTTCACCGAAGGGCAGCTGCAGGCTCGTCCCAAAATCAGCAGCGCGGCGTAGAATTCGTCCATCGATTCTCCGGGACTTTGCCGTCTCGTCGCGAGCTGGTAGCGAGCGTAGATTTGGTTAACTGGGCGGACGTAGAGACTTTTCAGTGCTGCGAACGCCGTCTGGAAATCCTCCGCGTCTTCGATGAGGGAGAAAATCTCCGTGCTCACCCTCAAGTGCAGGACCTGCAGTTTTTGGTCTTCTGTGACCCGGCCGGTGGCTGTTCTGAGGTAGGCCTCAAAACAAGTCTGCCAGTGCTTGAAGGCTGCTGCCGCGTTCACTGCGTGGGGGCTGATCCTCAGGCATTCCGGGATGATCCCGAGCTCCATAGTCCTTTTTAGGCACGCTTAATAAATTGTAGCGCACAAAGACTCCGTGAGACGAATAGAGTGAAGTCGATGAGGCTTTATTAAGCGTGTCTGTTCCCCCGCAGCTCGATAGTAGAATGGCCTGCGGGGGAGGACTCCGGCTTCTTATACTCCGCCTTCAGGGCGGAGCTAGAGGTCAACGGCCAACCAGGACCCGGGATCTGTCAGCCAATGACATTAGGGCTTCCAGTCCCACATGACCCCTAATACATACTACCACACATGAAAAATGCCACACCTGAGACGGAAAGCACCTGATTTGCCCACCCTGGGCATCATCTGAGCACTAAAATCAGGAGGTCGTGGATTTACAACTGCTCAGCACTCACTCTCATTCAAGCCAGGAGGATGGCAAGTAGAAGACCAGCTCCCAGATTTTCATAGTGGACCCTGACTCGATTGCCATGGAGGAGAGGCGGTCCATAATCTTCCCGCATGTTGGCAGAAGGCTCTCAAGCCAGGTCACCAATCCTGCCTGGGACACGGTGGCAGCACTGATCAGTGCCAGCAGCCTGACCAAGAGGAGGAGGTTTCAGTGCAGAAAAAGATGAATGGCTTCTTACAATCTGCAAGGGTAATTGTCCTCCGTTTCCCCTTGGCATTCAACCCTTCCGTCACCCCCAGAATATCACCTTGAACTCGTATGCCACCACCTCGCAGATCCCCAGCACCCAACCTCCCAGCATCCTCAAATCACACCCCCAGCACTCCTCATCTGAACAAGCAGTACCCCACATCTCCCACCCTTGACAGCACTTCGGAGATCTCTGAGGAGGGCATGGAGGATGCATCACAACTATCACTCGCACCATCCACCATTGCAGAACCACACACTACAGTGGGTGGCAAACTTAACAGACAGGCGTCTGGGTCACTTTCTGGTGAGCACCACACTGCTTCTGATGCACATCGGGTGGAAATAGGAACGTTTCAGAGATCAGACTGTCAGAGGTCTGCTGGATCCCAGGACTCAGCTGTGTCCCAGCCAGGTGCCATACCTCTGGACACGTTTGTCCCTCAGCTGCTAGAGTTGTAAAGCAGAGTGAGGAATACCAGGAGGGGTTGTCAGCAACATTCCTGCGACTGCCAAATCGAATGGAGGAGCCCCAAAACCTTCAACTGCAGTAGATGTTGCCAGTGTTGCATGGCATTCAGGCCAATACTTAAAGGATGGCGGTGGCAGTGGAAAGCCTGGGGCAAGACGTCCGAGCCATTACTGGCAAACTCCAAAGCATGGCTAAGGCACTTGGCGGAGAAGCTGACCTCCACTCCATCAGCATTCGCCTACGGGCGATCAGTGAGGTGAAGGCCAGGATGTCGGCCCCCACTCCTGTCAGCAGCTCCGGCGTGTCGATGGACGCTAAGGGACAGGGCTCCAGCTCAATTTTCAGAATCATTGACATGGTGCGAAAGAAGGAGACCGAGATACCTAAAAGCTTGGGACATGACCAAAACATATGCACATGGTTGGCCGGACCCCCTGTACAGTACTCTCATTTGTCCTCCACCCCTGCAAAGAACCTAATCAGGTCGGCCCTATTAGGCTAAGCCTCACACACGAGGACATGGAGCTCACCCTCCACAGGGCCTCACTCCACACCATCTTCCAAAACAGGTCCCAACTCCTCCCACTTGGCCTTAACACCGTCCTCAGATTCTGAGTCCTCCGACATAATCCATCCATAGATACTGGAAATGCTCCCTTCCTCAGACCCCGCGAGCAAGGTTACATTAACAAGGTTGGCGGCACCATGGGGAATGTCAGGAGGATCAGTTTTGCAGAATTGCAAACTTGTAAGCATCTGAATGAGTCAGATAGCTGTCGGACAACATGACGGTCCGAGGGTGCAAACCAGGAAGCAAGAGGGCATCCATGGTCCTTCTGCCAATACGAGCCCTGACACTTGTCTGGCCTTGATCCACTGGCTCCACTTTGGCCTCTCCCTCCACCCTCCATGGACTTCCTTCTCAAGAGCGTAGACATTCTGCTCCTCCTGGTCTTCTTCATTGGGGACATTGCCCCGCTGCTCTACTTACGTGATGGAGGGCACAGCAGACACTGTCAATGCAGGAGACCCCCTGGAGTCTATATTGCAGTGCCCCACTAGTCCTATTGAGGCAGCGGTATCACATCTTTAGCAGCCTGATGTACTGCTCTCTTGCAGACTAGGTGGCACTGTGGGCATCGTTGTAATGGGACTCTGCCTCAGTGTCAGGCCTCATCATCCAAGACCTCAGTGGATATCCCTTATCCCCAACAAGCCAACCCTGCAGCCAGAGGTGACTCTCGAATGCCTCTGAGACTTGAGACTGCCCAAAGACGAAACTATCGTGCATGTTTCCTGGGAGACCTGCACAAACGTACATAATCTTCATCTGGTCACACACAAGATGCACATTAACGGAGTGGAAGCCCTTTCTATTAAAAAAATGGGACTCCCTGATGCGATGGAGCTTGTAGCGCCACATGAGTGCCATCAGTGGTCCCCTGCACCTGTGGCAGAAAAGCGATGGAAAAGAATCCTGCAGCCCTTTCATCCTGAGGGCCTGTCAGGTCAAAATTGACATAGCCTGATACTCTGACATGGAGTGCATCTGTAATGTCATGGATGCATTTGTTGGTGGATGGCTGAGATGCCACAAGGGTCATCTGCTGAACCTTTGAATGATCCAGTGGTGTAAAAGGTGAGGACTGCCATGACCGTCAAGGCCACAGGTGGTAGTGCACTCCTCTTCCATGTGGCGCCAGGTTTGAAAGCATGTTGCACTGGTGTTGCACTGTCTCCCTTGTGAAGCGGGGTTTCCAGCTGCACTTGTACGACAGCTCCACAAAGGATACCTGGGTTCTGTAAACCCTCAGTTCAGCCTGCACTGTGGCCTGCCCTGCGCCAACATGGCTTACATACACAATTCCCCAATCCCCTTGCCCATTAACTATTTCCCACCTCAACGAACCCCCCCACGCCTCCCTCCTTCCCTTTACCCCTCCTCCCCACCTTTCTGCTGACAGCTTATTTTCCACAAAGAAGTCGCTAAACGGCTGTCACCTCTGGGCGAACTCTAGCATCGATCCTCTCAGGGTGAGCTTGATCTTCTCAAGCCTGAGAAACCTGGCGATGTCGCTAACCCATACCCCCGATTTTGGGGGTTCCGAGTCCATCCACGCCAATAAGATCCCTCTCTGGGCTACCAGGGAGGCAAACGCCAAATCATCTTCTGACACACCAAATATCACCACATCTGAATTTGGAACCACCCGTACCTTCAATACTTTTGACATGACATAGGCAAATCCCTGCCAAAATCACCTAAGCCTCGGACATGCCCAAACCATGTGGACATGATTTGCGGGCCCTCCCGCACACCGCCCACACTTGCCCTCCACCCCTTCAAACAACCTGCTCATACGGGTCACAGTCATATGCGCCCTGTGAACCACCTTAAATTGTATCAGGCGAAGCCTGGCACACGACGAGGATGCGTTGACTCTACTCCGGGTATCCTCCCACAACCCCGCCTCTGACTCCCTGCCCAATTCTTCTTCCCTTTACCTCCCCTATCGGGCCCCCTCCCATTCCATGAGTTCTTTATAAATTTCCGAGAACTTCCCCTCCCCCACTCCCATTCTCAATACTATCTTGTCCTGTATCCCCTGGGGCAGCAGGTACGGGATGGTCGAAACCTGCCTCCGCGCAAAGTCCTTCGCCTGCAGGTAACCAAACCCATTCCCACCAGGCAGCTCAAACTACTCTTCCAAATCCTCCAAACACGGAAAGCTGCCGTCGATAAACAGGTCCCCAAACCGCTCGATCCCAGCTCACTGTCACTTTCGAAACCCCCCATCAAGCCCCCCCCGGTGCAAATCGGTGGCTGCCATAAATACATGTCCCCATACCTCCTCCACTCCCATATGCTTCCTCCACACACTCAAGGCAGCCACTATCACCGGGTGTGTGGAGTACCGAGCCGCCAAGAATGGCAGAGGTGCCATTACCACTACCCCCTAAACTTGTGCCCCTACATGAGGCCGCCTCCTCCCGCTCCCACACCGACCCCTTCCTCACTACCCATTTCCTAACCATTACTATGTTTGCCGCCCAGTAGCAGTTTCTGAAATTCTGTAGGGCCAGCCCCTCGCTCCCCTCGATCCCGCTCCAGCAGCACTATCTTTACCCAAGGGGTTTTACCCACCCACACAAACCCAGAGATCACCACATTCACCCTCTTAAAGAAAGCCTTGGGACAAAAATAGGCAGGCACTGAAATACAAACAAAAACCTCGGGGGAACTGTCATCTTTACCGTCTGCATCCTCCCATCAGTGACAACGCCAGCATATCCTACCTTCTAAAGTCCCGCTTCATCTGCTCCACCAACCGAGCCAAATTCAGCTTGTGCAGCTGTTCCCATTCCCAAATGGATACCCAAATATCAAAAGCTCCCTCCCACCACCATAAACGGCATCTCCCCCAATCTACTCTCTTGCCCCCTTGCTTGGATGACAAAGACCTCGCTCGTGCTCATATTCAATTTGTACCCCGAAAACTGGCTGAATTCCCTGAGGAACACCAAATCTCTGAATTATACAAAAGTAGGTCGTCCGCATATAGCGAGACCCTGTGCTCCACCCGCCCGTACTATCCCCTGCCAGTCCGTTGATGCTTTCAACACCATCACCAATGGCTCTATGGCCAAGGAAAACAACATTTGGGAGAGTGGACATCCCTGTCTCGTCCCCCAGTGCACCCTAAGATTATCCAAGCTCACTCGGTTCGTCCGCACGCTCGCCACCGGTGCCTGGTACAGCATCAGGACCCTGTCCACAAAACCCTGCCCAAATCCAAACCGCCCCAGGACCTCCCACAAATACTCCTACTCCACCCGATCAAAGGTCTTCTTCGCATCCATGGCGAACATCACCTCCACTTCCCTTCTGTATCTCCTGCCCGATGGAAGAAGTTGGAAGAGTGAGTAAGCCGGGTGGGAGGGGTCTTTGATTATGCTGCCCGCTTTCCCCAGGCAGCGGGAGGTGTAGATTTGGTCAATGGATGACAAGGATGACGGCAGGTTCGTGTGATGGACTGGGCGGTGTTCACGACTCTCTGAAGTTTCTTGCGGTCCTGGGCCGAGCAGTTGCCATACCAGGCTGTGATGCAGCCAGATAGGATGCTTTCTATGGTGCATCTGTAAAAGTTGGTACGGGTTAATGTGGACAAGCCGAATTTCCTTAGTTTCCTGAGGAAGTATAGGCGCTGTTGTGCTTTCTTGGTGGTAGTGTCGACGTGGGTGGACCAGGACAAACTTTTGGAGATATACCTAGGAATTTGAAACTGCTAACCATCTCCACCTCAGCCCCATTGATGCTCAGCCCTGTTGATGCTGACAGGGGTGTGTACAGTACTTTGCTTCTTGAAGTCAATGACCAGCTCTTTAGTTTTGCTGGCATTGAGGGAGAGATTGTTGTCGCTGCACCACTCCACTAGGTTCTCTATCTCCCTCCTGTATTCTGAATCGTCGTTATTCGAGATCCGGCCCACTATGGTCGTATCGTCAGCAAACTTGTAGATGGAGTTGGAACCAAATTTTGCCACTCAGTCGTGTGTATACAGGGAGTAGAGTAGTGGGCTAAGTACGCAGCCTGGAGATTGGCCTGTACGACCCACATTGTTCCGGGTCCTTATCCCGCTTCAGGATGCGAGAAATCGAGGCCTGTGACATCGTCGGGGGGAGCTCCCCTCGCTCGCTAGCCTCATTAAACACCCTTACCAGCAGGGGCCCAGCACTCCTGAAAACATTTTATAGAACTCCATGGTTACCCGTCCTTGCCCGACTGCATCGCCTCCAGCCCCTCCACTGGTTCAAACTTCCCGTCGAGGTTCACGGCGGCGCGGAACGGCCCCGGTCCCGACCAATCCAGGCCCTGACAATGGGCTAGGATCGGGGCCGCGTCATCAACACGCGGCAGGCCTTGTCGCCCGTGTAAAAGCGGCGCTGCATAGATGACGTGGCCGGCGCCGCATAACAGGCGTCATCCGCGCATGCGCGGGTTGGCCGGCGCCAACCCGCGCATGTGTGGTTGCCGTCCTCTTAAGTCCGCCCCGCAAGAAGATGGGGGACGGATCTTGCGGGGCCGCGGAAGGAAGGAGGTCCTCCTCCAGAGAGGACGGCCCGATGGTCGGTGGGCACCGATCACGGGCCACCCCACATTTCAGGTAAAGCCCGGTGCAGGATCCCCCCCCCCCGCAGGCCGCCCCCCCAGCGTTCACGCACTGCTCCCGACTGCAGCGACCAGGTGTGGACGGCGCCGGGGGGAACCCGCCGTTTTGGCCTGGCCGCTCGGCCCATCCGGGCCTCAGAATAGCGGGGGTGCCGGAGAATCGCCATTTTCGGTGTCTCCGGCTATTCTCCGGCCTGCGGCCCATGAAGCTCGACCGGGTAATTCCCGCCGCTTGGGAGAATCGCGAGAGGACGTCGGACCGGCGTCCCCGGAAATTTTGGCAGCCCAGGCGATTCTCCCAACCGGCGTGGGAGTGGAGAATCGCGCCCCCCAATTGGGGCCCCTTGGCCCTCCACCAGCTCTTCTTCCATCCTCGGAAACTCCGGTCCCTCCAAAAACCTCCTCATCCCCTCCACCCGGGCTGGGGGTTCCGCCTCATATAACCTGCAACAAAAGTCCCTAAACACCCCGTTCACCCCCACCGGGTCCAAGATCGTATTCCCCCATTGTCCTTCATGTCCCCAATCTCCCTCGCCGCCTCCCGTTTCCTTAGCTGGTGTGCGAGCATCCTACTAGCCTTCTCCCCATATTTGTACACCACTCCTCTCAGCTTTCTCAACTGCCCAACCGCCTTCCCTGTAGATAGCAACCCAAACTCCATCTGCAGCTTCTGCCGCTCCTTCAACAACCCAATACCTGCTCCTATGTCGTCCCAGTTGGGTGCATAAATGTTCACCACCAATACGACCGGCATCCCCTCCAGCTTCCCGTTCACAATAGCGTATCTGCCCCCCCCCCCCCACCCCCCGAGTCCGCTATTATACTTCCCACCTCAAATGCCACCAACTTGTTAATCAGGATCGCCACACCCCCCCCACACCCTTGTTTTGGAGACTAGTGCTGAATGGAATACATGCCCTACCCACCCCTTCCTCAGCCTAGTCTGATCCACCACCATCAAGTGTGTCTCCTGTATCATTGCCACGTACGCCTTCAAGCTTTTCAAATGTGCGAATACATGGGCAATCTTGGCCCATTTAACCCTCTCACATTCCATGTGATCAGCCTGGTCGGGGGGGCATCCTGCGTCCTCCCCACCGGCCGATCAACCATAACCCTTCCTGGGCCAGCATCCAGCCTATGTCACGCACCTCCTCAGGCGCGCCCTCGGTGCCCACTGTCATCGACCCTCCCCATGTCATCTTTCAACAACCCCTCCCCTGTCAGCAGTCTAACCTCCTCTCCCCTACCCCATAACAAAATAACTATCCCAACCCCCATCTACACACTAACCACCTGCTCGCCCCCCATTGCGCTTCTGTGAGCTAGCCTGCCCAGCTAGCCTGGTAACCCTCGACCATGGCGACTAGCATCCTACCCCTCACTGATTTCCCCCCCCCCAGTGCAAACTTTACAATCCCACCAAACACAAAGAAAAGAGCAACCCACCATCCCCCATCAAGAACAAAACAAAGCCAGAACAGCTCAACGGCCCCTAACCCACTGCAAAAATGGATCATACAAACCAGAAAAAACCCAAAATAGAAAACAAGTACATCTCCTCCATTGTCTCTAACAAATTCCATTGCCTCTTCTGGCGACCCAAAGTAGAGTTCCCGGCCTTCATATGTTACCCACAAGCGTGCTGGGTATAACATGCCGAACTTCACCCCCTTCTTAAAGTGGCCGTCTTCACCTTGTTGAAGCTTGCCCTCCTTTTGACCAGCTTTGCACCCAAGTCCTGACAGATGCGCAGCTCACTGCCCTCCGAAGTACAGTGCCTGTCTGCCTGGCCACCTCAAAATCTGCTTCTTATCCAGGAACCGGTGCAGGTGTACCATCATCGCCCTCGGCGGCTCATTTCCTTGGGGCTTCATCATCAGCGCCCTGTGCTCCTGGTCCACCTCCAAGGGCCAAGCAAATGCCCCTTCACCCAGCACCTTCTCGAACATCCGCGCTACACATGCGCCGGCGTCTGCTTCCTCCTTGCCCTTCGGCAGACTGACGACCCTAACGTTCTGCCTGCGCGATCTGTTCTCCAGGTCTTCTACCTTCTCCTGTAGCCTCCTTTGTTGATCTTGCATCAACCCCATCTCCGCTGCCATTGAGGCAAGCTGCTCCTTGTGCTCCCCCACCGTCTCCTCCACCTTTTTGGATCACCTGGCTGTGGGCCTCTAACCTCATCTCCATGCGGTTGATCCCCGCCTTTATCGGGTCCACCACCCTGGCCAGGTTCTCCAAGTTCTCCTTCCTCTGCTGGGCAAATGTCTTGTGGAGGAAGCCCACTAGCTGATCCATCGACCACTAGGCGGGCAAGGTCGTGCCCTGACCCTCCACCACCTTCCCCTGTGTCGCAGGCACCACGCCGACTTTCGACCGTTGCTCTCACCTTTTGTCGCCCACTTCTGGTCCACAAATCCATATGTTGCTCTTTTTAATGAGTGGAATACTATCCCACCAGCGTCACCAATGATATTGCCAAATTAACTAGATATGGCAGTTATTAATGATAATATTGATTTTCAGAGTCGCCAGGTATCAATCCACAAGGCTTTACCGGATATCGATCAAAGACCAAACAACCAGTTATTCAGTTCAAGTTCAAAGATAGATTATTTACACGCAAGGATTACTTCGACATGCAACATAAAACACTACAAGTTAAACTACACCTAACAACTACAATAACCTATACTTAACTTCAGGACAACCGGCTATTTGCAGATGAACAAGGCCTTTCGGATCTTGCATGGCTGGGTCGAAGAAGTGGCTTCGTTTCTGCTAGGGTAGCGATCCGTTGGTCTTGAACTTGTCTTCTGGTCATAATGCTACACTTGGTTTGAGGCGTAGGCCGGGGCCAAGAGAGACCGAACACATGGCTGTGTCTCTTTTTATCCTTCTGGGATTTCGCGCTCTTTGGGGTGGTCCTTAGCTTTGGACTTAATAATTCGACAGGCTTCGATCACTGCCTTCAATTTTGGCCAATAAAGGGGCAGGTGCCTTGATGGCTGGGTGTGTCCTGAGTGGTCATTGACCTTGGCTATTTGGGCTTTCTTAGCAAAGGGAGTGGCGCCTGTTAGTCTGCATCTGTACCGGTTACCTGAGTACAGTCCTTTTGTTCTGGGGAAATGGGCCATTAGAATGCAAACGAGCGGGGTTTTGATCACGTCTAGCTATCTGGGTTGCAAATACACACACAAGCTCGGAGTGTGTCTGAATCCTGGGTTGGCCATAATTCCCATGGTCCTTTGCAGGTGGCCATCTGAGATGGCTACACATACACTGGAACTCTCAGGAATGTTAGAGGACACATTTTCTGTAACTGAGATAGGCACCATTTACTCTGGGATAACACAGGCTGCAACTGGATGCAGCTTTAACCAAAAGGTACTCCAAACTTTGAAGTAAGTTCAATGTGATTTATTGAACCATTAGCACAGTTCTCTATGAGTTTGACTCTCCTGCTAATCTTGCTATAGTAATTCAGTCTAACTAACCAGTCTGCTCTAAGCCACATGGTGGGTGTGATGCTTCTGATCTACCCCTGTCCTACTCTCTTAAGTGTCGCCTGTGGAAAGAGACCGAGCATGTGTGCCCTGTCTTGAGATATGGGTTGTGTAATGCCCCCTTGTGGCTGTGTCACCTCTGGGTGTCTTGACTGCCCATTGGTGTGTCCTATTCTGTGTTCATTAGCTGTAGGTCTGCATGTCATGACGTCTCTGGTGCTCCCTCTAGTGTTTACTTAGTCGTAGTGTATTTACATTAACTCCTTGTGTATTTACAGTGATGCATATCACCACATCCTCCCTTTTTTCGTGTTACATATTTTCTGTACAGTGTTAAAGAAAAATTGAACAAAAACAGGTAAATAAGTGATGAGATGTACAAGTTATGATGACTGTGATGACGATACAAAATCAAAGAATAGTTATGATGACATTGAGGATTATACAATATCAAATAATAATTGAGTCCAAAGTTCATGAATTTACACGGTCGAGTGGCTTTCTTGTGCTGTTATGGAAGTGTTGATATTGTCATTCCCTTGTGAACGCCGTCAGTGTCCTGGTGTTTACGTAACCAAGAAGTCATCACGAAGTGTTCAAATGGTCAAATCACTTCATTGTCTGAGGAGGACTCTTTTTTTTATGCTGTGGTAGCAATTCTTGATGACATCTTTCCTGAAAGCTGGTTTGCTTGTCCGTAGTGCAGCAAATGTGAATTGGTAAGATGCGTTGACATGCCATAGTATGTTTGCACTCTCACCATTGTTCTGAGCTGAGCAGTAACATTGTCCTTCATGGGCAGAATTGTACCATGTCGTACTAGTTGTTGTTCTATTGTTGTTGTGATTGTTGTTATTGACCTGCTTGTTGTTGTATTTGTTGCCTTTGGTACACTTCTTTGTTGTTGTTTTTGTAGGTATTGTTATGTTCCGCTCAATGACCACACCGAGTGGAGAATTCGAGTCCTTCACAAAGTTACTTGTGTCAGTGTCCTTTGTGGCATCTGCTGTTTCATTGAGCGTGCCGTCTCTGATTCCTCGGCGCTCCCCGCCTGGAGTCATGTCCGGTTCACTTGAATCATCTGTGGCTTGTCGATGCTCCCTGTCTGGAGCTCTTTCTGGTTCACCTGAATCACCTTTGGTTTCTTGATGCTCCTCGTCTGAAGTCATTTCAGGTTCCTGTGGAGAGGCTCGAGTAGATGAGGTTTGAATTAACGTGGTGTCACTGGAATCACTAATAGCCTCACTTTGATTGTCGAGTGCCTCTGTGTATACTAGCTGAGATCTGTCAGTCTTGCTGAGATGTCACACATCTTGTCGTCATTCTCCGACCCTCCGCCTGGTCGGAGAATGGCCGTTGGCCGTTGTGAATCCCGCCCCCGCCGAAGTCTCCGCTCCCGGAGATTGGGCGGGGGCGGGAATCCGGCCGCGCCGGTTGACGGGACCTCCCGCTGGATTCTCCGGGCCGGGTGGGCCGAAGTCCCGCCCAGAAATTGCCTGTCCCGCCGGCGTAAATCAAACCTGGTATTTACCGGCGGGGCCAGGCGGCGTGGGCGGGGTCCTGGGGGGGGCGCGGGGCGATCTGACCCCAGGGGGTGCCCCACGGTGGCCTGGCCCGCGATCGGGGCCCACCGATCCGCGGGCGGGCCTGTGCCGTGGGGGCACTCTTTCCCTTCCACCTCCGCCACGGCCTCCACCATAGCGGAGGCGGAAGAGACTCTCCCCACTGCACATGCGCGGGAAACTGACAGCGGCCGCTGACGCTCCCGCGCATGCGCCGGGAAACTGACAGCGCCCGCTGACGCTCCCGCGCATGCGCCGCATTTCCGCGCCAGCTGGCGGGGAAACAAACGCCATTTCCGCCAGCTGGCGGGGTGGAAATCCCTCCGGCGTCGGCCTAGCCCCTCAATGTTGGGGCTAGGCCGCCAAAGATGCGGAGCATTCCGCACCTTTGGGCCGGCACAATGCCCGTCTGATTGGCGCCGGCTTTGGCGCCAGTCGGCGGACATCCCGCCGTTGAGGGAGAATTTCTCCCCTTGTATGGGAATTGTGAAGCCTTTGTCACTTGTCGCACATACAGTGGATAGACCTTCAGTGTCTTCTTGTCGGTTAGATGAGTCGGGTAGACTGTCAGTCTTCTTCTGGTGGCTCAAATAATCTGGGTAGACTGTCATAGTCTCTTTGTTGTTGTCATAGTCTCTTTGTTGTTCACATGAGCATGGTAGACTGTCATCGTCTGCTGCTGGTTGCTCAGATAAGGTTGCTAGACCTTCATGGTCTTGTTCATGCAAGGACTGTGCTCTGGAGTCTTGCATTGCTTCTATCGTGGAGTCTGTCAACGAGCTCGCTGTGGAGGCTTGTACCGCTCTCTCTGTGGAGTCTGGCATTGTTCCCTGCACGGAGACATGCAGTGGTCTCGCTGTGGAGTCTGTTATCGCTTTCTGTGCCGAGTCGGGGACTCTTCGTGGTGCGTGGACCACTCTATTGGCATCAGGCTGCTCTCTGTGGGCTTGTACCGCTCTCTGTCTCTTGGCAGCAGGCCGCAGCAGAATCCTGTACTCATGGGTCAGGATGTTGCCTATGCTGGGCTGAGGATCCTCAAATCCGAAGAACTCGTCCATGACTGTGTCGGATGCTTCAATGTACAACACATCTCGTCGCGGTTCGGATTTGGTACTGAGGGCGCCACATCCAATGATGAAATCATCGCCTGAGTCGTAGTCTTCAAGGACTAAATCATCTCTTAGGGCAGTACTAACTGCTTGTTGCAGGGTTCTGCGGAGGTTACTTTCAGCTACTGGTCGAAGTTCAGGCATTGTGCTGTCGTTCCAGGTGAAAGAATTGTGTTTCTGGCTTTAAATTTTGTTTTCACTATTTTCGGACATTTCCCCTTTTAAGTGGGTGTGGTCCGGGGCCTCTGACATCATGGTGCTTGTGACGTAGAGCGTAGGAATGGATTGTGCATGCGCAGATCGCTTTTCCTTCACTGTGTGCTCTTTTTGCAACTGCGCATGCGCTGCTTCCCGTGCATGCGCAAAACACTGTTTTGCCGTTCGCGTCTTCTCGGGAACTGTGCATGTGCGGCTCCTTGCGCAAGATGGCTGCCAATCAAACAGTCCTGTTTGCTTCTGTTGCAAGCCTACCTTTGCCTCGTGGTGAGTATAGGCACCAGTTTTACCGATTTCTGTTGTGTTCACCTCACAATAGTTTTCAAACTTGTCCAGGATTGTTTGGAAGTCTCTCTTGTCCTGCCCTTTGGAGTACTTGAAGGAGTTGAAGATTTATGTTGCACTTTCACCCACAATGGTGAGTAGAAGATCTATCTTCTCAGCATTGGCCACGCCATCTAGGTCGGCTGCTACCATGTAAATCTCAAATCTGTGCTTGAATGCACGCCAGTTGGCACTGAGATTGCTGTGGTACCTGAGCTGCTGAGGAACCGGAATCTCAATCATCTTGCCTGGGTGCTGTTGCTGGTAGTCACGGATCTTGCTGAGTTGAACTATATTGATTCAACAGGCACGCCTGGTACCATGTTGTGTTATGTACTCTGGGATAACACAGGCTGCAACTGGATGCAGCTTTAACCAAAAGATACTCCAGACTTTGAAGTAAGTTCAATGTGATTTATTGAACCATCAGCACAGTTGTCTGAGTTCGACTCTCCTGTTAATCTTGCTATAGTAACTCAGTCTAACTAACCAGTCTGCTCTCAGTCACGTGGTGGGTATGATGCTTCTGATTTGCCCCTGTCCTACTCTCAAGTGTCGCCTGTGGAAAGAGACAGAGCCTGTGTGACCTGTCCTTGCATATGGGTTGTGTAATGCCCCCTTTGTGGTAGTTTCAGCTCTTGGTGTCTTGACTGCCCATTGGTCGTGTCCTAGTCTGTGTTCATTAGCAATATGTATGCATGTAATGACGTCTCTGGTGCTCCCTCTAGTGTTTACTTAGTCGTAGTGTATTCACATTAACCCCTTGTGTATTTACAGTGATGCATATCACTACACCATTCATAATCAGGCTATGTCATCCCAAAATCTCTTTGCTGGCATGCCTTTGCACGTAAGACTCCTGGGCAGCCACTACATTATTTCTAAAGAACAGACACATTGGCTACCACCCACAACTGGAGGAGGACCCTGACCAGCTCCCTCTCACCCCCAACACCTCCCCCCAGCCCACCTCTACAGCTGTCCAGCGGATAATGTCGCTTTGTACACTGTGGAACAACGTGGAGAAGGGTTCTCACCTCCTTCCTCCCTCTCGGAGGCCATGGCACATGGTTCCCGTGTTTGAAAAACAATAGTGACATCATGCTGGTGGGCAGGAAGATTCAATGAGGTCTGAATATTTGACTGTAACCTCACTAACGATGTTGAAATGGATTCAAATTCATTCAAATCAGGTTCTCGCCCTTGCTGGACATGAACCAAATCGCCTCATTGGGGAAGACCTGGGGATATCGCGTTCCGAAATCCCATTTTTGACCTCTCTCGAGATTTTGCAGCCATTGCATGATTTGCAAATCACACCCTAATTGTCAGCTTTAATCTTTGTTATCTTTCTAATAAACTAATCTTGGGGTTATCTTTCTAATAAACTAATCTACCCTATCTGTAGGTAGTCTGTCAATTCAAATCTGAATTGCAGCTGACTCGATCGAGTCCGTATAATAAAAGTACTGTGGATGCATCTACATAACAAATGGATAATGTATTCAAGATATGTTATATTTATTAATAATTGCCATATGCTGCATAATTGCCCTTTTCCATACATCACCCTGCACCTCCACATTTAATCCATCTTAAGTTTATTTTGATCTTTGATGTTTGCTTCTATTATTTGAAACAAAGATTTTGCTTCAGCATTTTTTCTGCATTAGATTTATTATACCTCTTCCATATTTATTGGGTCAGAAAAATAATTCCTCTCTGTAAACAGTGATCCAAAGAGTATGGTAATAGTAAGATTTGTATGGGGAAAATGTATTTTTGTGTTCCCTCTATTATATATGAATAATTTACCCTCTACATATATTCTCCATGATAATAACCATAGTTAATTCTGTAAAGATTGTGGCCTGAATTCTCCGCTTCCCGCTGTCGGCAGCGAAAATTCCGTTCAGCTTGCATTGGAAAATACACAATTTGTGCCCGACATCGCTTCTGCTGGCTGCATTATCGAGGTTTGCGCCCCGTGCCGGCGGATCCCGGCAAAACCGTTATTTGCATGGGTTTAAATCTCTTTCGCACGTTGCGCACTTCATGCTCCACACCTCTGCAATGGTCCATCCGTCTTAGGCAGAAGTCACCCAGGCACAATTTGATGATGAAAGTATTTACAAGCGAGGCCTGGGCTTGAGGGTGAGCAAGAGGCTAATAAAACTCTCCATAACTCTCAAAGAGTGTCGGGCTTGCTGGGTGATGACAACTTCGGCCGGGGGAGTAGCGAGGAACGGCTTGGTGCCAAGTCCGTGGACTCTGGGTGACCATCTCTGGATCAGGGTGGCCTGGCTCAGACCCCCATTGCAGCACTATATGATTTAAATGCACCCTTCGGGTGTTACTTACAGGCTCCTGCCTGTTCACACTGTCCACTGTGTCTTGTAAATGCTTAGAAAGCCTCTGGTGATGTAGGTGCCCACCCAAGCCGTACCTCTGGAAACACTCCTACCCCAGCGGTATCATCAAAGGGATGGGTGTGGTCATGCTCAATCAGGTGCTGACACTCCTCAGGAGGGCTGCCCCGCTGCAGAAGAAGCAGTGGATTAGCAGAGTTCACCCCAAACAAGGGACACCTGCACCGTGGCGCTTGGAACCCGCCCTGGTACTTTGCTTGTCAGGGAAGAGGTACGGTGGGGACTGGTGGGTGGTGTCCAAGGGGTGGTGAGGGGGTGTCCAGGGGACACTATTTGGCTGGCCGGGTCCGCGTATAGCCGGCGCCATGTTGAACGGCAAACCGCTGCAGGTTGTCGCCATGCGCATGTGCGGCCACAGACCCATTAAATCTCAGACCGTTTATGTTGGGAATGCCAGGGGTTTTATGTGGCGCGGCTGCTAGCCCCCCACCGGGTTGAGCATTGGTGCGGGAGCGCCGGCTTTTTCATTGTAAAACTATACACTTCCTCCGGACATAGCCTCAAAGTTGGAGAATCCATCCCTTCGTCTCCCAAAAGGAAAATCCTGCCCAATATCTTTCGGGAAATGTTTTTTTAAAGAAGATCTATCGACTTTAGCTGATGCTGCTGCACCAAAATTGACACCATTACTTTCAATTGTCGCGTCAAGTCACGAGATAGCCAATATAGTTGTTTTATAGTCCTCTACCGACCAGAAGATTTTAGAAGTGGTAGAGCTGCATTGATAGCTAGAATTGATGCATTTGCAACTCTCCTCTACAGCTGCTATGTTTCGTGTTCGAGCCTTTCCCTGGTGGGACACTATGGGCTGGATTCTCTGCCCCCGCGGCGAAATCGCGTTTGGCGTGGGGGCGGAGAATCAACGTTCTCGACCGGATCGCGACCGGCGCCACTCCGCCGATTCTCCAGGTCCTGAAGAATCGCCCGTCCGTCAATCATGCCACTGGGGGCCACTGCCAGAGGTCCTCCCAGCGATACACCGATCCCAACCAGCCGATTTCCTGACGGCCTGGTTCTAACCACATATGGCCGGTGGGGACTCTCTCACGGCGGTTGCGGACTCAGTCTGTGGCTGCCCTGGTGGGGGGGATCTGGGAGGGGGGGGGGGGCGTTATGGGTGGCCGGGGCAGCGATCGGGCCAGTCTGATGCAGGGGCATGGGGCCGATCGGGGGGGACCTTGTTTCTTGCTGATGATCTGCGATTTGAGTCTGCCATGGTGCTTGAAGAGGCCGCTGGAGACCGCCGCCAAGCACATGCGCGGACTTGGAACCAGAAATGCCGGGGCCTGTATCCGCAGCCAAAGCTGTGTGAAGCTCCCCGGGTCCCTGCTGGCGCCCTGCAGATAAGTGAATAGCTCTTTATTTTTTGCAGGAAACTGGGGAGTGAAACGCCAGCGTTTTTACGCCGGCGTGGGAACATAGCCCCATTTCTGGAGAATCCAGCTTTATATTTCTGACAGTGACAGTGAAATCCATGCTGCTTTATAGTATATTTTAATTCATATTCCTTGCTCTGGGATCAATATGCCAGACGACATGAATTGCATTCTAATATTTTGATAGGAGCTAAAATGTATCCTTTCTGAAGCTAAATGATTAGCAGGATTTTAAGGTGAGTGATGAAGCAAAATTGCTTATCACATAAGCTACTCACAAATATCTAGCAATCTTTGTGGCATGGGGTTCCCTTTTATTGATGGAGGTTTAAATCTGGTGCCGAGTTAAGGGAATCTCCAAGCATGCAGCAGCAGTAATGTCCGTAAGCAGAATAAGCAGCTAATCATATTGAAGCATTCCCAAAGACCAGAAATCAGGAAGTGCGAAGCAGTTCATTCTTCATTTTCAATTTAAATTTTCAGATAAATTATTATAATTAGTCAAAGATAGGAACTAAAATAAAGATGTTTAAACAGACTTTCCATCTTTTAAAAAAAAAAAATGTTTTTATCATGTGGAGAAATTTGACATCCACAAATTTAAATTTGTTTTTTTTTTGTCTAGTGAGGGTGTTTAGCAGTAATTATGAAGTTACCACACTATTAAAAACCCAGCACAGCATGTTCAAGGGGATTTTACAGTGAGACTATAAGTGGAAGTTCCTGTCAATTCATAGATTTCCTGTTGATTGCAATTGTGTGTGTGTGTGTGTGTGTAACAGAGATGATCACTATTGATTATTGTGCATTGATTTCTTATAAATAAATTAAGGGGGAAGAGGAATTGAGGCATATCCCTCCTAGGAGGAATGAAAGGCTGGATTGGTACAGATTCTAACGGGGGAAAGGATTCTTGTTCAGAGAAAGCTATAATTTGAAAAAACAGTACTTGAACAAATGATTTCTTAATATTTTTCAATCATAGAATTGCATAGAAGATATTTTGGTGCATTATGCCTGCATCAAACCTTTGAAAGAATTAGTCACAATAACATTCCCTTGCCCTTTAACCAAGCTTTTTATTTTATCTTTCAAATTTATCCATATCCTTTAAAAACTATTATGGATTCTGCTTTTGCCTATGTTTCCATATCCTAACAACCTGCTTTATGTGTATGTATAGTCTATTTATCTTTCCTTTTTGTTTTTGGCACAACCTTAAATTTAAAACCCATGGTTAACATTTTGCAGTTTTCTGTCCTTCAACCAACTTCCTATTCTATGCTGTTATGCTTCCTTTAATACTGTGGCCAGATTTTGTATTCATTGGCGAAGCAACAGGATTCACTGCTGACTGCACAAAGAATTACGACCTTACCGGGTTCGTAAGCTGCAGTTAGAATTGAACTTCTTGCTGCAGCATGATTCAACATCGGGCATCAGTGAGACTTAGTAGTGTAGCATATTGCTGGTGAAGCCATGCACCCTTGGTGATGTCAGGAGTTGAAGACAGTCTTCAAATCATTGGCAGGTTATCTGACCAAAACACGACTTGCCAGGTGAAAAGAATACCTGAGCTTTTTGAAGAATGAAGTTAAATTGTTCAAAGTTGAAAGTGCATGTAATCATTTGGAAAGCCTGGAAAACGTGAAAAGCCTCAGAGATTTGTCGCAAGTATAAGACACAAAGAAACATGTGAGTGATTAAAGGGAAGCTGATCTGTAGAGTGTCCTGTTTACCTGAGTCCTCCCAGCCTGAACACAGAGGCAAATTAAGCTTAACAGATAAGGACCATCACTTAGATCTGGAAGCTGAGCACTTTCCTGACAGGGGGTGTCATTAATATAGGGCTTCCAGAGGGGGAGAACTTTTATTGCTAGTCTCAGCAATAGCTCTACAATGCAAATCTCTCCTAATGGTAACATTTTTATTTGGGATAAACATTTCCCAAAATGTTATTCATGTGAACTGCTTTTGGCCTAAATCACTCTATGGCTTAGGTAGATAAATAGGAGTTTGGAGGTTTGTTTCTATACTATGCAAATTTGATGGCATTATCTAACCTCTAGTGAAGCACTGTTATACAACATGTGAATTCCTGATTCTTGGTATATTTCTTAAAGTGAATATTGTATCAGTTATTTATTTAAAACTTGATTGAAATACAAACTAATTTGAAAGATTATTTGCTCCAATTTAATGTATGTTTATTTTGTATTTAATAATAATGCAGGCATGAAATTATTCAATACATCTTTCTTTGAGTTGTTACAATATATATTTTTCCTGAAGATGTTTCAGTCAGCATGTACTTCGTATGGTGACAATGATTCAGTACTATCTTATTTTGAAAATAACAATGTAGTGCAGGAACACAAAGAAGTAATCTGTTTAGAGTTTTGTTCTTGAAGCATTATACTTTTCTCATATTTAGAAGCTAACAAATCTGAGACCTTATTGTAATATCTAAATAATTTACAAGTGCACATTATTAATATACCCCAGTTTATTGCTTTGATTGAAAACAAAGTGGAACTAAAATCCTGCCAGTCATGATGTTCATGTGCGATAAATTCTTTATCTTTAAAAAGCATTTCTAGAATGTTAACATTTCAACATGTGTGGCTTGAAGACCATGGGTGGAATTCTCCTTCCCACTAGACCCGTTTTCTGGCGCAGTGCCCACGCCGACAGCGGGATCCTCCATCCCGGCACCCGGTCAATGGGATTTCCCATCGTAGCCACCCCCACACCTTTGGGAAATCCGTGGGCGTGAGTGCTCTCCTGGCCGAAGCCGAGGATCCTGCCGACGGAGAATCCCACTCCATAATTTATGGTCGAGAGAAGGCAATGAAAAGCTGCAATGAATATATGTTTATGTAAAGCATCGTTTTGCAGATTTGTTCCTAAAGTCTGTCTGAAATCAAAAAATAAAACCGGGTTTCCAGTATTCCTTTGCAGGATCTCAAGAGATTTGCACATATCCAATGGTTTGTTTTACCATTGATCTGGATTACAGTTTTGGATGCGCTCCCGAGACCCAAGCAAATCTGTGTGAGAATCAGCGTATCTGATGGGAATTCAGCCCAAATTGCTACATTATCAGTCCCTGCAGAGTTACAGAGCAGCCGAGGAAGGACCATCAGCATGTACTTTGAGATGAAACACAACTTGTTTTTTTTGCTGCAAATGCAACTGCCAGAAGTGGCGATGCCACCTGGTCTTCAATACTGGTGATGTCTCCGTGTTCATCGCTATTGGGACCACAAATGCAAGACTCTTATGTTTTACGTTTCTCAAAAGCTTGTTGAAAATTTGGATACGCAACATCCACAGTATCTCTTATTAATTCCTTAAATAACTCTTCTCAATTTGTCAACTGTTATATTTAATTACATTTCATACTGTTTTGCTTTTTGGAAAATTAAAATTTTGTGCGTGGGGGGGGGGGGGGGGGCGGCGGCATTGAAGGTTACTTTAACTGACTATAACAACAATCCAAAAAATGAGAGTTCAAACTCCTTCACAACTGGACCATTTGAATTAAGCTTTTAAATAAATTGGGAAATTTAAAAACTTTGATTGTAACTAAAAACTCAAGACATACAGCAGACGTGCATTTACATGGTGTGTTTCATGACCGCATGACATCTCAGGTGCTTTAGAGCCAATGAAGAACTTTTGTAACATAGGAAACGTGGCAGCCAATTTGTCCAAAGCAGGTTCTCATGAACAGCAATGTGATAATGATCAAATAATGTGTTTCTATAATGTTGAATGGAGGATTAATATTAGCCAGAATACTAGGGATAACTCTCCTGTTCTTTGAAATTGGTCTCTTACATCCATCTGAATAATGGGGCTCGGTTTACCGTCTCACTAATGTCCTTTAGCGAAGGAAATTGCCATGTTAAAGTGGTTTGGCATGCCACTCGGTTATTTCCAGCTGCTAAAAAAATTGGATTGTTTCAAGTTTCTGAGGGTAACTTAGGCGTGGGCATTATAAGACAACCTCGCCTGTGATGCCAATATCCCATTAATGCCTATTTTTTAAACGTTAATTGAACAAGTTGATTTTATGTACTGAAAAATTAATTTGAACTATCCCATTTGTCATTTAGCACTAGTTAACAGTAAATGTCCTG
Organism: Scyliorhinus torazame; assembly: GCF_047496885.1. Classification (NCBI taxonomy): domain Eukaryota; kingdom Metazoa; phylum Chordata; class Chondrichthyes; order Carcharhiniformes; family Scyliorhinidae; genus Scyliorhinus; species Scyliorhinus torazame. The sequence goes on along the minus strand of NC_092716.1, from coordinate 48,283,944 downwards.
TCCGCTGCATTATGCCTTGTATGTATTTACTAAATAAACCACTGAGTTTAAATCGTTCTTGGACTTATGTGATTATAATAACTGGTAAACCACAAACCTAGAGAAATACTGAGATTCCAGATTTGAATCTGATCATGGCCAATGGTTACATTTGAATTTGAATTCTAAAATAAACCTGAAAGTTAATGGTGACTGATATGAACTTCCAATTAAACAACACCTCAATTTTCTCATTCTGATGTCTATTTTCAAATCCTGCTTTGGCCTCACCTTGTCACTTCTCTGTAATCTTCTCCAATCTGACGAAACTCTGGGATATCTGCACTCCTCTAATTCTGGCCTCTTGAACATCCCTGATTTTAATTGCTCTCCCATTGTTCAGCTCCCTGGGCTGTGAGCTCTGCAATTGCCTCCCTAAACCTCTCTTCACCTCGACTTCTCTTTCTTCCTTTAAGATTCCCCTTCTTTGACCTAGCTTTTGGATTTTTATTTATTTAAGGAATGTGGGCTTCTCTGGCGAGGCCAGCATTTATTGCCCCATCCCTAATTGCCCTTGAGGAGGTGGTGGTGAGCGGCAATCTTGAACTACTGAAGCCTGTGTAGTGCAGTTACACCCACAGTGCTGTTGGAGAGGGAGTGAGCGGACTATCTGCCCTAATAACTTCATATGTGACTTGGTGTCTGTTATAACCTGCCTGCTTACCATTGGCTGGGGACTAATGACAATCCCACAATCCTGTGGGAGTATGAGTTTCCCCAATGAGGGGGGCAGAGAAATAATTAGCAAACTCCCTGTATCAATACAGCTGGCCAGTTTGGAACCAGCAGGAAGGAGTAAGCAGCAAGCGAGGTTGCTGCTGTTGTGTGTATATATATATATGTTATTGTAAATAAATGTTATTTCTTTATATCCTTAACTCGTGCTGGATTCTTCGTGACCTTCACAAAATTGGCGACGAGGGTTAAAGTGAATAGCTGTCTACACTGCTGAAGCCACCTCCCTGGATTTTTTGTTGGATACAGGTTGGAAGTTGTTTTCTGTTACACCATGCCTCTGTACGGATGTTTGGATGTTTTTGATGCTGCGCTGGAAAGCTGGAACCAGTATGCACAACTGATGCGTTACTATTTCCGGGCAAACAGTATCACCAAAAATGAGCGCCAGGTGGTCATATTGCTCACTGCCTGTGGCCTGCATACGTTTGGGGTGATTAGGAGCCTTACATACCCAGCTGCGCCGGACACCAAAACGTTTGATGAACTTGTGAATATAGTGGGGCAGCATTTTAACTCAACACTGTCCACGATAGTCCAACATTACCGGTTTAGTACCACTGAGAGGACCCCAGGAGAATCCCTTGCCGATTTTCTATCCAGGCTACGCAGGATTGCGGAGTACTGTGACTATGGTGAGACCTTGTCAGTAATGTTACGCGACCGTTTGGTTTGCGGTATTAACAATGCGGCCACCCAGAGAAAGTTATTAGCTCAGCCAACATTGACTTTTCAACAGGCCATTCAAATAGTATTGTCCCGAGAGAGCGCAGAACGAGGAGTACAGGAGATACAGTGAATGGAAGTGCATGCCTTGGGGTGCAACCCCTTCCATCCAAAAACGTCCCCCTGCACTCCTGTGGTACCTTGGGCGAGACGACGACCGGAGCGATGCCAGTGGCCGTCGGACATTCCTCCCCGAAGGGAGGAACCAATGGATGAGGAGCCATGTCCGTGTCAGACTTGTAGGCGCCGACCCCGTCGCGGACGCCGGTCCTGGGGGCGCCAGAGGCGCTGTCGTTCCGACCGAAACTGGGACCAGCCCAGGGGCTGTACCTTCCATGTGGATGAACCTGCGGCGACTACTCCTGAGGACGTGGAGACGGAGGACGACTGCCTGCAGCTGCATTGTGTGGCAGCTCCCCGTGTGGCCCCCATTAAGGTGACAGTACGGGTCAATGGTCACCCGCTTGAGATGGAGTTGGACACTGGCGCAGCGGTATCCGTGATCGTCCAGAGGACATTCGACCGCATCATCAGGGTATACAGACCCTTGCATTAACCGACACACAGGCCAGGTTGGCCACCTACACGGGGGAACCATTGGACATTGCAGGAACTATGATGACCCCTGTTGTTTATGGACGCCAGAAGGGGCGTTTCCCACTTATCGTGGTGCGCGGCCATGGGCCCAGCCTGTTCGGTCGGGACTAGTTGCGCCATTTGCGCTTGCAGTGCAGCACATCCTCCAAACAGTTTCTGGAGGGTTGACTGAGGTGCTAGGACGATACCCAGATGTATTCCAGCCCGGTTTGGGTAAAATAAAAGAGGCCGTATCCAAGTCGAACCAGGAGCCACGCTGTGCTATTTCCAGGCGCGCCCGGTGCCTTACGCCTTGCTCGAGAAGGTAGAAGGGGAGCTCACTCATTTGGAAACTTTGGGTATTATCAGGCCCGTCCGTTTCGCTGACTGGGCAGCACCAATTGTACCTGTAATGAAGCCAGATGCCACAGTTCGCTTGTGCGGCGACTATAAACTTGTGAATACGCCTTCCCAACTTGACCGATATCCAATGCCTCACATAGAGGATCTCTACGCAAAGCTTGCAGGTGGACTCTTGTTCACAAAATTAGATATGAGTCACGCCTACCTACAGTTGGAGCTGGACCCTGCCTCCCGACCATATGTAACGATTAATACATACCGGGGCCTGTATGAATATACACGTTTGCCTGACGAATGTGATATAAAATAGTTACTTTAGAGATATTGGTTACTGTATAGTTACTTTAGAGATATTGGTTACTGTAATGTAGATAGGCCGGTCTGATTCTGTTAGTTCACAGATAAAAGATTTCACAACGTATGGCAAAGCAAGGGGGAGGGGTGTCCAGCTAAGGAGGAGAAAAGGATGCTGGATAATAGGGGGCCAGAGGGAGGAATGAGAAGTGAGCCAATTAGGATGTATGGCCAGGTCAGGAGGGGTATAGGATGACCTATGGGAATCGTGTATGTGAAACTTGATGCCATTTGAATGCACCAGTAGAGATCTCTTTGTTCTACAGACTCACTCGATTCTGGATAGCTAGGAGACTAGTTGTGTCCTAGGTTTCTGTGAAACGAGTCAGACTTGCAAGTCAAATAAGAATAACTAATGCTATGCCTGCAAATCCAGCTCAAGTTTTATTGAGGCCAGACTGACGGGTAAAGAATTAAGATTTCTCATTTGGTGCTCGAAACCCGGGTTAGGTTTTTAGGTTGATGTGACATCTAAAAAAGATGGTTTAATCCCATGTGTGAGTTATGATTTGGTTTTGGGTTAGGTTTTGGGATGAATGTGACACCTAAAAATAAAGATGGTTTAATTCCATGTGTGAGTGTTTTAAATCTATAGTTGATTAAGCTAAAATTGTATCCTTGGACTGTAGTGGTGAGAAACGATAAATTATAAAACAAACTGGAGGCTGCATGTTAAAGCAGAAGTCTCTCAAAGGGTTAACAGCAGCTTGAGATAACTGGCAGCTTGTGGTGTAATTGGATACCTTTCCTTCGAGTCAGTGAACTCCAGCAAAGTTACGTTTTGAATTAATTAAAGGAAACCAGTGGGTTTCTCCACCTCTCTGATAAAAGTTTATTATTTTCGAAAGCAATTGATTGAAATTGCCTGAATCTTAAGTTTTACTTGCTTGAAATAATGTTTATCTCATTTTATTTGTGAATTAATAGAAACTTAAAGAAACTCACACCATTTTAAAAAGTGTAAATCTGGAAATGACAGTTGACTTTGCTCCGGTATAAATCACCGCAGCAAACTGCTCCCTCATTGATAGCAGCCAACATTTTTGCGAATGTAAGAAAAACTTGGTAAAAGGAAAATTGTTAAGATAAAGAATTCATTAAGTTGTAAAAGTTATACAAGTTTGTGTTAAGCAAATCGTAAATTTAGTTCTTTGAGATCAGAGCTAAGCTTGCAGGTTGCAGTTATTCAATTAGAATTTTCAAACATTTTAAGTTTTAAAAGAACACTGTTAAAACCTTTTCAATAATTTTGCCAAGTTGCAAAAATTGCCATTGGTTATAACCAGGCAAAAAAATAATAATAATTTTTTAAAAAGAGAGCCAAAGTATGAAAGCTAAAGAGTTAATTAGATTATGGAGACAATATTGTCAACATGAGAGGGATAAGATCATGTTATTAAGTTGGCAAGAAAATGGCCTTAAAATGGGAATTCCAATTAGTGAAGGGGGTAAAAAAGAAAACGCTAGACATCTTGAAAAAGGAGTGTGCATTCAAAAAAACGCACAAGTAAAGAGAGGGTGGGGGGGGGGGGGGGGGAACAAAAAAGAAAAAAAAACAATGGGCTACGTAGTTCAATGGCTGGCCTTGCATTGACAGAGACAGAGGATGAAGATTTTGAAAATTTGACAAGGTCGGCTAGGGTTCCGACTGCACCAGTAGCATTGTCTGCACTAATTCCGGAACCACCAGAGTATCATAATTTATGGTATAAAACAGGCAGAGTTATACATATTGGTACTAACGACATAGGCAGGAAGGGGCATGAGGTCCTGCAGCAGGAGTTCAGGGAGCTAGGCAGAAAGTTAAAAGACAGGACCTCGAGGGTTGTAATCTCGGGATTACTCCCTGTGCCACGTGCCAGTGAGGCTAGAAATAGGAAGATAAGCGGCTAAACAGATGGTGTAGGAGGGAGGGTTTCCGTTATCTGGACCACTGGGAGCTCTTCCGGGGCAGGTGTGACCTATATAAGAAGGACGGGTTGCTTCTAAACTGGAGAGGCATCAATATCCTGGCTGCGAGGTTCGCTAGTGTCACACGGGAGGGTTTAAACTAGTATGACAGGGGGGTGGGCACGGGAGCAATAGGTCAGAAGGTGAGAGCATTGAGGGAGAACTAGGGAATAGGGACAGTGGGGCTCTGAGGCAGAGCAGACAGGGAGAAGTTGCTGAACACAGCGGGTCTGGTGGCCTGAAGTGCATATGTTTTAATGCAAGAAGTATTACGGGTAAGGCAGATGAACTTAGAGCTTGGATTAGTACTTGGAACTATGATGTTGTTGCCATTACGGAGACCTGGTTGAGGGAAGGGCAGGATTGGCAGCTAAACGCTCCAGGATTTAGATGTTTCAGGCGGGATAGAGGGGGATGTAAAAGGGGAGGTGGAGTTGCGCGACTGGTTAGGGAGAATATCACAGCTGTACTGCGGGAGGACACCTCAGAGGGCAGTGAGGCTATATGGGTAGAGATCAGGAATAAGAAGGGTGCAGTCACAATGTTGGGGTTTACTACAGGCCTCCCAACAGCCAGCGGGAGATGGAGGAGCAGATAGGTAGACAGATTTTGGAAAAGAGTAAAAGCAACAGGGCTGTGGTGATGGGAGATTTCAACTTCCCCAATATTGACTGGGACTCACTTAGTGCCAGGGGCTTAGACGGGGCGGAGTTTGTAAGGAGCATCCAGGAGGGCTTCTTAAAACAATATGTAGACAGTCCAACTAGGGAAGGGGCGGTACTGGACCTGGTATTGGGGAATGAGCCCGGCCAGGTGGTAGATGTTTCAGTAGGGGAGCATTTCGGGAACAGTGACCACAATTCAGTAAGTTTTAAAGTGCTGGTGGACAAGGATAAGAGTGGTCCTAGGATGCATGTGCTAAATTGGGGGAAGGCTAATTATAACAATATTAGGCAGGAACTGAAGAACCTAGATTGGGGGCGGATGTTTGAGGGCAAATCAACATCTGACATATGGGAGGCTTTCAAGTGTCAGTTGAAAGGAATTCAAGACCGGCATGTTCCTGTGAGGAAGAAGGGTAAATACGGCAATTTTCGGGAACCTTGGATAACAAGAGATATTGTAGGCCTTGTCAAAAAGAAAAAGGAGGCATTTGTCAGGGCTAAAAGGCTGGGAACAGACGAAGCCTGTGTGGAATATAAGGAAAGTAGGAAGGAACTTAAGATATAGGAGGGATATCAGAGGTAGGTTCTTTACCCAGAGAGTAGTGGGGGCATGGAATGCACTGCCTGTGGAAGTAGTTGAGTCGGAAACATTAGGGACCTTCAAGCAGCTATTGGATAGGTACATGGATTACGGTTAAATGATATAGCGTAGATTTATTTGTTCTCAAGGTCAGCACGGTAGCATTGTGGATAGCACAATTGCTTCACAGCTCCAGGGTCCCAGGTTCGATTCCGGCTTGGGTCACTGACTGTGCGGAGTCTGCACGTCCTCCCCGTGTCTGCGTGGGTTTCCTCCGGGTGCTCCGGTTTCCTCCCACAATCCAAAGATGTGCGGGTTAGGTGAATTGGCCAATGATAAATTGCCCTTAATGTCCAAATTGCCCTTGGTGTTGGGTGAAGGTGTTGAGTTTGGGTAGGGTGCTCTTTCCAAGAGCCGGTGCAGACTCAAAGGGCCGAATGGCCTCCTTCTGCACTGTAAATTCAATGATAATCTATGATTAATCTAGGACAAAGGTTCGGCACAACATCGTGGGCCGAAGGGCCTGTTCTGTGCTGTATTTTCTATGTTCTATGTTTGAGCAAGGAGTCAGGAGGGCTAGAAGGGGGTCACGAAAAGTCATTGGCAAATAGGGTTAAGGAAAATCCCAAGGCTTTTTACACGTACATAAAAAGCAAGAGGGTAGCCAGGGAACGGGTTGGCCCACTGAAGGATAGGCAAGGGAATCTATGTGTGGAGCCAGAGGAAATGGGCGAGGTACTAAATGAATACTTTGCATCAGTATTCACCAAAGAGAAGGAATTGGTAGATGTTGAGTCTGGAGAAGGGGGTGTAGATAGCCTGGGTCACATTGAGTTCCAAAAAGACGAGGTGTTGGGTGTCTTAAAAAATATTAAGGTAGATAAGTCCCCAGGGCCTGATGGGATCTACCCCAGAATACTGAAGGAGGCTGGAGAGGAAATTGCTGAGGCCTTGACAGAAATCTTTGGATCCTCGCTGTCTTCAGGTGATGTCCCGGAGGACTGGAGAATAGCCAATGTTGTTCCTCTGTTTAAGAAGGGTAGCAAGGATAATCCAGGGAACTACAGGCCGGTGAGCCTTACTTCAGTGGTAGGGAAATTACTGGAGAGAATTCTTCGAGACAGGATCTACTCCCATTTGGAAGCAAATGGACGTATTAGTGAGAGGCAGCATGGTTTTGTGACGGGGAGGTCGTGTCTCACTAACTTGATAGAGTTTTTCGAGGAGGTCACTAAGATGATTGATGCAGCTAGAGCAGTGGATGTTGTCTATATGGACTTTAGTAAGGCCTTTGACAAGGTCCCTCATGGTAGACTAGTACAAAAGGTGAAGTCACACGGGATCAGGGGTGAGCTGGCAAGCTGGATACAGAACTGGCTAGGTCATAGAAGGCAGAGAGTAGCAATGGAAGGATGCTTTTCTACTTGGAGGGATGTGACCAGTGGTGTTCCACGGGGATCAGTGCTGGGACCTTTGCTGTTTTCAGTATATATAAATGATTTGGAGGAAAATGTAACTGGTCTGATTAGTAAGTTTGCAGACGACACAAAGGTTGGTGGAATTGCGGATAGCGTTGAGGACTGTCAGAGGATACAGCAGGATTTAGATTGTTTGGAGACTTGGGCGGAGAGATGGCAGATGGAGTTTAATCCGGACAAATGTGAGGTAATGCATTTTGGAAGGTCTAATGCAGGTAGGGAATATACAGTGAATGGTAGAACCCTCAAGAGTATTGAAAGTCAAAGAGATCTAGGAGTACAGGTCCACAGGTCACTGAAAGGGGCAACACAGGTGGAGAAGGTAGTCAAGAAGGCATACGGCATGCTTGCCTTCATTGGCCGGGGCATTGAGTATAAGAATTGGCAAGTCATGTTGCAGCTGTATAGAACCTTAGTTAGGCCACACTTGGAGTATAGTGTTCAATTCTGGTCGCCACACTACCAGAAGGATGTGGAGGCTTTAGAGAGGGTGCAGAAGAGATTTACCAGAATGTTGCCTTGTATGGAGGGCATTAGCTATGAGGAGCGGTTGAATAAACTCGGTTTGTTCTCAGTGGAATGAAGGAGGTTGAGGGGCGACCTGCTAGAGGTCTACAAAATTATGAGGGACATAGAGTGGATAGTCAGAGGCTTTTCCCCGGGGTAGAGGGGTCAATTACTAGGGGGCATAGGTTTAAGGTGAGAGGGGCAAGGTTTAGAGTAGATGTACGAGGCAAGTTTTTTACGCAGAGGGTAGTGGGTGCCTGGAACTCGCTGCCGGAGGGGGTGGTGGAAGCAGGGACGATAGTGACATTTAAGGGGCATCTTGACAAATACATGAATAGGATGGGAATAGAGGAATACGGACCCAGGAAGTGTAGAAAATTGTAGTTTAGTCGGGCAGCATGGTCGGCACGGGCTTGGAGGGCCTGTTCCTGTGCTGTACATTTCTTTGTTCTTTGTTCTTGTTCTATATCCAGTCACTGCTCCCCAGATTCAAATCATTCCAGTCCCTTCGGTACCATCTTCACTGTCTGAGAGAGAAGGGGGGCTCTGTTCCACAAGCCCAATTAGCTCTAGAACCCGATCTCGGACAGCGAGAGAAGGGCCTGATCCTATCCAGAAACAATCAAGCATACCACCTAAATCCCTTCAGACCGATAAGGGGGAACAGAAAACTCTGAGAACAAAGGGAGAGGAAAGGGATGGTTCTGAGGAGAAGGAGCTCCCTCTAGTGACAGGGAGGGACGTCAAAGTTTTGGAAGAGCCAGAGGAAATAGCTAGAGTGCCCCCTGGTGAGACTCGGAGACAGTTGCCGATTAGGAAAATACCAAACCCTGACGCTGTGACGGCGGCTGCCCAGCCCACGATAGACGTTTATTTCCCATGGAGACCCAGTGAGATGATGGCTATTATGGCTGCAATCCCAGACAGAAAACAATCTCCTGCTGCTTTCGTGGATCATCTGAGAACTACCATCTCAGTTTATCAAGCTGATTACAGGGACCTCTGGTCCCTAGTCCAGCAGCGTTTAACCCCAGCAGAGCACCGCAGTTACCTCAACCATTTGAATTATGCTAGCCACGCCCCACTTCACCAAGCCCATGCGTTGGACGATGATAGACGGACACAAATCCTGAATGCGTTGAATAACACATTTCAAAAACCCATAAACATCTCTGCTATCTTAGACCTCAAACCTAAGAAGGCTGAAGAGCCAGAGGAATTTCTGGAACGTTTTAATGAAATCTACCGTGGGCAGTCGGGCGACTTCCCATATCAAAATGGTCAGAATGCCCCTCAATATTGTGCTATGTTAATGCATTGCCTACCACCTTCCGTGGCTACTGCCGTGAAATGTAATAACATGAATTGGACAGAGAACGACCCTTCCCAGATGGCCAGGGCAGTCAGATTTTATTGGAAGGAGGGCGTATGCCAGGAAGGAGGCTCAGTTACAAAGATTAAGACTGAGTATGTAATGAAAAAGGATGATCTGAGACCCCAACCAGCGGCAGAAACGGTGGCTTACCAGCTGGAACCCCAATATTGTGACTTTGGGTGGGTGAGTCAGCAAGGGGGAGGATATCAAACCCACCCAAATGGACCCTCAGCTCCTCTTTATGGCCCACTGTATGTACCAACAGCTTTACAACCGCTGCCCCCTCTGAGAGGCCATTGGTCTACTGGTAGAGAGGACGGGACAGATATAGAGGGAACAATGCACGTTTTAATTGCGGCCGTGCAGATCACTGGCAACAGGAATGCCCCTTTAAAAGACAGGCAGCAGAAGGAGACTACCCGACCCAAAGGAGGGGGTACCCACCCAGGGGAGGACAGACGAGATACACTGACTTCTCCCAGGCAAACCCTTTCACAACACAGGATTGACTAGCTAATTTAGTCATAAGGACTCTCCAATCGGACAGGGAACCTATTATTTCTCTGCAGATAGGAGATCAACATCACCCATTTGTAATCGACACTGGAGCAGCCATGTCTTCAGTGCAATCAGAACTTCGACTACCACTATCTGACCACACGCAGCATTTGTCGGGGTTCCAAGGACAGGTGTGTGAGTATCCTATTTCTGAACCTGTGACAGTCACTTACGAGAATAAGTCTGCAGATCATCAGTTTGTAGTGACTACTGGATTGGACTGTAACTTGTTGGCCTGAGATTTACTGTGTATCTTCCAGCTACAGCTAGAGTGCGGAGATGAAGGGGTAACGGTTCAATCATTGGAGGATGAGACAACAGTGCTATATTTCTATCACTCCCCAGTGGTGGACGTTAGACATTAAACATTCACTGCATCACGTTACCTTGGCCTATGACAGAACCGGACAAAACAGGGAGTTGGTGGACAAATACCGGCCGTTAATTGGGACCGAATGGCCAGTCCAAACGTGGTTGGTGCATCAGATCGTTGTCTTCAGGCAGTGTGGAGCTGTCCAAGCTGGGGTCCTTGCCTTTCAGCCAAGATGGCGGCGTCCATGGATCACACGCTGCTGGGGGTGGACAAAATGGCCGCTCCCATGAGTCACACGCGGCCCGTGGGTAGGAAGATGGCGGCCCCCTCCCCCCCCTCGTGGTGTTTGGGGTCCAAAATGGCGCCGCCCGTGGATCGCTGGGGGGGTTGAGCCCGTGGTCCCGGTTGTTCCCCGGAGATAGCAGCGACCCCATGGGACTAGCACACCGCTGCGTAGTGCCCCTTTTTGCCGCAGCTTTTACAGGTGGCCGAGCGGGCTGGGCAGCGCTGGCGGGGGTGTTTCGGCTGCCCACAAAAGTAGCAGCGGGGCCCCCCCGGGTGGTCTGGGATTCTGGCCGCGCACGCTTGCGGAGGGGTGGGGGGTGCCGGGGGGTCGGTCGCGGCGGGGGTCCACGGAGCCCAAGGGGCTGTAGTGCGGTCGGGGGCATAGGCGCGGGCGTTTTGGGAGACCACGTCGAGGGAGGCTGCAAGGGCCCGTGCCTCTGTGAGTCCGAGAGAGTCTTTCTCTAAAAGTCTCTGGCGAATTTGCGATGATGCCAAACCTGTTACGTATGCGTCTCTGATCAGGAGGTCCGTATGTTCATTCGCCGTTACCGCTGGGCAGTCGCAGTTTCTTCCCAGGATCGTCAGCGCATTGAAGAATTTGTCCAACGATTTCCCCGGGGATTTGTCGTCTCGTCGCGAGCTGGTAGCGTGCGTCGACCTGGTTGACGGGCCTAATGTAGGTCTGTTCCAGCAAGTTGATCGCCGCTGGGAATTCTTCCGCGTCCTCTGAGTGCGTGGATTTCGGGACTCACTCTGGAATGCAGGACCTGCATCTTCTGGTCTTCCGTTGGTCTGCCGGAGATACCCCTCAAAGCACGCCAGCCAGTGTTTAAACACCGATGTTGCGTTAGCTGCTTGGGGGCCGATTCGCAGGCACTCCGGGGCGATCCGGAGCTCCATATTCCTTTTTAAGTCTTCTCAATAAATTGTAGCACCATCGATCACACACGAGGCGAGACGTAGAGAACTTCAATCGAGGCTTTATTGAGCAGACTTGTTCCCCAGCAGCTCAATCACTGAATGCTGCTGCGGGGAGTAAACCAGGTTCTTATACCCCGTCTATCTGGGTGGCGCCCAGTAGGCGGCAGATCCAATCCTGACCCAGCATCTGTCCTCCAATAGCTCCTCGGCATTCATGGTGTACCGTATTACCCCTAATACATACCACCACACAAGGTTAGAGCCACAGTCACAGGAAAAGAAGGTATAGCCGATTTTGTTACAATACGACCACATTTATGGCCATAGTCAGCTTCGGTAAGCCCTCATATTACACGTCAGGTCCACGATCAGTACCATGCCAGGGATCTGGGGCCTATGGTAAGGAGGGCAGTGGATCGTTCGGATCCAACAGAGTATGCACTTCAATTCACGCCAGACGGCACTGCCATAAAATATTTTGAGGTCCCTGAAACGATTAACACTCGACTGCAGCATTACCGGGGACGTGATGTTTTGGAATATGTCAATCCACAGGTCTGGGCGGAATATCCATCACAAGTGGGAAAGACAAATGTTACACCTATTAAGGTAACGATTAAGGACCCTGTAAAGCTGCCTTCCATTCGGCAATACCCCCTGAAACCCCAAGCTGCCCCGTCTATAGACAAATTAATCTGAGAGCTGTTGCAACAGGGTATTTTGGGCCCTTGTCAATCAGAATGTAACACCCCCATACTTGCTGTGCCTAAACCAGCCAAACCAGACCAGTACCGATTAGTACAGGATTTACGTTCAATCAATGCCATCGCACAGCCGTTACATGCTCTCATCCCTAACCCTGCCCACATACTGGCTCAAATTCCAGCTCAAGCCCGGGTCTTCGCCATAATAGACCTTCAGCACGCCTTCTTTGCCCTCTCACTTGCATCTGAAAGCCAATATTTGTTTGCCTTCACTTACAATGGACAGCAGTATACCTGGACCCGACTGCCACAGGGGTTCGTCAACTCACCTACGCTCTTCTCCAGATGTCTGCAGACCCAACTCCAGGCTTTGGCATTGGAGCATGGTTCCACTCTAGTGCAGTATGTAGATGACATATTGGTAGCGAGTCCTGACGAGCCCAGTAACAGGGATGATGTGATCCAGTTATTAAACCACCTATCCTCGTTGAGTTATGTTGTCTCACAATCAAAGGTCTTGGTGGCTCAGACAAAGGTCAAGTTCTTAGGAGTTTTACTTACAGCCACAGAAAGAAGTCTTGAACCCAGTAGGATTGAACCAATATGCCAATTCCCCACCCGTACCATAGCCAAGGAGGTCTGTCATTGGTTGGGTATGGTGAATTATTGTCGGCAGTGGATACCAAACATCGCTGTCTAAACAAAGCTGCTGACGCCTTACACTAGTAAAGGGGGGAATTTTACTCTCACCATCGAGGCACTCAAAGCTTTCCGTTGCCTGAAGCAGGCCTTGTTACAAGCACCGGCCCTCGGGAGGCCCTTGTAAGACCGACCGTTCCAGATATACTGTACTGTTCTGGAAGGATGTTCAACAGCGGTACTCACCCAGCAACATGGGGACAAGCACCGGCTCGTAGCATATTACTCTTCCAAACTCGACCCAGTGGTGATGAGCCACCCTGTTTACACCCAGATCTTGGCAGCGATATACAATAGTTTGCAGGCTGCTGCCAATATAACTCTCCAACAGGATATTACGGTGTATAGCTCCCACTCGGTAATCGCACTATTGGGGCAACTGCAGACTCAGCATCTTACCGCAGCTCGTCAGAATAGGTATGAAATGTACCTTTTGAACAATCCACGTCTGACATTTAAATACTGTACCACTATCAATCCAGCCTGTTTTCTTAGCAGTCCCCCTGTCCATGAGGACGCACCTGGCCACGACTGTTTAGCCTTGATTCAGGAAACTACCACAATAAGGGACGATCTGAGTGATATTCCGTTAGAACAACCTGACATGATTATGTATGTTGATGGCAGTGCATTAATAAGCCCCACTGGCCGGAGACTGTCGGGTTATGCAATCATAGATCAGGATGGTCTGATCCTAGAAGCGGCAGCTTTCCAGACCCCTTATTCAGCCCAACAAGCCAAACTTTTTGCCCTTACCCGTGCATGTATACTTGGGGTAGATCGTCGGGTAAATATCTACACTGACTCCCGATACGCTTTTGGGGTAGTTCATGACTTCGGACAGCTCTGGAAGAATAGGGGATTCCTTACCTCGGCAGGCACGGAAATATCTCACCAGGGTTTAGTTAATGACCTACTGCAGGCCCTCTTTATGCCCGCGCAGATTTCCGTCATTAAATGCGCTGCCCATACAAACGGTAAGACCCCAGTTGACGTTGGTAATGAACAAGCAGATTGTGCAGCACGGACAGCCGCGCAAATTCAGCAAGTGATGGTGCCTAAAATGTTAAGTCAGACTAAACGATTTACTATAAATATGTCTGCTTCTGACAAGCCAATGCCAACCATCCAAGACGTCATAAGGTTACAGGAGGACGCTCCTGAGAGTGATAAACAAATGTGGAAATGGTTAGGTTGTACATATGATTCTGTTTCCTCTTCATGGACCACGCCAGCACATCAGACTTGTATGTCTGATGTACTGGCTTTGGGTCGTTGAATGTGTACACTTTGCAACTCATTGTGGGGCTCGGGGGACTAGTGATTTGTTGCTGGACACTTGGTGGCACCCTAAAATGCAGGGGTTGGCCCAGAGTATCAGTAATCGGTGTTTAATCTGTCAGCAATATAACACCGGCAAAGGTATCCCTTGTGGTATGGGGCAAACCCCGTTGCCCAGTTGTCCCTTTGAGACGCTCCAAATGGATTACATTGAGTTGGAAAGGTGTCAGTGTTATAAATATGTTTTGGTCTTTGTGGATGTGTTCAGCAGATGGGTTGAGGCGTATCCGACTATCAATAATAAAGCTGCTACTGTGGTTAAAATTCTGATGCGGGAAATCATTCCCTGGTACGGTATACCAGCTCAGTTAAGTTCTGATGACGGGCCTCGTTTTATTGGACAGATTAACAAGGAGTTCTGCTCCCAGTGGGCATACGCCAGCAGTTACACTGTGCGTACAGACCGCAGGCGGCCGGGTTGGTTGAGAGACACAATCAGACCCTCAAAACGAAATTGGCTAAATTAAGAGCAGACACGGGACTGACATGGCTTAAGTTGCTCCCCGTTGCCCTCTTCCAGCTGCGGGTTACACCTGCGGGACCGGCCCGGCTGTCTCCTGCCGAGATCCTTTATGGCAGGCCTCTTAGAACTTCCTGGAGCCTGCATGTTCCCAGACTGGTTCAGTTTCACCATATGACTGAAGAGATGACCACCTATGTTCTAGCCCTCACTCAGGTCCTCAAGGAGCTCCATGGCCAGGAACGCGCGCCTCACCAGCCACCGCCCCCATTACCTAGCTCACTTTCAGTGCAGCCCGGTAGTTTTGTCATGGTCAAAAATTGGACTCGGAAAGGGTCGGAGCCGCGATGGGAGGGGCCCTTCCAAGTTCTCCTTACCACCCCCACAGCAGTTAAAGTGGAGGGGCGGAGTGCTTGGGTCCACTTCCACCACTGTAAATTGGGTCCACCTCCACCACTGTAAGAAGGTTGGTTACTAACCTGCCTCCCTTCCCCAGCGCTATTTTACAGGTGTGGAGCATGATGGGTTGGCTACGCACCGCCTGTGTGATCTTCGGCCTCACCTCGCTTGGAGTGACATCAGCGACGGACATGGAAAAGGGAAATATTTAACCCCAACCAAACTACAAGGACATTTCGGTTGTGCAGAGGTGATGTTCTTCGCTGCCCCCATATACGAGGACATGGTATCGACACATGGAAGGTCATCAAATTAACGGACAATACAGGACTCAAGAAGCAATTGCACCGGTCCCGGCGATGGGAAGGGAACATTACATGGACATTGCCTTGTTTTTGGAGTACATGTAAATTTGATTTTAGATGTGTTAAGATTGGTGCGATAAAGGTAAGATCAGACTGTGAGGAGAGAGTAGGAAGAGGTTGTGGAAGAGAGAGGGGGAGTAGAGAGAGGACGGAGCGTGTGAGAAGGGGAGTACAACTAGAACGTAGGTTATCAGGAGATACACTTAATTCATTTAGAGGCCAAACTGAGGAAAACCCGGTTTGTATGAATCTCTTCTACCAGATTTACCACCGCTTGTATGGCCAGGGACGGGTTGTTTGCTACCCGAACCCCGCAGCGGTGTCGAGGTTATTTTCTGTTTCACCGCTTTGGGACACTCCCCAAACGGTGGTTCATTGTCAGCATTCCGAGCCACCGCCCGAGCAAGTCACTCTTCCTTACGATCCGGGTTCAGCACCACCGGCTATTTGCCTTCCCCTTCCTCGGGATAATTCCCACTCACAGTATGATAGGCTGCAACGGTGGAGGGCATACATACCTAGCCACTTCACTCCCAATAGGGATTCCCGGTTGTACGAGAATTGTTTCAGCAGTGAAGGATACGGCTGTTTGCTGGTAGAGGTGGAAACGAATATAACATGTCTGTTCCCCACCTGTACGGACAGGAGGTGTCATATCACCCAGGCATCTGGCCAATGCGTTTGTTACAACACCACCTGCGTTCCATTGAATGCCGGCCACCAGCTCCTTTGTGGCTGGGCGAATGTCTCTCATATCACTGTTGGGACTAGGGCTTTCCGCATTGCTAGGTGGCCCGAATGGGCGTTTCAAAGCTGGATAAACTGGGCTACTGGGGGATCCCAAGCAACCGATATACTGATTGTGATGCTAGCCTGTACATGGAGCAAGGATACTACTTTTTATTTAATGGCACAGCGACCAATGTTTTGACACCCCCATTTCCCCACCAAATTGCTATTGGGACTCTACTCCCTACCACAGTCCCCTGCCCCTCGGCGTGGATGCTGCATACTCAGTTAGCACGCCGGGCAGTCTCAGCTGAATTCTGCGAGAACTGGAAAAAGCCTCAGGTTCTCGCACCCAACCTGGGCCACTCAGCCGGGTGGGGAATTCTGAGCGTCTTGACACTGGGAGGTGTGGGGAGTTCCTTGGCGGTCAGCGATGGAATTATTTTATTTGTGGCCTTACCATCTTGGGAAATGAAACCTTGGGAGCCCTTGGGGCAATAACCAAGGAATTGTCTCAGCTGCGGTTGTTTGCAATGCAGAACCGGTATGCTCTTGCCTATCTTCTGGCCCATGAGGGTGGAATTATTTTATTTGTGGCCTTACCATCTTGGGAAATGAAACCTTGGGAGCCCTTGGGGCAATAACCAAGGAATTGTCTCAGCTGCGGTTGTTTGCAATGCAGAACCGGTATGCTCTTGCATAGCTTCTGGCCCGTGAGGGTGGGGTATGCGCCATAGTACACGGCAAGTGTATCATGGGAGTTCAAGACTTAACCGCTAACATCACTAAATTTATGGATCGCATACGGGATCACCTGGACGGAATGCAGGACCCTGGCTCTTGGGGTAACTGGGGATTTGGAGGTTGGAAGGACTGGTTGATAAATATGGCCATGTATTTAGTGGTGGCTATTGGCTGCATCTTTGTGGGCCTGGCCATCCTTAAATACGTGATGGGTAGAATGCGGGGTGCACTGGAACAGATCAACGCCCCTAGAATCTTGGCTGTTAAAATCCACGAGGGTGCAGCGGATGGGGCGGGGGGTGGGGGGGTGGGGGGGGCTACTACAGGAATTGGAAATGCAGCGACGCATCTTTTTAGATGAGGGACCGTAGCTATGGTTTGAATAGTTCGGTTATCATGAAATGATAAAAGGGAGGGAATGACGAATGTGATATAAAATAGTTACTTTAGAGATATTAGTTGCTGTAATGTAGATAGGCCGGTCTGATTCTGTTAGTTCACAGACAAAGGATTTCAGAACGCATGGCAAAGCAAGGGGGAGGGGTGTCCAGCTAAGGAGGAGAAAAGGATGCTGGGTAATAGGGGGCCAGAGGGAGGAATGAGAAGTCAGCCAATTAGGATGTATGGCCAGGTCAGGAGGGGTATAGGATGACCTATGGGAATCGTGTATGTGAAACTTGATGCCATTTGAATGCATCAGTAGAGATTTCTTTGTTTTACAGACTCACTCGATTCTGGATAGCTAGGAGACTAGTTGTGTCCTAGGTTTCTGTGAAACAAGTCAGACTTGCAAGTCAGATAAAAATAACTAATGCTATGCCTGTAAATCCATCTCGAGTTTTATTGAGGCCAGGCTGATGAGTAAAGAATTAAGATTTCTCATGCCCTTTGCAGTATCCTCCGCCTGCGCTATTTTTCAACGCATTATGGAGAGCATTTTGAGAGGTTTACCGCGTGTCACTGTCTACTTAGATAATGTTTTGATCACAGGGACGTCGGAGCAGGAACATTTGGAAAATCTGGAGGCTGCCCTTAGACGCTTTTCGGAGGCTGGAGTCCGTTTGCGTCGCACAAAGTGCGTCTTTCAGGTGAAGGAAGTAGTCTACCTGGGTTATCGGGTGGACCGCGAAGGTTTTCACCCCATCGCAGAGAAGGTGCGCGCGATTCAACAGGCCCCCGCCCCGACTGACACTTCGCATATTCGTTCTTTTCTCGGCCTCGTAAATCTGGCAACTACGCTGGCCCCGTTGCATCTTCTGCTAAAGAAAGATCACACCTGGGTTTGGGGTCAGCCGCAAGAAACCGCTTTCCGGCGGTTAAAACAACAATTGTCGTCGTCTGGGTTACTAACCCACTATGATCCTGGAAAGCCTTTGCTCGTCACATGTGATACATCCCCGTATGGTATTGGGGCCGTCCTGTCCCACAAGATGGAGGACGGGGCCGAGCGGCCGATAGCTTTCGCCTCCCGCACATTGACTGCAGCGGTAAAAAGTACGCGCAGATCGAGAAGGAGGGCCTGGCAGTGGTCTTTGCGGTGAAACGTTTCCACCAGTACGTGTATGGCCGCCACTTCACTATCGTGACTGATCATAAGCCTCTGCTGGGTCTTTTCAGAGAGGATAAGCTAATACCGCCCATTGCTTCCGCACGGATCCAGCGCTGGGCTTTGTTGCGCGTTGCATACGAGTATTCTCTGGAACACAAACCAGGAACCCAGATAGCGAATGCCTACGCACTGAGCCGATTGCCTTTATCGACCGGCCCCATGTCGACCCCCACGACCAGTGAGCTGGTTGCAACCCTAACTTTTATGGACACCTTGCCTGTCACGGCATCACAGATCCGTGAGTGGACCCAGACGGAGCCAGTCCTGTCAAAGGTTCGACACATAGTCCTGTATGGTGGGCAGCATAGACAGCTCCCAGGCGAGTTGCGGGCATTTTCCTCCAAGCTGTCAGAATTCAGCGTGGAAGACGCCATCCTCTTGTGGGGGACGCATGTGATTGTCCCAGAAAAAGGACAGGAGCTGATACGAAGAGACTTGCACAATGGGCATCCAGGTGTGACCAAAATGAAAATGTTGGCCTGGAGTTATATTTGGTGGCCAGGCCTCGACGCCGTCATTGAGTAGGTGGCCCAAAACTACTCCATTTGTCAGGAGCATCAGAAGCTTCTGCCGGCCGCGCCCCTACATCACTGGGAATGGCCAGGCCGGCCTTGGGCGCGCTTGCATGCAGATTTTGCCGGCCCTTTTCAAGGATCTATGTTCCTTTTATTAATCGACGCCCAGTCTAAATGGCTAGAGGTGCATAAGATGCTCGGCACAACGTCCTGCGCAACAATTGAGAAGATGCGTTTGTCTTTGAGCACACCCTCCCCGAGGTGCTGGTCACGGACAACGGCACTCCATTCACCAGTGAGGAGTTTGCGAGATTCATGAAGGTGAACGACATACGCCATATCCGCACTGCCCTTACCACCCGGCTTCAAATGGGTTGGCGGAGAGCGCAGTGCAGACATTCAAACGAGACCTAAAGAAGCAGTCTTCTGGGTCAATGGACACGAGACTGGCTCGCTTTTTGTTTTCGTATAGGACCACCCCCCATGCGGTGGCTGGGGTAGCTCCCGCAGAACTCCTAATGGGCCGAAGACTTCGCACCTGCCTTAGTATGGTTTTCCCGGACATTGGCGCAAAATTACGCCGCACACAAGAACGGCAGGGACAGGGTTTTTCTCGGCATTGGCCGATTCGGCAGTTTGCGCCCGGTGACCCAGTGTTCGTTCGGAATTTTGCTGGTGGTGCCCAGTGGGTCCCTGGTGTAATCTTTCGCAAAACGGGCTCTATCTCTCACCAGGTGCAAGCTCAGGGTCGTCTCCAGCGCAAGCATGTAGACCACGTTCGGTCCAGAAGACTATCCCTATGCCCCCGGAGCTCAGTTCTACAGCCGCAGAGACAATGGAAAGTAGTCCTCACAATCTTCCTCTGTGCCTCACTCAAAGCCTGCGCAGGTCATTATAGAACAGCGCGGAGATGACAGAGGCAGCAGACTCTGACTCCGAGATGGAGACACATAAGAACATAAGAACTAGAAGCAAGAGTAGGCCATCTGGCCCCTCGAGCCTGCTCCACCATTCAATGAGATCATGGCTGATCTTTTGTGGACTCAGCTCCACTTTCCGGCCCGAACACCATAACCCTTAATCCCTTTATTCTTCAAAAAACTATCTATCTTTATCTTAAAAATATTTAATGAAGGAGCCTCTACTGCTTCACTGGGCAAGGAATTCCATAGATTCATAACCCTTTGGGTGAAGAAATTCCTCCTAAACTCAGTCCTAAATCTACTTCCCCTTATTTTGAGGCTATCCCCCTAGTTCTGCTTTCACCCGCCAGTGGAAACAACCTGCCCGCATCTATCCTATCTATTCCCTTCATAATTTTATATGTTTCTATAAGATTCCCCCCTCATCCTTCTAAATTCCAACGAGTACAGTCCCAGTCTACTCAACCTCTCCTCGTAATCCAACCCTTTCAGCTCTGGGACTAACCTAGTGAATCTCCTCTGCACACCCTCCAGTGCCAGTACGTCCTTTCTCAAGTAAGGAGACCAAAACTGAACACAATACTCCAGGTGTGGCCTCACTAATACCTTATACAATTGCAGCATAACCTCCCTAGTCTTAAACTCCATCCCTCTAGCAATGAAGGACAACATTCCATTTGCCTTCTTAATCACCTGTTGCACCTGTAAACCAACTTTTTGCGACTCATGCACTAGCACACCCAGGTCTCTCTGCACAGCAGCATGTTTTAATATTTTATCATTTAAATAATAATCCCTTTTGCTGTTATTCCTACCAAAATGGATAACCTCACATTTGTCAACATTGTATTCCATCTGCCAGACCCTAGCCCATTCATTTAGCCTATCCAAATCTCTCTGCAGACTTCCAGTATCCTCTGCACTTTTTGCTTTACCACTTATCTTAGTGTCGTCTGCAAATTTGGACACATTGCCCTTGGTCCCCAACTCCAAATCATCTATGTAAATTGTGAACAGTTGTGGGCCCAACACTGATCCCTGAGGGACACCACTAGCTACTGATTGCCAACCAGAGAAACACCCATTAATCCCCACTCTTTGCTTTCTATTAATTAACCAATCCTCTATCCATGCTACTACTTTCTCCTTAATGCCATGCATCTTTATCTTATGCAGCAACCTTTTGTGTGGCACCTTGTCAAAGGCTTTCTGGAAATCCAGATATACCACATCCATTGGCTCCCCGTTATCTACCGCACTGGTAATATCCTCACAAAATTCCACTAAATTAGTTAGGCACGACCTGCCCTTTATGAACCCATGTTGCGTCTTCCCAAAGGGACAATTTCCATCCAGATGCCTCACTATTTCTTCCTTGATGATAGATTCCAGTATCTTCCCTACTATCAAAGTTAAGCTCACTGGCCTATAATTACCCGCTTTCTGCCTTCCTCCTTTTAAAAACCGTGGTGTCACGTTTGCTAATTTCTAATCCGCCGGGACCACCCCAGAGTCAAGTGAATTTTGGTAAATTATCACTAGTGCATTTGCAATTTCCCTAGCCATCTCTTTTAGCACTCTGGGATGCATTCCATCAGGGCCAGGAGACCTGTCTACCTTTAGCTCCATTAACTTGCCCATCACTACCTGCTTGGTGATAACAATCCTCTCAAGGTCCTCACCTGTCATAGCCTCATTTCCATCAGTCACTGGCATTTTATTTGTGTCTTCCACTGTGAAGACTGACCCAAAAAACCTGTTCAGTTCCTCAGCCATTTCCTCATCTCCCATTATTAAATCTCCCTTCTCATCCCCTGAAGGACCAATATTTACCTTAGCCACTCTTTTTTTGTTTTATATATTTGGAGACACTTTTACTATCTGTTTTTATATTCTGAGCAAGTTTACTCCAATAACCTATCTTACTCTTCTTGATAGCTTTTTTCGTAGCTTTCTGTTGCCCCCTAAAGATTTCCCAGTCCTCTAGTCTCCCACTAATCTTTGCTACTTTGTATGCGTTTTCCTTCAATTTGATACTCTCCCTTATTTCCTTGGATATCCACGGTCGATTTTCCCTCTTTCTACCGTCCTTTTTGTTGGTATAAACCTTTGCTGAGCACTGTGAAAAATTGCTTGGAAGGTTCTCCACTGTTCCTCAACTGTTTCACCATAAAGTCTTTGCTCACAGTATACCTTAGCTAGTTCTTCTCTCATCCCATTGTAATCCCCTTTGTTTAAGCACAAAACACTAGTGCTTGATTTTACCTTCTCACCCTCCATCTGTATTTTAAATTCCACCATATTGTGATCGCTCCTTCTGAGAGGATCCCTAACTATGAGATCCTGAATCAATCCTGTCTCATTACACAGGACCAGATCTAGGACAGCTTGTTCCCTCGTAGGTTCCATTACATACTGTTCTAGGAAACTATCGCGGATACATTCTATAAACTCCTCCTCAAGGCTGCCTTGACCGACCTGGTTAAACCAATCAACATGTAGATTAAAATCCCCCATGATAACTGCTGTACCATTTCTACATGCATCAGTTATTTCTTTGTTTATTGCCTGCCCCACCATAATGTTACTATTTGGTGGCTGATAGACTACCCCTATCCGTGACTTTTTCGCCTTACTATTCCTGATTTCCACCCAAATGGATTTAACCTTATCCTCCATAGCACCAATGTCATCCCTTACTGTTGCCCGGATGTCATCCTTAAATAACAGCTACACCACCTCCCTTACCATCCACTCTGTCCTTC
Organism: Scyliorhinus torazame; assembly: GCF_047496885.1. Taxonomy (NCBI): domain Eukaryota; kingdom Metazoa; phylum Chordata; class Chondrichthyes; order Carcharhiniformes; family Scyliorhinidae; genus Scyliorhinus; species Scyliorhinus torazame. The sequence continues at coordinate 48,261,266 of NC_092716.1, read as the reverse complement.
CGAAAAGTTTGATACCCCCGGATATTTAACTCCCAGTCGTGACCATCCTTTAACCATGTTTCAGTAATGGCCACTAAATCATAGTCATTCACGATGATTTGCGCCATCAACCCATTTACCTTATTCCCAATACTATGAGCATTCAGGTAAAGTACACTTATGTTGGCTTTTTTTTACCTCTGTTCTGAATCTCAACACCTCAATCAGTAACCTCTCCTAAGTTATATTTCCTCTTAACCTTTCTCCTAATTTTCCTTGTCGTTGAATCCATATCTTCATGTAACAACCTGCCGCTTTGCTTACCATTAATGTTTTTACTTCCCGTTTTATTCCTTTTAGTCTTCCTGGTCCTATTCACGGAGCTCCCCTCAGTCACTGTACCTTGTACTGTCGCCTTTTTTGATTTTTGACTATGGCTTCTCTGCCTTACACTTACCCCCTTACTGCCTTTTGTTTCTGTCCCTGTTTTACTACCTTCCAACTTCCTGCATCGGTTCCCATCCCCCTGCCACATTAGTTTAAACTCTCCCCAACAGCTCTAGGACATCGGTTCCAGTCCTGCCCAGGCGCAGACCGTCCGGTTTGTACTGGTCCCACCTTCCCCAGAACTGGTTCCAATGCCCCAGGAATTTGAATCCCTCCCTCTTGCACCATCTCTCGAGTCACGCATTCATCCTATCTATCCTGACATTCCTACTCTGACTAGCTCGTGGCACTGGTAGCAATCCTGAGATTACTACCTTTTGAGGTCCTACTTTTTAGTTTAACTCCTAACTCCCTGAATTCAGCTTGTAGGACCTCGTCCCGTTTTTTTTACCTATATCGTTGGTGCCTATGTACACCACAACAGCCCCCCCCCCCCTCAGAATGTCCTGCAGCTGCTCCGAGACATCCTTGACCCTTGCACCAGGGAGGCAACATACCATCCTGGAGTCTCGATTGCGTCCGCAGAACCGCCTGTCTATTCCCCTTACAATTGAGTCCCCTATCACTATAGCCCTGCCATTCTTCTTCCTGCCCAGCTGCGCAGCAGAGCCAGCCACGGTGCCATGAACCTGGCTGCTGCTGCCTTCCCCTGGTGAGCCATCTCCCTCAACAGTATCCAAAGTGGTATATCTGTTTTGCAGCGAGATGACCGCAGGGGACACCTGCACTGCCTTCCTACTCTTGCTCTGTCTTTTGGTCACCCATTTTCTATCTCCCTCAGTACCTTTCACCTGCGGTGTGACCAACTCGCTAAATGTGCCATCCACGACGTCCTCAGCATCGCGGATGCGCCAAAGTGAGTCCATCCGCAGCTCCAGAGCCGTCAAGCAGTCTAACAGGAGCTGCAACTGGAGGAGCCAGGGACAGTGGACATGTCCCTGAGCTCCCACATCGCACACGAGGAGCATGACACGGGTCTGAGATCTCCTGCCATATCTTAAACCTTCGGTTAACTTCAACAATTACAATTTCCCCCAATAAATAAATAAATAAATAAACAACGAAGAAAAAAATAAATAAATATACCAATGAAAAGAAAACAGAAACACTACTTACCAGGGATAAAAAGCACTTCCTCCCCACCCAGCTTTGAATTCCCACCTAGATTCAAATTCCCAAACTCACTCTTGGCTCTGTCTCACTCTGGCTCTGTCTTCTCTGGCTCACTGGGAGAACTCACTGGGCAGGACGCATCAGAGGGGGAATCCTCGGGCCCACGGGCCGTGTATGTACAACCGTTACGCCGTTCATCACGGAACCTCCAGTCTCCGTCTCGTTACACGCCGCCCGATCCAGCGCCTTGTGCAAATGGCGTCCGGCCTGCGGCAAAACGAGTCCCACGCCCTCCTTCGCCAGGGTCTTTGGTGGATTCCTTGGACTTTGGTGGGGAGGGATGTTATAACCTGCCTGCTTACCATTGGCTGGGGACTAATAACAATTCCACAATCCTGTGGGAGTATGTGCTTCCCCAATGAGGGGGGGGGGGGGGGGGGGCGGAGAAATCATTAGCAGACTCCCTGTATAATTAAAGCTGGCCAGTTTGGAACCAGCAGGAAGCAGCAAGCGAGGTTGCTGCTGTTGTGTATATATATGTTATTGTAAATAAATGTTATTTCTTTATGTCCTTGAAACTCGTGCTGGATTCTTCGTGGCCCTCACAAAAGTGTCAAATATTGTTTAATAATCCGCCTGTGAAGCACCTTGAATGGTTTCTAACTTTGGAGATGCTGTATAAATTCAAGTTGTTGTTAATTGTGAGATCAACATTTTGAGCAGAAGCCGGCTTGACTTCCCTGTGATATTGCCCTCGATTTAATATTGATACTTGCTTTCATTGCCCTTATTAACTGGAGCTGCAGATCATCCCATGCTAATTGATACAACTTTAGTGACAGCCATCTTGTCTCAGCCAGTGTCTAATCAGACACTATTTCTCACTGAATTGTAGAACTGAATTGTGGAGGAGTTGGGAGGAAAACTGCTATGCCAATATGTTCTTTATATCTCAGCCATCTGTTCTTCCATTACATTATAGCCTACAGCTGGTCCGACTACTGCTAGTTGTTACGCAGAAGAATCAAAATACCAGTTTGCAAAATCATCAGCTTCAGCTGTGAGATATTTGACATGAACAGAAATGCTATGGCAATATACTCAAGTGAGGGGACTCTGAGTTTTAAGGATCTGTTGTCGAAAACAAAAATCATCACACTGACAATAAATTCATTTGAGAATCTGATAGTTATTTGGCGAGTGCACAGCTGAGGCATGCTGGCATCAAGTGACTTTACTCACTAACTTTATGATTTAGTAGGACACATTTTACAAAGAGGTGCGGTGGGAAGTTGGATTCCTGGAAATGCAAAATGGCAGCTTGTGCTCCTTGCAATCTTTCGTACTTTCATTATTTTACAGAAAATTTGTGGAGTGTTTGAACAATTTATTAATATGGGCAGCCAACAGGCGAGCTTCCTAGCTGGGAGTGCAATTTTATAACGTGGCTTTGTCGAACTTTGCAAAAATAATTTGTGAAGTAAGGCAATGGTGAGTTAGTTGGTAATTTTGAATGTGTGAGCTCCCAGTGTTCTACGTGTATTCTTACAGTGCTGATTGTATACATTTGTCCTGCAAAGAGAATACACTAGCATTTCAAATACTTCACATGAATCCATAGCTCTACTGAGTTAGGTGAGATTTTAGTACAGAGGCCATTATTAACAATGAGAACTATGTATGAGAGCAGAGAATGAGTTGGCAATGACATGTGGATGATCCCTGGCAGCCATCCTACCAGATCCATCCTACATGAGAGATACTCTCCAATACTTTGCAGATACGTTAGCAACCTTTAAGACTTATCTAGATAGACACATGAACAGACTGGGTATAGAAGGATACAGTTGGTTGGTCAAGATTAGACATGTGATCGGCGCAGGCTTGGAGGGCGGAAGGGCCTGTTCCTGTGCTGTACTGTTCTTTGTTCTTTGTGCAGTTTAGTCATATTCTTGTATCTGTCATTATGTAGCTTCTCATTTCATGAGACCAAGAAATACTTCTGAATGTTTTGCGGATTACATAATTTTAAACAAAAGAATACATTTTAAAGGGAAAATGTAAATCTTCTAATACATCTATTGAAGAAAAGAATGTGAATTCTCTTAATGTTGATGAATATCTTCAGCTGTTTTCAATTCAGTGTAGTGTTTTGATTCTGTGGCTGGTACATCGGTGAATACAATATGTTTTCTATTAAAGACTGATTCTTGAAGATTGGGGAGAATGTAGACAGAATCAATAGTAAGGTACAAATACTGATGTGAAAAATGTGCGGTCCAAGTACTGTAATGCCACTTTTTGTCCAGCTAATAGTTTTTGACCGAATTGTACCTGTTGAAATAAGTAGTCTCACTAATTTTAAGTTTCACACTTGCAACTGATTAATTGCTCATATCATTGATTTGGTTTGCACGATGTCATGAGCAAAGAAAACGCAACATTTGGGGAACACATCATTTTATGAACTTTGAGTAAAATATAAAATGTTGTTAAATATGGGGACCCTCATATGTGTTATATTCTAAGTGAGATTGCTGCAGATGCTCCGGTTTCCTTCCACAGTCCAAAGATGTGCAGTTTAGGTGCATTGGCCATGCTAAATTGCCCCTTAGTGTCCAAAAGGGTTAGGTGGGGTTACTGGGCTATGAGGATAGAATCAGGGCGTGGACCTAGGGAGAGTACTCTTTCCAAGGGTTGGTGCAGACTCGATGGACTGAATGGCTTCCTTCTGCACTGAAGATTCATAAAGATTCTATGATTCTATATAAACAATTCGAAATATGCTTGTTGTTTGTGCAGTGTACACTAACTATCAAGATCATATATGCCAACCTTGATCACCTGAAGCACGTATACTCAAGGCTCAATAATTCAGCGCAAGGCTTTTGCAGTGTATTGCTCAGGGATTCTGTGACTTACGGTCCTATTGAAATAGCTGTATTGTTGCTGGACAAGAAATTTGCCTGATCGAATTTGAAGCTTTAGACACTTTCCCCGCCACCTAATAATGATAATACCGTTATCCTTGAGAGGATACAGGGCTAGGGCTAAACCGTGAACTTGATTTTGGCTGTTAAAAGCATTGATGTTAAGAAGAAGCTTTAGGAACTTCGGCTAATGCTCTTTCAAACAGTCTTGGGATCATGAAGGCAATTAAAGTTGATTGAAGCAAATTATGCATTGATGCAGGACTCAAATAGTGGTGTACACCAATTAGAAACAGGAGTAGAACAATTATTTTGGAAGGAACTTTTTCACCCTCTGGAAAAACAGAATTATGAAAGAAATCATCAGGGAAGGTTGTTGAATATGAATTTTAGATACAATTAAATTACTGTTGTACTCACCTGTGTAATAGCACCTAAAGAGAGAATAACTTCAATCAGTCACTGTCCTGCATTCATTCCAGTCAGATGCTGGTCAGGATTCTCTGTTCCAGAGTCACAGGCAGCCTTCTGCTCAAAATCATCATCCTTGCCTGACCTGTTTAAAATCTGAAGTTACCTTCTCATTTTGAACTCCGCTGTCTGATAGCTAATGAGCAGACAAGACAGTTCTTTGAAGATTCAAGCGAGGAAGACTTTCCCTCTCCTCACATCTTCTCCCTCAGCCCTATGCTTTTAAAACTGCAGCTTTTTGAAGTGTCAGAGCGTTCCTAGAGAACCCATAATACTGAAAAGCCTCAAAATGCTTTGAGAACCTTTGGAATGCTGGGCATTCATTCAATTTCAACTAGCCTTTGATTGACAAAGAACAAAGAAATGTACAGCACAGGAACAGGCCCTTCGGCCCTCCAAGCCCGTGCCGACCATGATGCCCGACTAAACTACAATCTTCTACACTTCCTGGGTCCGTATCCTTCTATTCCCATCCTATTCATATATTTGTCAAGATGCCCCTTAAATGTCCCTATCGTCCCTGCTTCCACTACCTCCTCCGGTAGCGAGTTCCAGGCACCCACTACCCTCTGCGTAAAAAACCTGCCTCGTACATCTACTCTAAACCTTGCCCCTCTCACCTTAAACCTGTGCCCCCTAGTAATTGACCCCTCTACCCTGGGGAAAAGCCTCTGACTATCCACTCTGTCTATGCCCCTCATAATTTTGTATACCTCTATCAGGTCTCCCCTCAACCTCCTTCGTTCCAGTGAGAACAAACCGAGTTTATTCAACCGCTCCTCATAGCTAATGCCCTCCATACCAGGCAACATTCTGGTAAATCTCTTCTGCACCCTCTCTAAAGCCTCCACATCCTTCTGGTAGTGTGGCGACCAGAATTGAACACTATACTCCAAGTGTGGCCTAACTAAGGTTCTATACAGCTGCAACATGACTTGCCAATTCTTATACTCAATGCCCCGGCCAATGAAGGCAAGCATGCCGTATGCCTTCTTGACTACCTTCTCCACCTGTGTTGCCCCTTTCAATGACCTGTGGACCTGTACTCCTAGATCTCTTTGACTTTCAATACTCTTGAGGGTTCTACCATTCACTGTATATTCCCTACCTGCATTAGACCTTCCAAAATGCATTACCTCACATTTGTCCGGATTAAACTCCATCTGCCATCTCTCCGCCCAAGTCTCCAAACAATCTAAATCCTGCTGTATCCTCTGACAGTCCTCATCGCTATCCGCAATTCCACCAACCTTTGTGTCGTCTGCAAACTTACTAATCAGACCAGTTACATTTTCCTCCAAATCATTTATATATACTACAAAGAGCAAAGGTCCCAGCACTGATCCCTGTGGAACACCACTGGTCACAGCCCTCCAATTAGAAAAGCATCCCTCCACTGCTACTCTCTGCCTTCTATGGCCTAGCCAGTTCTGTATCCACCTTGCCAGCTCACCCCTGATCCCGTGTGACTTCACCTTTTGTACTAGTCTACCATGAGGGACCTTGTCAAAGGCCTTACTGAAGTCCATATAGACAACATCTACTGCCCTACCTGCATCAATCATCTTAGTGACCTCCTCGAAAAACTCTATCAAGTTAGTGAGACACGACCTCCCCTTCACAAAACCGTGCTGCCTCTCACTAATACGTCCATTTGCTTCCAAATGGGAGTAGATCCTGTCTCGAAGAATTCTCTCCAGTAATTTCCCTACCACTGAAGTAAGGCTCACCGGCCTGTAGTTCCCGGGATTATCCTTGCTACCTTTCTTAAACAGAGGAACAACATTGGCTATTCTCCAGTCCTCCGGGACATCCCCTGAAGACAGCGAGGATCCAAAGATTTCTGTCAAGGCCTCAGCAATTTCCTCTCCAGCCTCCTTCAGTATTCTGGGGTAGATCCCATCAGGCCCTGGGGACTTATCTACCTTAATATTTTTTTAAGACACCCAACACCTCGTCTTTTTGGATCACAATGCGACCCAGGCTATCTACACCCCCTTCTCCAGACTCAACATCTACCAATTCCTTCTCTTTGGTGAATACTGATGCAAAGTATTCATTTAGTACCTCGCCCATTTCCTCTGGCTCCACACATAGATTCCCTTGCCTATCCTTCAGTGGGCCAACCCTTTCCCTGGCTACCCTCTTGCTTTTTATGTACGTGTAAAAAGCCTTGGGATTTTCCTTAACCCTGTTTGCCAATGACTTTTCGTGACCCCTTCTAGCCCTCCTGACTCCTTGCTTAAGTTCCTTCCTACTTTCCTTATATTCCACGCAGGCTTCGTCTGTTCCCAGCCTTTTAGCCCTGACAAATGCCTGCTTTTTCTTTTTGACGAGGCCTACAATATCACTCGTCATCCAAGGTTCCCGAAAATTGCCGTATTTATCTTTCTTCCTCACAGGAACATGCCGGTCCTGTATTCCTTTCAACTGCCACTTGAAAGCCTCCCACATGTCAGATGTTGATTTGCCCTCAAACATCCGCCCCCAATCTATGTTCTTCAGTTCCCGCCTAATATTGTTATAATTAGCCTTCCCCCAATTTAGCACATTCATCCTAGGACCACTCTTATCCTTGTCCACCAGTACTTTAAAACTTACTGAATTGTGGTCACTGTTACCGAAATGCTCCCCTACTGAAACATCTACCACCTGGCCGGGCTCATTCCCCAATACCAGGTCCAGTACCGCCCCTTCCCTAGTTGGACTGTCTACATATTGTTTTAAGAAGCCCTCCTGGATGCTCCTTACAAACTCCGCCCCGTCTAAGCCCCTGGCACTAAGTGAGTCCCAGTCAATATTGGGGAAGTTGAAGTCTCCCATCACCACAACCCTGTTGTTTTTACTCTTTTCCAAAATCTGTCTACCTATCTGCTCCTCTATCTCCCGCTGGCTGTTGGGAGGCCTGTAGTATACCCCCAACATTGTGACTGCACCCTTCTTATTCCTGATCTCTACCCATATAGCCTCACTGCCCTCTGAGGTGTCCTCTCGCAGTACAGCTGTGATATTCTCCCGAACAAGTAGCGCAACTCCACCTCCCCTTTTACATCCCCCCCTATCCCGCCTGAAACATCTAAATCCTGGAACGTTTAACTGCCAATCCTGCCCTTCCCTCAACCAGGTCTCTGTAATGGCAACAACATCATAGTTCCAAGTACTAATCCAAGCTCTAAGTTCATCTGCCTTACCCGTAATGCTCCTTGCATTAAAACATATGCACTTCAGGCCACCAGACCCGCTGTGTTCAGCAACTTCTCCCTGTCTGCTCTGCCTCAGAGCCCCACTGTCCCTATTCCCTAGTTCTCCCTCAATGCTCTCACCTTCTGACCTATTGCTCCCGTGCCCACCCCCCTGCCATACTAGTTTAAACCCTCCCGTGTGACACGAGCAAACCTCGCGGCCAGGATATTTATGCCTCTCCGGTTTAGATGCAACCCGTCCTTCTTATACAGGTCACACCTGCCCCGGAAGAGCTCCCAGTGGTCCAGATAATGGAAACCCTCCCTCCTACACCAGCTGTTTAGCCACGTGTTTAGCTGCTCTATCTTCCTATTTCTAGTATCACTGGCACGTGGCACAGGGAGTAATCCCTAGATTACAACCCTCGAGGTCCTGTCTTTTAACTTTCTGCCTAGCTCCCTGAACTCCTGCTGCAGGACCTCATGCCCCTTCCTGCCTATGTCGTCAGTACCAATATGTACAATGACCTCTGTCTGTTTGCCCTCCCCCTTCAGGATGCCCTCTACCCGTTCGGAGACATCCTGGACCCTGGCACCAGGGAGGCAACATACCATCCTGGAGTCTCTTTCACGTCCACAGAAGCGCCTATCTGTGCCCCTGACTATAGAGTCCCCTATTACTATTACTCTTCTGCGCTTTGACCCTCCCTTCTGAACATCAGAGCCAGCCGTGTTGCCACTGCTCTGGCTGCTGCTGTTTTCCCCTGATAGGCTATCCCCCCCCGACAGTATCCAAAGGGGTATATCTGTTCGAGAGGGGGACAACCACAGAGGATTCCTGCACTGACTGCCTGCCCTTTCTGGTGGTCACCCATTTCTCTGCCTGCACCTTGGGTGTGACCACATTTACATAACTGCGATCTATGACGCTTTCCGCCACCTGCATGCTCCTAAGTGCATCCAATTGCCGCTCCAACCGAACCATGCGGTCTGTGAGGAGCTCCAGTTGGGTGCACTTTCTGCAGATGAAGCCATCCGGGACACTGGAAGCCTCCCGGACCTGCCACATCTCACAGTCAGAGCACAGCACCCCTCTAACTGACATTGCGTCAATTAATTAAAATTAAAATTAAAATTTGTCTTTTTTTAAAAATTCTTTTTTTTAAATTTCAAAGTTACTGTCAACTATCTGTTTCCTAGCACTAGATTTCTAATAGAAATGCGATAGCTAACTATAGTACTCTCCGATCTCTGGCTTAGATATCCCTCTAAATTATAATTAAATTATTATGTTTAATTAGTTACCAAATACTAGCCACTCTGGCCACAGCTTTTCTGTGATGTCACTTCAGTTTCCCCCCGACACACACATTTTGAAAAAAGGTATTAAAGTAAAAATAAGTAAAAATCACTTACTTACCTTCTTACCTTCTGAGTGTCTTAGATGTTCTCAGGTTCTCTCGCTGACAGAGACTGCTCCTCGACCTCCGAACCTTGACCTGAACAATGCTAATAATATAATAATAATATAATATGGCACTTACCTCACACCAATGGGTCTTATTATTAGGTTAGAGGAGGAGGGCGGGTGGGAGACACTACACGTGTAGTGTCTCGGGTTTCCTCTCCACCAGAATTTATTGGTTGGGGGGAGGGGGACTTCCCAGAGGTCCGCAGGTCGAACTTCCGGTTCCCGCCTTATATAAAAACAAATAAAACAGAAAAGAAGAACAGACACGGGACCAGGTAAGGGTTTTTAAATTCACTACTCACCTCCCAGAAGGCCCCTGCGCACCGCTGCCGCCAAAATCCAAAGGGCTGCTCCTGTAAAGGTAAGTGGTTTTAAAGTCGCTACTCACCTCCCAGAGGGCCCCTGCGCACCGCTGCCGCCGAAATCCAAAGGGCTGCTCCTGTAAAGGTAAGTGGTTTTAAAGTCGCTATTCACCTCCCGGAGGGCCCCTGCGCACCGCTGCCGCCGAAATCCAAAGGGCTGCTCCTGTAAAGGTAAGTGGTTTTAAAGTCACTACTCACCTCCCAGAGGGCCCCTGCGCACCGCTGCCGCCGAAATCCAAAGGGCTGCTCCTGTAAAGGTAAGTGGTTTTAAATTCACTACTCACCTCCCAGAAGGCCCCTGCGCACCGCTGCCGCCGAAATCCAAAGGGCTGCTCCTGTAAAGGTAAGTGGTTTTAAAGTCGCTACTCACCTCCCAGAGGGCCCCTGCGCACCGCTGCCGCCGAAATCCAAAGGGCTGCTCCTGTAAAGGTAAGTGGTTTGTATTTATTTATCTTTCCTTCCACCTTTGAATACATCTGAAGTACCCTCAATGAACATTCTTGTTTTGATTGACAACTTCTGGCCACTTCAACAATGCTTTCACTTCCTCTTTTCTAACCATAATAAGCAATTAGCATTATTGAAGTAGCCAGCTGCTGTCAATGGGAACATGTTCAGCATTTCAAAGGATTTCATGGGATTTCAAGATGTTTCAAGTGTTTTGGACTTTCGAGGAAGGCTCTTTGATCAATAGCTATCAGAAAAGTTCAGAATCAGAAGGCCACTTCAATGTTTAAACAGGTCAGACCAAGATGAAGATCTTGAACAGAGGGCTGCCTGAGATTACCATGCCAAGAGTGTTCTTCAACTGTCCAGGGCTAGAAGAGACAGTGCAGACATGGGAGGGGGCAGGGGGGGAAGGGTCCTCGGGCCAACCCGTTGCCCACAGCCTGAGCAAATCCAACCACTTGAGCCCTTCTCTGCAGCCTGGCAGTGGCAGAGGGGCAAATGAGCAATGACCCCCCCACCCACCCTCGCGTCCGCGGACCATCTCACCAGGACTGCACTTGGCAATAATTGTACCAAAGCCCACCCAGTGGAATTCCCACTGTGGGGGTCAGAAAATAATGGGAGGTTGGGGATTCAGGCTTCCAGCTCATTACTCCCATTCAAATTAATGCAAAGGAATTGTTTGCAATGTCCCTCCAGCTAGGGGCGGGAATTCCATGATTGCCGGCGGGGTTGGTGCAGAGACTAGTGACAGGTCTGCTGCTCAGAACCAATCCTGCTTCTGGGCCAACGTAGGATTCCTGATTTTAGCAGCAGGGAATAGAGAATCCCGGCCTCTGGACCATGAATCCATTTAGCAATGGAGACCAGAGACCAATGGTGATTGAATGGCCACGGCGCTATGTGGCTGACAGAAGCCGTGAGAACTCGCTCCTGGGTTCTACCTGACTCGCAATGCCACGTGAGATCGAATGTGATCTCACGAGACTTTACAATGTGAATCCGGTCTATTGTGGGTAGGATCACTTTTTGCCAAATCTGCATATTAGAGCGAGACAGATAGTTTTACTCTAGTATGTAGTTTCCCAAAGCTCGCAGCACCAAGTAAGACCCCGCTTTCCAATGGCACTCTGTTTTATTTTGGGAACACACCACGAGGCTGCACTTGGGGCGTGATTTCAAGTGCATTAGTGAGGAGGAATTGCCGCGCGTTTCCCAGTGCTTGGCCTAGCGCGGCTGGCAACACTATTCAACGTTAATTGGTCCACTTAACAAGGCCTCACGGGCTTCTCCCCCCGAATGCCGGCTCGCCAGCTAATGCACCGGGACCGTGTTTGCCAGCTGCCCGCTAACAACGTCGAGCAGCACATAAGCTGCACTTGCTCAGCCAACCCCATCCAGCTTGCAACAGTGGCACCAAGGACACCAGCCCCTAGATTCGGGGATGCTGACCTGAGGAGGCACCTGGAGGCCAGGAGGGCTGTCCTGTTCCCCCGAGGCTTCAAGAGGATAAGTCACAATGCAGCCAGTCGAGGACGAGGCAGCAGTCAGCTCGGGTAGTGTGACCAGGAGGACTGGCCTCCAGTGTCGGAAGAAGGTCAACGACCTACACCGGGCAGCACGAGTGAGTAGATACCAACGACCCTCTCCCCAACACCAAGGGAATGTCCCCGCAGGTTCCCCCAACCCTCCCTCCATCTCGCACCCTCTTCAGCACTCCCTCCACCCACCCCTTCAACCCTTCCTCCACCCCAACCCTCCCTTCACACCCGTCGTCACAACTGTGAACCACGCGTGTGGCTAACGATGCCTTCCCTGTGTCCCCTCAGAGAAAGCTCTCCCATAATCGGTGGGAGAGGGCCCAGACTGGGGGTGGGGTTCCGGACTTGAGAATCCTTGCCTCCTTTGAGGAGCGGGCCCCAGAGGTGACTGGTATGACCGAGGACAGGGCAGTCACCAACGCAGAAGTTGGCGATCGCCGCGGAGGTGAGGGACCACCAGGCTCCACCCAGAGGACCTGTTAAACGTGAGTAGTGATTGCCTGACTGACTAACCCAAGTATCCCACTGACCACATGTCCCATTCTTCCTCAGGCCCAGCAGCTGATGGCGCAGGCCCATTCCGGGCAGCCCCCTCTCCTGACTCCAAGGAGAACACCTTGGAGGACAGCTCCGAGGATGCAACTGTTATAGTCGCGGCACAGCTGTCATCCCCACCCTCCACCTGCGCATATACACACACCTTGGTGGGAAATGTTAATGGTCTGGGGGCACAATCTGGTGAGCACCACACTGCTGCTGATATACATCTGGTGGAGGCAGGAACCCCCAGGTGAGAAAGCAGTTGGAGGTCTGATCCTCTGGAGTAGAGTTAACCGGGGCTGATGGGGACAATAGGGACCAACCTGGACGTTCAGAGGGAGATGTCAGCATCATTCCAACAGATCCATAGCCGATTGGAGAAGTCCCAGAGGATATGGGTGCAGGAGATGGCACCGCCAATGAGTGGCACTGAGGCCAACATTGCTAGGGTGGCGACTGCAGTGGAGAGCCTGGTGCACGACGTCGACACCATGAGTGAAAGTATCCAAGGCATTGTGCAGTCAGTGACGGCCATGCCTGAGGATCTCGGCAGTATGTCTGCCTCACTGAGGGATGCCACCCAGTATCAGGCCAACCTAATGGGGTTCTGTGGGACATATACCGCTCTCAGATGGGAATAGCCGAGACGCTGCGGAGTTTGTCCATGTTGCAGATGGGCATGGCTGAGGCTCTGCAGACCATGGCCCGGTCTCTGGGCAATGTGCTCCAGTCACTGAGGAGCATCGCCGAGGGCATCGACACGATGGTGGAACTACCAGGGTTGGCAGAACCAGATAAAGCAGGGGCAGCCGGACCGCGAACCAGCTGTCCCTCTGCCCCAAAGTGAACGCCAGAGCCCTCTGGGCATCAACCGGGAGGAGGGGGCATTGGGTGCCAGCCCAGACCTATCCCATGGGGTAGCAACCGTGGCCACCAGCACTCCCAAGTTCCATCCTCTTGATGAGGCCACATCTTGGGGTCAGCATACGGGACAGGTCAGCACGGCTGTGCATGTGCCGTCGACAAGTGAGCCGTGGTCCTCCGGCCCCAGAGCTCCCAGAGACCGCAGGCCAGGGACATCGAAGGCCACAGGATGAGGTAAGCAGCTGATCACGTCAGATGTGCATCCTCGTGAAACCCCAAGATGTAATGGTAGAGCTAGGAGGGCCAGGTACGTTGAGCATCACTGAGGGCACCAGGGTAAGGGGGAGGGTTGGGGTTGGGGACCGAGGGGGTTTGGGAGGAAAGGGGGGGGGCACTATCGGGAATGGGGTATTGTACAGCACATGAAACAACTTTTTGCACAATCATTATGATGCTGTCACTTTCTTCCGCAATGCAGGCTGACCTCCGGACCCTTTGCCTATCTCTCGAGGCAACCCCCCCTCCCCATGGCACCCACCCACCCTCCGGCCGAGGTCATTTCCTGGGAGCTGTGTCTCATCTCGTGGGTGTTCGGATGTTGGCTGCTGCATGTGTGGTGTTGACTCCCGCAGTGTTCAGGCACAGTGATCAGGCATCAAGGTGTGACTGGAATGCTAGGCAATGACTCCCACATGATACATGGCCCACCGACCCACGGGACCCACCTGGCATGTGTCAAGTGCTCACTTAACCACGATTGCCAATTCCCTATTAACGATAGCCTAAACTAAAATCTTCTACTCTTCCTGGGTCCGTATCCCTCTATTCCCATCCTATTCATGTATTTGTCAAGGTGCCCCTTAAATGTCACTATTGTCCCTGCTTCCACCACCTCCTCTGGCAGCGAGTTCCAGGCACCCGCTACCCTCTGTGTAAAAAAACTTGCCTCGTACATCTCCTCTAAACCTTGCCCCTCGCATCTTAAACCTATGCCCCCTAGTAATTGACCCCTCTACCCTGGGGAAAAGCCTCTGACTATCCACTCTGTCTATGCCCCTCATAATTTTGCTGACCTCCATCAGGTCACCCCTCAACCTCCGTCGTTACAGTGAGAACAAACCGAGTTTATTCAACCGCTCCTCATAGCTAATGCCCTCCATACCAGGCAACATCCTGATAAATCTCTTCTGCACCCTCTCTAAAGCCTCCACATCCTTCTGGTAGTGTGGCAACCAGAATTGAACACTATACTCCAAGTGTGGCCTAACTAAGGTTCTATACAGCTGCAACATGACTTGCCAATTCTTATACTCAATGCCCCGGCCAATGAAGGCAAGCATGCCGTATGCCCTCTTGACTACCTTCTCCACCTGTGTTGCCCCTTTTAGTGACCTGTGGACCTGTATACCTAGATCTCTCTGACTTTCAATACTCTTGAGGGTTCTACCATTCACTGTATATTCCCTATCTGCAATAGACCTTCCAAAATGCATCACCTCACATTTGTCCGGATTAAACTAAATCTAAATCCTGCTGTATCCTCTGACAGTCCTCATCGCTAACGCAATTCCACCAACCTTTGTGTCGTCTGCAAACTTACTAATCAGACCAGTTACATTTTCCTCCAAATCATTTATATATACTACGAACAGCAAAGGTCCCAGCATTGATTCCTGTGGAATACCACTAGTCACAGCCCTCCAATTAGAAAAGCACCCTTCCATTGTGACTCTCTGCCTTCTATGACCTAGCCAGTTCTGTATCCAGAACTGGATACCCATGGAAACCCTTCAGTCAGGTTCACGTTTTTAAAAAGGAGTATTAATCGGTGCCAATGTGAGCACTTGCTGTGGAGGCAGGTGAATGACAGGATTCTGTTGGATGATGGGTGGCTATCATTAATTGTATGGAAATGGGGCTTAAGTGGTGATTATTGGTCTCTTGCCATGATACGGTGAGATTCCGAATTCGCCTACGCGAGCAGGCCGGTTGCATTGCAAACTGTTTGGCGCCTGGCGCAGTTCCCATTTTTGGCCTTTCCCGTTATTCCCCGGCCTCGTTACGTTTGAGTACAAGTGTAACGAGGCCGGACGATCGCCCCTTAGTTTCATATCCTGCACTGGGGAGCTCCAGAACACTTCAATTCACCTATCAGGGTGTCATAGATATCCCCACTCCCAACCTAATAAGGGCAGGGCACCCCCGGGCCTGATCCCTGTCATGGGCAAAATACCAACCGGGCATCTTGGTGCACAGATGGCACTTCCAACCGGGGGGGGTGGCATTGGGGGTGATAGTGTACTACCCTGCCCAGTGTCCAGCCACCAAGGGGCCACCGATATCCTGGGAGTCCCCACCCCCAAGTGCAGTTCAGCCTGGTCCCTGTTTGTGGAGACCAGTGCTAAACAGCGCCCAGCTGGGGACTCCAAAAAGAAGGGATTAGATCCCAATGCCTTGGGTAGATCTGGCGAGTGCTAGTGAAACTATCTACTCACTTTAATATGCAAATTTTCCAATTACGGACCCCGTCCATTGTGAGCAGGATCCGGATTGCAACGTCTCAAAAGATCTCATTAGATCACACGAGGTGTGGAGAGGTAGGTAAATCTCGCGCGAGGCTTCTCGTGAGATTTACCGGCCGCATCGCGTCCCAAGTCGGCCACGGGCATTAGATCGCCACCTGAGACTTAAAACATCATGTTCTGAGAAAGAAATCTCGATTATTTAGGACAGGCCCCTATCACCAGACTGTCCTTGACTGTCCAGTATTGTGCTGAATAAATAAGGCATTTGTGCAGTATTAAGATAAAGAGTATATCTTGAAATAATCCATTGTTTAATATTTAAGGTGATGTGCACAGATTGACCAAATCTAATAAAATTAACCCTTTACATCATTATAGACCAATTGGCTATTGACAACAACCGTGGTCATGATCGGATGTAACCAGAATTAGGTATAAAAGTGTGTTTCAAGAATCATCTTCTTAGTGTACACCAAGTAAAGGGACCTTATATAGTGTTTTCTTGGGAACAGAGCAAAAATTTCTATCGGTGCGAGAATGGCTGGTGCAACACAGGGTCCAGGGAAAGGGGCAGAATTCTCATTAGTGTTGTCCCTGGATAGTGCAGTTTCCTTCCAAGACAGGCAGAATTCCTGTTGGCAAGATGGGCTGAAGTTATTTTCTACTTCTGGATTGACCATGCATTCAAAGTTGAAAAGTCTCTAGTGTTGATAAGTATATCTTTTTGTTCTTTTAGTCAATTCATAAGTGTATTGTGTTGTTATCGTTTATTCAATAAACTTTAGTAATATTTGCTAATTCAGTGTTAGAGTTTTTGTGTGCTGGTTATATTTCTGTTGAACTAAAAGTGCTTAAAGGGTTAATTTGAAATTTCATGGAAAAACAAAAATTTTGGGCACAGAAAGAAGCCACTTGATTTCATAAAAAAGCAATAATGCTTATCTCCAGTATTGTTCTTTTAAAAGTAGCATATCGATCATGTGCTTCAGGATTGACCAAACAACCCAACTGAGTAAAACAAATCATTGAGCAAGTGTCCACTTTAGTGTTTTTTTGCATTGAGATTTCTTGCAATATGATTTTCCTCAACTCATAGCTCAGAAATGACTCATTCACAGATAAACTCCAGAGGCAGCCCAGAATTACAGCAGAATCTCTCACTCAATGCCAGCAAAACTAAAGAGCAAGTCACTGACTTCCGGAAGCAAAGTACTGTACACACTCCTGAGAGCATCAACGGGGCTGAGGTGGAGATGGTTAGCTGTTTGAAATTCCTAGGGGTGCACATCTCCAAAAATCTGTCCTGGTCCACCCACGTCGACGCTCCCACCAAGAAAGCACAACAGTGTTTACGTCCTCCGGAAACTAGGGAAATTTGGCATGTCCACATTAACTCTTACCAACTCTTATAAATGCACCATAGAAAGCATCCTATCTGGCTGCATCACAGCCTGGTATGGCAACTGCTCAGCCCAGGACCGCAAGAAACTTCAGAGAGTTGTGAACACCGCCCAGTCCATCACACGAACCTGCCTCCCATCCATTGACTCCATCTACACCTCCCACTGCCTGGGGAAAGCAGGCAGTATCATCAAAGACCCCCTCCCCCTGGCTTACTCACTCTTCCAACTTCTTCCATCGGGCAGAAGATACAGAAGTCTGAGAACACGCACAAACAGACTCAAAAACAGCTTCTTCCCTGCTGTTACCAGACTCCTAAATGACCCTCTTATCGACTGACCTCATCAACACTACACCCCTGTATGCTTCATCCGATGCCGGTGCTTATGTAGTTACATTGTATACCTTGTGTTGCCCTATTATGTATTTTCTTTTATTCCCTTTCCTTCCCATGTACTTAATGATCTGCTGAGCTGCTCGCAAAAAAATACTTTTCACTGTACCTCGGTACATGTGACAATAAACAAATCCAATCCAATCCAATCCAGAGGGAAAATGTCAAAATTGAAGCCCAAACACTCCAAAATCAAGGTTAGAAAAATAGTATGGAAGGTGGATGGGAACCAAGACTCTAGATTAAAATGTACCTAAATTCAAAGACTATACCAAAGGTACACAAATGCTACTTTATTCTTTTGTTTTTATTTCTCATTCATTCATCTCAATTACATTTCAGGAGTGCAACAAAGTGGTGCCAAAAAGTGCATGTGGATCAATTATGATTTGATGTAGGAGGTTTGTGTAAAGGAGCAAAAGGTCAAAAATAACATTTTCCTTGGAAAATAATATTCAATTTAGTGTTTCATAAAACGGTAATAATTACATTGAGTGTGTCTCGTTGCAAATCAAGTTCAAAGTGTGACTACCTGAAAGCACGAGGAATCTCCCATGTCCCAATATAAAGTGACTCCTTGAGGACTGAAATGTTTTACACCTTCAGATCCTGTAAAGATCATCATAAGGACAAATCTCAATCACCCAGAAGGGGGAAGAAGCAGGAAGTGATCCTTTCCCTTAACAAGTCTCTCTAACTTTTGTGAGGGCCACGAAGAATCCAGCACGAGTTGAAGGATAGAAAGAAATAACATTTATTTACAATAACATATATATACAACTCCTTGCTGCTCACTCTCCTCTAGCCGGTTCCAAACTGGCCAGCTTTATTTTTGCAGGGAATCTGCTAATGATTTCAACCCCCCGCCCCTCATTGGGGAAGCTCACACTCCCAAAGGATTGTGGGATTGCCATTAGTCCCCAGCCAGTGGTAAGCAGGCAGGTTATAACATCCCTCCCCCCCCCCCCCCCCCCCCCCCGAAATTCCAAGGAATCCACCGAAGACCCGGGTGAAGGAGGGCGTCGGATCGTTTTGCCGCAGGCCGGACACCATTTGCACGAGGTGCTGGATCGGGCGGCGTGTAACAAGATGGAAAACGGCAGTTCCGTGATTAACGGCATAACCGTTGTACATCCACGGCCCGTGGGCCCGAGGATCCCCTCTCTGAGGCGCCCTGTGTCTCCATCTCGGAGTCGCTGTCCGCTGCCTCCGTTATCTTGGCGTATCTATCTCCACGCGGTTCTGCAACGACCTGCGCAGGCTTTGAGTGCGGCACCAGAGGAAGATTGTGAGGAATACTTTCCACTGTCTCTGGTCTCTGTGGCAGTAGAAATGAGCTCCGGGGTCAGGGAATCTTTGGAAGGGATGGTCTTCTGGACCGAACGTGGTCCACATGCTTGCGCTGGAGACGACCCTGGGCTTGCACCTGGTAAGAGATAGGGCCCGTTTTGCGAAATATTACACCAGGACCCACTGGGCACCACCAGCAAAATTCCGAACGAACACTGGGTCACCGGGCGCAAACTGCCGAATCAGCCGATGCCGAGAAAAACCATGTCCCTGCTGTTCTTGTGTGCGGCGTACTTTTGCGCCAATGTCCGGGAAAACCATGCTAAGGCGGGTGAGAAGTCTCCGGCCCATTAGGAGTTCTGCGGGAGCTACCCCAGTTACCGCATATGGGGTGCTCCTACATGAAAACAAGAAATGAGCCAGTTTTGTGTCCATCGACACGGAAGACTGTTTCTTTAGGCCTCATTTGAATGTCTGCACTGCGCGCTCCGCCAACCCATTTGAAACTGAGTGGTATGGGACGGTGCAGATATGGCGTATGCCATTCATCTTCATGAACCTCGCAAACTCCTCATTTGTGAACGGAGTGCCGTTGTCCGTGACCAGCACCTCGGGGAGGTCATGCGTACTGAAAGACAAACGCATCTTCTCGATTGTTGTACAGGATGTTGTGCCTACCATCTTATGCACCTCTAACCATTTAGACTGGGCATCGATTAATAGAAGGAACATGGATCCTTGAAAAGGGCTGGCAAAATCCGCATGCAAGCGCCCAAGGCCGCCCTGGCCATTCCCAGTGATCTAGGGGAGCAGCCGGCGGAAGCTTCTCATGCTCCTGGCAAATGGAGCAGTTTTGGGCCACCTTCTCAATGTCGGTATCGAGGCCTGGCCACCAGACATAATTCTGGGCCAACATTTTTATTTTGGTCAAACCCGGATGCCCATTGTGCAAGTCTCTTAGTATCAGCTCCTGTTCTTTCTCCGGGACAATCGCATGCGTCCCCCACAAGAGGATACCGTCTTCCACGCTAAAATCTGACAGTTTGGAGGAAACTGCCCGCAACTCGCCTGGGAGCTGTCTATGCTGCCCACCATACAGGACTATGTGCCGAACCTTTGACAGGACTGTCTCCGTCTGGGTCCACTCACGGATCTGTGATGCCGTGAAAGGCAAGGTGTCCATAGAATTTAGGGTCACACCCATCTCACCGGTCGTGGGGGTCGACATGGGGCCAGTCGATAAAGGCAATCGGCTCAGTGTGTCGGCATTTACTCTCTGGGTTCCAGGTTTGTGCTCCAGAGAATACTTGTAGGCAGCGAGCAACAAAGCCCAGCGCTGGATCCGTGCGGAAGCAATGGGCGGTATTGGCTTATCCTCTCTGAAAAGTCCCAGCAGAGGCTTATGATCAGTCACGATAGTGAAGTGGCAGCCATACATGTACTGGTGGAAGCGTTTCATCGCAAAGACCACCGTCAGGCCCTCCTTCTCGATCTGCGTGTATTTCCTTTCCGCTGCAGTCAATCTGCGGGAGACAAAAGCTATCGGCCGCTCGGCCCCGTTCTCCATCTTGTGGGACAGGACAGCCCCAATACCATACGGGGATGCATCACATGTGATGAGCAAAGGCTTTCCAGGATCATAGTGGGTTTGTAACCCAGACAACGACAATTTACCCACCAGAAAGCGGTTTCTTGTGGCTGACCGCAAAACCAGGTGTGATTCTTCTTTAGCAGAAGGTGCAACAGGGCCAGCGTAGTTGCCAGATTGGGGAGGAACTTCCCGTAATAGTTTACGAGGTCGAGAAAAGAACGAAGATGCGAAGTGTCAGTCGGGGCGGGGGCCTGTTGAATTGCGCGCACCTTCTCTGCGACGGGGTGCAAACCTTCGGTCCACCCGATAACCTAGGTAGACTACTTCCTTCGCCTGAAAGACGCACTTTGTGCAACGTAAACGGACTCCAGCCTCTGAAAAGTGTCTAAGGACAGCCTCCAAATTTTCCAAATGTTCCTGCTCCGACGTCCCTGTAATCAAAACGTTGTCTAAGTAGACAGTGACACGCGGTAATCTTCTCAAAATGCCCTCCATGACGCGTTGGAAAATAGTGCAGGCAGAATATGCCCCAAAGGGCAACTGTGTATATTCATACAGGCCCCGGTGTGTATTAATCATTACATGTGGCCGGGAGGCAGGGTCCAGCTCCAACTGTTGGTAGGCTTGACTCATATCTAATATCGTGAAGGAGAGTCCTCCTGCAAGCTTCGCGTAGAGATCCTCTATGCGAGGCATTGGATATCGGTCGAGCCGGAAAGCCGTATTCACTGTAAGATTATAGTCACCGCACAAGCCAACTGTGGCATCTGGCTTCATTACAGGTACAATTGGTGCTGCCCAGTCAGCGAAACGGACGGGCCTGATAATACCCAAAGTCTCCAAATAAGTGCTCCCCTTCTACCTTCTCGAGCAAGGCATAAGGCACCGGGCGCGCCAGGAAATAGCGTGGCGTGGCTCCTGGTTCGATTTGGAAATGGGCTACGGCCCCTTTTATTTTCCCCAAACCGGGCTGGAATACATCTGGGTATCGTCCTGGCACCTCAGTCAACCCTCCAGAAACTGTTTGGAGGATGTGCTGCCACTGCAGCCGCATATGGCGCAACCAGTCCCGACCCAACAGTCTGGGCCCATGGCCGTGCACCACGATAAGTGGGAAACGCCCCTCCTGGCATCCATAATCAACAGGGGTCATTGTAGTTCCTGCAATATCCAATGGTTCCCCCGTATAGGTGGTCAAACTGGCCTGTGTGTCGGTTATTGTAAGGGTCTGTATACCCTGCTTGATGCGGTCGAATGTCCTCTGGGCGATCACGGAGACGCTGCGTCAGTGTCCAACTCCATCTCAAGCGGGTGACCGTTGACCCGTACTGTCACCTTAATGGGGGCCACACAGGGAGCTGCCACACAATGGAGCTGCAGGCAGTCGCCCTCCGTCTCCACGTCCTCGGGAGTAGTCGCCACAGGTTCATCCACATGGAAGATACGGCCCCTGGGCTGGCCCCAGTTTCAGTCGGAACGACGGCGCCTTTGGCGCCCCCAGGACTTGCGTCTGCGACGGGGTCGGCGCCCACAAGTCTGACATGGACATGGCTCCTCATCCATTGGTTCTTGAGAAGGCTCCCTTCGGGGAGGAATGTCCGACGGCCACTGGTGTCAATCCGGACGTCGCCTCGCCCAAGGTACCGTAGGGGTGCGGGGGGATGCTTTCGGATGTAAGGGTTTGCGCCCCAAGGCATGCACCTCCATTCCCTGTAGCTCCTGCACTCTCTGTTCTGCGCTCTCCCGAGACAATACTATTTGAAAGGCTTGTTGAAAAGTCAATGTTGGTTCAGCTAACAACTTTCTCTGGGTTGCCGCATTGTTAATACCACAAACCAAACGGTCGCGTAACATTTCTGACAAGGTCTCACCATAGTCACAGTACTCCGCAATCCTGCGTAGTCTGGATAGAAAATCGGCAAGGGATTCTCCTGGTGTCCTCTCAGCGGTATTAAACCGGTAACACTGGACTATCGTGGACGGGGTTGGGTTAAAATGTTGTCCCACTAAGTTCACAAGTTCATCAAACGTTTTGGTGTCCGGCGCAGCTGGGTACGTAAGGCTCCTATTCACCCCAAACATATGCGGGCCGCAGGCGGTGAGCAATATGACCACCTGGTGCTCGTTTTCGGTGATGTTGTTTGCCCGGAAATAGTACGTTGTGCATACTGGTTCCAGCTTTCCAGCGCAGTGTCAAAAACATCCAAACGTCCATACAGAGGCATGATGTAATAGAAAACAACTTCCAACCTGTATCCAACAAAAATCCAGGGAGGTGGCTTCAGCAGTGTAGACAGCTATTCACTTTAACCCTCGTCGCCAGTTTTGTGAGGGCCACGAAGAATCCAGCACGAGTTGAAGGATATAAAGAATTATCATTTATTTACAATAACATATATATACAATAGCAGCAGCAACTCCTCTAGCCGGTTCCAAACTGGCCAACTTTATTTATGCAGGGAATCTGCTTAGGATTTCTCCGCCCCCCTCATTGGGGAAGCTCATACTCCCAAAGGATTGTGGGATTGCCATTAGTCCCCAGCCAGTGGTAAGCAGGCAGGTTATAACACTAATGTAACTACAACTGTCAATATTCAGTAAAACTACTTTTATTTACAACAGATTTCCTTGGGCTTATGAGGCTGTTTCCAGGAGAGGGAATCAAGTTTAGCATAACAAACTTGTTTGTTGACAAATTAAAATGGTACTGATAGAAAAGCAGCTTATGACGGTGGTGATTGGAAGAAAAGAGGAGACTTAAAGCCTGAGGAGGATCAGACATCAAGAACGTTTAAGAATGGGGAAAGGCCACTAAACATTGCCAATCGTCCTGTTTCTTTAGGTCAGCTTTCCCTGCACCTGTTCTCACTTCAACCTTTTCTTTTTAAAAAAAAATATATTTATTGAAGTTTTTTAACACAATTTTTCTCCCTTACAAACAATAACCCCCTCCTCGTAACAAAAAAAAAACGAGAAATCGCGCAGAGCAAGTATATACATGGCAAAATGATATATTTACACAGCTTTGTACACTGGCCCTCACCCGTACGTGCCAGTTTCCCCAACCCTTCATGTTATCTCTTGCTCATCCACCCTCCCAGGCAGTCCCCCCTTCCCCTCCCCCTCCCAGGACGTCCCCTTCATCCCCCCCCCCCCCAAGGTTGCTGCTGCTGCTGACCGACCTTCCTCTAACGCTCCGCGAGATAGTCTAGGAACGGTTGCCACCGCCTGTAGAACCCCTGCGCAGACCCTCTCAAGGCAAACTTAATCCTCTCCAACTTTATGAACCCAGCCATATCATTTATCCAGGCCTCCAGGCTGGGGGGCTTCGCCTCCTTCCACATTAGCAAGATCCTTCGCCGGGCTACTAGGGACGCAAAGGCCAGAATGCCGGCCTCTTTCGCCTGCTGCACATCCGGTTCGTCCACTACTCCAAATATTGCTAGCCCCCAGCTTGGCTTGACCCGGACTTTCACCACCTGAGATATCGCTCCCGCCATTCCTCTCCAGAACCCCTCCAGTGCCGGGCATGACCAAAACATATGGACATGGTTCGCCGGGCTCCCTGAGCACCTTCCACAACTGTCCTCTACCCCAAAGAACCTACTCAACCTTGCCCCCGTCAAGTGCGCTCTGTGGACCACCTTAAATTGTATCAGGCTGAGCCTGGCACACGAGGAGGAGGAATTAACCCTACCTAAGGCATCAGCCCACAGACCTTCCTCGATCTCCTCCCCCAGCTCCTCCTCCCATTTACCCTTCAACTCTTCTACCAGCACTTCCCCCTCTTCTTTCAACTCCTGGTGTATTTCCGACACCTTGCCCTCCCCGACCCATACACCCGAGATCACCCTATCTTGAACTTCTTGTGCCGGATGCAACGGGAATTCCCTCACCTGTCGCCTCACAAAAGCCCTCACCTGCATATATCTAAAGGCATTTAACGGGGGTCACTTCAACCTTTTCAACACCTCCCTCTAAGAATGCTCCAATATTTTTGCAGAAGACAGCAGTCATGGAATGTTGGTAAATCTCTGTAAACTTCACTACCTGGTATATATGCCTCATCCGATAGCACCAACAATAATGCAGGCCTACAACACGCTATCAAGTTCAGACCCCTCGGCCAGGATTCTCCGAGCCCGCGCTGGTTGGAGAATCTGCGGTGACGCCGGAAATTCCTGCCATGCCACTCAGACGCCGGGATACTCTGGCGACCAAAGAATCGGCGGCAGTCATGCGCACGCGGTCGATGCGGTGCAGGTCGACCGGCCAAGTTCCCGCCTGGTACCACCCGACATAGTTCCAACCTGGTACCACACGGCGGGAATTCAGAGCTGCGGCCGCGGTGGGCATCCTGGTGGGGGGATCAGACTCCGGGGGGGAGTCTGCACGACAGCCAGTCCTGTGATCGGAGGCTACCGATCGGCGGGCGCGCGCAATCTGGATGGGGGCCTACCTCCTTCCGCGCATGCCCGCTGTGTGGCTCCGCCATGTTGCACGGCACCGGCGCGGAAATGGTCACCATGCGCCGGCGCAGAAATGGCCACCACGTGCATGCACCGGTGCAGAAACGGCCATCACGCGCATGCGCGGACCCGTGCCAGCAGTGTATGGAAGCGTATTGGCACCGGAGCAGCACGCAGCACTTCGACGCCATGCTGGCCCCCTGTGGCCCACTGAATCACTGGGCCAAGAGGCCCATTGACGCCGGCGTGATACACTCTGGTGTTTACACCGGCGTCAACACTTGGCTGGGATTTTGGCGAATCCCAGCCGGGTTCGTTTCAGTGAAGTATGAGAATGGCAAGTCCACTCAAGAATTGAAGAAAATAGGATGTTATTTTCGGAAAAAGACCTAAACAAACAGATAGTAAAAAGAACAAACCAGCTATTGACCTAAGTCTAGTGAATGATTATTATGGTTGGCATATGACAAAAAGTGGACAATTCATATCTGGATCCAGAGACACACAGTTTGACTCTGTAAATTCAGATGCTTATTTATTATTTGAGGATGTACATTAAACAGAAAGAGCGTAACCAGTAACCGGGGGTGCAATTTAACTAAATGGGAAAAAAGATCCATGGTGAGCACGTTTATCAACGTGTTTCCCGATGCTCGCAGCACCGAGAAACACATCACTGTCAAATGTCACTCGGGTTAGATAGGGGGTCTCAGCTCACTCGCCAAAATTCCAACGCAACCACACGACCCACCCCAAAGCCCCAACTCACAATGAGGGGGCCTCGAGCCCCCCAACACCAGTGCAGGGCACCCTGGCCTGATCCCCACCGCATGCAAAATACCAGCTTGGCACCTTGGCAGTGCAAACTGGTGCCCTGGCAGTCCCCTTGCCAGCTGGCCGTGCCATCTGGGCACCTTGCAGTGCCAGGTGGACACCAAAATGGCACTGCCAGGGTTCCAGGCTGGCACTATCAGAGTGCCCGGGTGGCACCAGCAGTGTCAGGGTACCACCCTGCCCCAAGGGCATGCACTGGGTCTCCGATCCCCTGGGAGACCCTCATGAGCGCCATTCCGCCTGGTCTCCATTTGTGGAAACCAGTACTGACTGGTAATCGGCTGAGGTCTCTGAGGCACAGGTGATAGATCCCAACACTTCAGAAGCTTGGGAACTGCATTTTAGAGAGTACAGAGTAATTGAAGTACTTCCAACAATCATTTGTTGCTGGTCAGTTTTTACTTTATAATACTAGTGGATAGTGCACTAAAGTGGTTTATGGTTTGATGGCAGATCTTCAAATCACAAAATGATTTCTTTAATATGAGTTGTTCGTGGAAAATGGTTGTTTGACCTTGTAATCCTGTTGCAGAACACAGCTTCTAGAAATGGTCAGGATAAACAGGCAAATTAAGTCCTCCCAAAATAAAATCTAAAATCCAGGCCTGGTTACAGAATTCAGTGTCAAGTTGACAACTAAGTGCATGGCAATTTCTCTCACAGCAGTGTCCACATTTCCAAAGTACTGTATTGGTTTAGAAGGGAGCGATTTAACAAAATGGGAACAAAGTCCCAGAGCAAGCACATTTAGCCACATGTTTCCCAGCGCTCGCAGTGCCAAGAAACACAAGGCTAAAATGCGACTTGCGTTTGATAAGAGGCTTCAACGGGGAATGCGCGGCCAAGGCTGCAGCTAGCTCCGTGTTTTAAAAAAATATTTTTATTCCCCTTTTTCACATTTCCCCCAAAATTTACACCCCAACAATAAACCATAATCAGTAACGAATGCAATGTCAATCCCCATATCAATAACAACAATCCTATCCTCCCACCAAACCCCCAAACATTAACCCGCATGTTAACATAAACAAATAACTAAAAAAGGAATCAGGAATCATCCATCGCCACCATTAACACATACAGTCCTCCTCCCCCCAACTCTCCCAATCCCCCTCCTAATGTTTAATGTAATCCAATTCTCGAATGTGCATAATGAATAATGCCCATCAATTATAGAACTCCTCCATCCTTCCCCTCAGTTCAAATTTGACCTTCTCAAGAGTCAAGAATTCCAGCAGGTCCCCCCTGCCACACAAGGGCACAGGGTGGAGAGGTTGATCTCCATCCCAACAGGATTTGCCTTCGGGCGATCAACGAGGCGAAGGCTACATAGGGGCTGGTTTAGCATAGGCGTGGTTTAGCATATAAGTGCTGGCTTAGCGCAGGACTAAATCGCTGGCTTTGAAAGCAGACCAAGACAGGCCAGCAGGACGGTTCAATTCCCGTACCAGCCTCCCCGAACAGGCGCCGGAATGTGGCGACTAGGGGCTTTTCAGAGTAACTTCATTTGAAGCCTACTTGTGACAATAAGCGATTTTCATTTTTCATTTTTTCACAACATCTACCTCCGCACCCGTTTCCAACCCCGGCTGGCCCGACATCCTGAATATGGGGCGGGATTCTCCATTTTAGTGGCAGAGTGTTGACGGTGTCGTAAACGCCAGAGCGTTTTACGACCACATCATCTGGCCGCTATGAGCAGCGACCCCCCAATCCACAGGGAGCCAGCACGGCGCTGGAGTGCCACACGCAGCTCCAGCTGCCATTAGGGGCACCAGCATTTACGACAGTGGGTCCGTGCATGCGCAACACGGCCGGAGCGGGTTCGCGCGTGCGAGCCACGTCCGTCTCCGTGCCAGCCCCGATGCAACATTGTGGAGCACTACAGGGGCCCGGCACGGAGGAACATAGCCCCCCCCCCCCCCCAGAATGAGCCCGCCCGCCGATTGGTAGCCCCCGATCGCGGGCCTGGCCACTGTGGAGGACCCTCCCCGTAATCGGATTCCCCCCCCCCCCCCACCCACCAGGACGGCCTCCGCAGCCAGAACGGAGAGGTCCTGCCGGGTAGGACCACACGCGAACGACACCAGCGGGACTCGGCGGAACTTGGCGGGCACTCGACCCGTCGAGCGCGGAGAATCGCTGGGGAAGCGCCGTTCTGGGGAAGCGCCCCTGCGACCACGCCGGCCCAATTGCCGCCGATTCTCCGGAGATTCAGCGGCCCGGTGTCGGAGCGGCGTGGCGGAATTCGCACCCTCCCAGCGATTCTCCGACCCAGCGTGGGATCGGAGAATTCCGCCCCTCGCATCCCGAGAGCACGAGTCCAGTTTTACTCTAAAAACCTCCTTCCAGTAATCCTCCAGCTTTGGACAGGACCAACGCATATGAACGTGGTTTGCGGGGTCCCTCCCGCAATGTTCACACACATCTTATACCCCCTCAAAGAACTGGCTCATCCTCGCCCTCATGAGATGTGCTCTATGTACCACCCTCCGTTGTATCAACCCCAACTTCGCGCACGAAGTGAAGGCATTCACCCTCCGGAGCACCTCACACCAGAGCCCCTCCTCCATACCCTCTCCCAACTCTTCCTCCCACTTTGCCTTGATCCCTTCCAGTGGTGCCTTCTCCTCTTCCAAAATAGCCCCGCAAACTGCCGACACTACCCACTTCTCCAGTCCCCCTGTCGTCAGCACCTCCTCCAGCAATGTGGAAGCCGACTCTACCGGGAAGCTCTGTATCTCCTTTCTGGCAAAGTCTCGAATCTGCAGGTATTTAAATATTTCCCCCTGCTCCAGCCCACACTTCACTCCCAGCTCTTTCATTCCTGCAAACCGACCACCAAGAAACAAATCTTTTAGTGCCCCAATTTCTTTCTCCTCCCAGCTCCGAAAATTTCCATCCCACTTCCCTGGCTCAAATCTATGGTTCCCCGAATCGGCATTTCCCATATCCCTGCCCCCAACCCAAAGTGCTGGTGAAATTGCCTCCAAATTCTCAACACAGCTATTACTACTGGACTCCCTGAGAATTTCCCCGGGGCCGTCGGGAGCGGCGCTGTTGCTAGCGCCTTCAATTCTGGCCCCCTACAGAAACTCTCCTCCATTCTGACTCACTGGGAGTCAACCCCTCTAATCCAGCTCCGTACCTTCTGCACATTCGCCGCCCAGTAATAATACATCAGATTTGGAAGACCCAAACCCCCTGCCTGCCTTCCTCTCTGTAGTAGCATCTTTCTAATTCTGGCCACCTTCCCTCCCCAAATGAACGAGGTGATCATCCCTTCAATCTCTCTAAAAAATGCCTTTGGCAGGAAAATCAGCAGACCAATCGGGAGTGCAAACAGCAGGGGGGACAGAGGACATCCCTGCCTAGTCCCATGGTGGAGAGAAAAGTATTCCGAGCTGATGTTATTTGTGCAGACAGTTGCCCTCGGCTCCTTATACAGTCGCTTCACCCGGTGCATAAATCCTGGTCCAATCCCAAACCGCTCCAGAACTGCTATCAAGTACCCCCATTCTACCCAGTCAGACGCTTTCTCGGCATCCAATGCCACAACCACCTGTTTCCTTGCCCTCCGCCGGTGCCATAACCACGTTCAATACCCTCCTAATGTTCAAAAGGAGCGGCCTCCCTCTTACAAACCCCATCTGATCTTCACCTATGACGTTCGGGAGGCACTCCTCCAGCCTACCTGCCAGTACCTATGCCAATATCATAGAATTTGTTTTTAAATCATAGAATTTGCAGTGCAGAAGGAGGCCATTCGGCCCATCAAGTCTGCACCGGCTCTTGGAAAGAGCACCCTACCCAAGGTCAACACCCCACCCTATCCCCATAACCCAGTAACCCCACCCAACAATAAGGGCAATTTTGGACACTAAGGGCAATTTATCATGGCCAATCCACCTAACCTGCACATCTTTGGACTGTGGGAGGAAACCGGAGCACCCGGAGGAAACCCACGCACACACGGGGAGGATGTGCAGACTCTGCACAGACAGTGACCCAAGCCGGAATCGAACCTGGGACCCTGGAGCTGTGAAGTAATTGTGCTATCCACAATGTTACCGTGCAAATATCTTTGCATCCACGTTTAAAAGTGATAAGGACCTATACGATCCACACTCCTTCGGATCCTTATCTCTTTTAAGCAACTGGGAAATCAATGCCTGCTCCAAAGTTTGTGGAGCACCCTCTTCCCTATCACCTCCTCAAACATCTCCACCATCAGCGGAACCAATTTAAGCCCCGTTTTGTACGCTGAGGAGCTCCGCTCGCTGGAACTCCTCAGTGTAGTGAGAAATCCAGGGTCCCAAACTCCAAAGACCCTATAGCAACCCCGATCCCCCCCCAAGCCCCAACGCACATTGGAAGGGTCCCCGCACCCCCCCCCCCCCAAACCCGCACAGGGTACCCCCAGACCAATCGCACACATGCAAAAAATGACAGCTTGGCACCTTGGCTGGCCAACCTGGCAGTACCCTTGCCAGCTTGCAGTGTCACCTGGGCACTTTGGCAGTGCCAGGCTGACACCCAGGTGGCATTGTCCAGGTGGCACTACACCTGGGGGCATGCATCTTTGTGGACTTGTTGTGGTAGTATGCAAATTGCAGTGGATAAAGGCATTTTGGGAGTATGGAGTTGATGTGTCTCATGATCAACCTCTTGTGCTGTTCATAATGGCAGATGTCAAGGCCACCAGTAGACGTTGAGGCATGTTGCCTGGTTCGTCTTTGGCACCAGTATGATGGGGGTCTCCTTGGAACGGAATAGGGAGAGTTTGAAGATGTCCACGAACACATCCTCCTGTTGGGCCGCGCAGGATCTGAGTACATGACCAGGGACCCTGTCAGGACCCGTTGCTTTCCGAGGCTTGACTTTTAGGAAGGACAATCTGACTTTGGAGGCTGTGACGGTTGGTATTGGTGAGTCCGAGGCTGTTGGGCAGTTTATTGCGGTTTGTTGGTTTCCTGCTTGAAATGAGCATAATGCATTGAGTTCATTGGGCAGGGGTGTGTTGTTGCCAGAGATTCTACTTGGCTTTGCTTTGTAGCCCGTTATGTTGTTTAAGCTTTGCCACAACTGACGAGAGTCCGTGTCATTAGTCGATGACTCTAGCTTTTTGATATTGTCTCTTGGCATCTCTGATGGCTTTGTGAAAATTGAACCTAGATTTCTTGTTTAGGTCAGGGTCCCCTGTCTTGAACACCTCAGACCTGGCCTTCAATAGGGAGCGAATCTACTTCTGGATGGCTTTGTGGCACTGCAGTCCACCTTAACTAAAGTCGGTGATAATTAAAGTAGGCTCCAGGATAAAACTGCAATGCAGGCCTCCTCAGTAGAGATCCTGAGGATGATCTGTGCTTTAACTATGATGCTTGGATAGTTGCCAGAGAGGCCTGAGTGCTGGATTAGAAGGCACTATCCCTTCCAATCTCCACGCAATTGAGATTTGGATCCAGATAAGTATCCCTCAAAGCTTTGGTTACATAACTGATACCATGACCATGCAGAATCTGTGCCCAGTATTAGTGAAATGTCAGAAATGTGCTTAGATGCTGGTACTCTTTTAGATTAGCCTCAGCCGTGCCCATGTGCCTGTTCCTCTGTATCAGTATATATAACAGCTGAGTTTCAGGCCGATTTATTGCATCATGCTTCCACACAATTGTATCAAGGGAAGGAGGTGTGGTGGAATGGCTTTCCAGGGCTGCACACCCTGTGAATCATAATTCAAATTATGGTTGCAATAAAGCTGTCCTTCGTATAGAAATTGTTTTTGACAAAGTTTGGGAATGACATTGATGATCTAGCATGAATTTGAGCACCAAAATGTCTGTGGATGCTTTCATCTTTATGATGTGATGAGGTTAGATGTAACAGGACTCTAATGTAATAACCAGATGCAGTAATAAAGAGAAGTACTCTCATGTCAAATGTATGCAAACATTTTGCACATATTTTGCCTTCTGCAATTTCTTCAGGTTTCTATTACTCCTCTGAGAAGTCCCTGAGTATCTGCCTTTATGTTGCACAGTTGTATTCCAGGAATCACATCATCACGCTTGAGATGCTAATCGGATTATATTATAGATTCCCTCTCTTTGGCCCAGGTGGTTTATCTGTACCTTCAGGTCCAATTCTGTGAGGTCGGTGGAGAAATATTTGTTTGTTGTGGGGTCAACACTAGGAATGAGGACGGATGAAAAATGAGACAAAAATTGCTGTGCATTATTTATTGTTTATCCCGTTCAATTTCATACACCTGATAACTTGCCATTAAGTCTCCACTACCTTAGTGTCGCACAAGAATCACATATAGGCCAGACCAGGTATGGGCAGCAGGCTTCCTTCCTGTACATGTCTGACTTGTCTACTACCTTTGTTTCCTTTTATTTTAATTTTATTATTTTTGTCCATGCTGTTTGAATAATCAGGATGTTCCTTTAACAGAAGAGTGCTTATCAGGACATAGTGTTCCTAGGTTTTGTATTTGGAGAGGAGGAACCAGACTCATCGGCGCCAAGTGAAACGTAGGAACCAGTTTTGGAGGGGGTTGGTTCGGTTGGCTACCTGGCAACTGGTGGATTGGCCAGGGATAGGGTTCTGCCTGACAACAGTCAGTGATTGGTTCCTGCGTCCAATATGTTGGACAGTAAAAAAATTGCTTTCTTGTTCTAAAACCACTGAGTGCCTGGCTTCTAAATACACCGGACGACCGCACGGCATCATCAGGCAAAGCAAAGCGTGGAGGGGTTTGCCTACTCATCAACTCCCCCTGGTGCTCGGATGTGGCAACCTGTCGACCTACTGCTCCCAGACCTGGAATACCTGACTGACGGGAGTTCTCTTCAACCATTATCACAGCGGTCTACATCCCACCCCAGGTGAAACTGAAGAAGGCGCTGGACGAATTGCATACAGCTATAAATAACAATGCAACAGAACACCCAGAGGCCTTGTTCATCGTGGCCGGGGAATTCAACCGTGTCAACTGCAAGAGTGTGCTGTCAAACTTCCACCAACACATCTCCTGTCCCAATTCTACAAAAAATCAAGGGCGCCTACCAATCCATCCCCTGACTGCACTCCGGAAAATCGGACCAAAAGACAGTGCTCCTTCTCCCGGCATACAAGCAGAAACTTAAAAGCAGGAGAATCCAGTTAAGAAGGTCGTGCAGTGCTGGTCCGAGGCAACAAAAGAGCTCCTACCTGACTGCTTGGAGTCAGTGGACTGTTCCATATTTAAGAACTCAGCGACCAACCTAAACGAGTATGCCACCACCGTCACGAACATTATTAGTAAATGTGTAGAAGACTGTGTGCCAAA
This sequence comes from Scyliorhinus torazame, assembly GCF_047496885.1. Classification (NCBI taxonomy): domain Eukaryota; kingdom Metazoa; phylum Chordata; class Chondrichthyes; order Carcharhiniformes; family Scyliorhinidae; genus Scyliorhinus; species Scyliorhinus torazame. The sequence continues at coordinate 48,228,079 of NC_092716.1, read as the reverse complement.
GAAAGTAGTATGTACATTCCCCAACCGGGAACTACGGGGAACCATGGCTTAATCGGGTGGTTGACTGCCTGCTGAAGGCATGGTCTGAGGCATTCAAGTCAGGTGACTCTGGACAGCACAGCGGGGCAGTGGTCAGCATTGCTGCCTCACGGCGCTGAGGTCCCAGGTTTGATCCCGGCCCTGGGTTACTGTCCGTGTGGAGTTTGCACATTCTCCCCGTGTTTGCGCGTGCTTTTTCGTGTTAGGTACACTGGTATAACACTGGCTGCACTGGATGCAGCTTAGATCAGAAAGATACTCCAGACCTTGAAGTTAGTTCAATCAGGTTTATTGAACTATTGCACAGTTAGCGCAGTTCTCTGTGAGTTTGACTCTCTGCGAACTTAAGTGTGGTTACTCTGTCTGACTGAACCAGACTAGATCTTAGCCACGTGGTGGGGGTGTGAGATGTAACAACACCCTTGACTGACTCTCTAGATGTTCATCAGTGGAAAGAGGTGGAGTGTGAGTGCCTCGTGTCTTTTATAGTCAGATCCCACCCCTGAGTGTCCTGCCTGCTTATTGGTCATGTCCTGTTCTCTGTATCCATTAGCTGCTTGTCTGTATATCATTATGTGTGTGTCTGCATATCATGACATCTCCTTTTTTTTAATATTTGGATAACAAATGTGAACGTATTTACAAGAATAGGCCAATATTAACATATATACATGCAGTGGCTGTGAACATATGTACATGTGAAAACAGCTGTCTAATGCAAGAACACAGAACATAGCAAACAGAACAAATATTCATAAGTCCAGTCTCTGTGGCTTGCGTCTGATCCTGGTCGACCGCCGGAGAGGTGGTGGTGGGGACGACAGCACCTTGATGGGCGGGATTGAAGCCTGACTGGTGGCCTCGTGAGTTGAGGTATCAGGAGGTGGCAAAACAACAGAAGGAAACGGAGAAGAATGTGGTTGCGGGCAGGCAACTTTGCGCAGTGCCCGTTTGTTTTGTCGCACAACAGAACCATCAGCCAGACGCACAACATACGAGCCCCCTGTCGAACAACGACAGCTGGAGCTGACCAGCCTCCATCAGGGATCTTGACTCGAACAGTGTCTGGCGGGGATAACACGGGCAAATCGATGGCATGAGCATCATAGCCCTGTTTTTGCCGGTTTCGGAGTTGCTGCACCTTCTGCAGCACCGGGAGGTGATCCAGGTTGGGCACGTGTATGGCTGGAAGTGTCGTTCGCAGGTCCCTGTTCATCAGGCGTTAAGCCGGCGATATGCCAGTGGACAGTGGGGTCGCCCTGTACGCAAGCAGCGCAAGGTGAATGTCAGACGCAGAATCCGCGGCCTTGCAGATGAGCTGCACCCCTTTCTCAACTTTTCCGTTTGACTGCGGATAGTGTGGGCCGGAAGTGACGTGTTTGAACTGATACGACTGGGCAAACAGAGACCATTCATGGCTGCTGAAGCACGGGCCATTGTCACTCATGACAGTGAGTGGGATACCATGCTTGGAGAATGTCTCCTTACAGGCCTTGATGACGGTCCGAGATGTGAAGTCTGAGAGCTTCACGACTTCAGGGTAATTGGAAAAGTAATCAGTGATTAACACGTAATCACGACCCTTTGCATGAAAGAGGTCGATGTCAACCTTGGACCTTGGAGAGGTTTCAATTTCATGCTGCGGAAGTGTCTCCTTACTCTACGCTGGCTGGAAGCATTGACAGGTCGCACAGTTAAGGACCATGTTCGCGATGTCCTGGCTGATCCCGGCCAGTAGACAGCCTGCTGGCTCGGCGTCTGCCCTTCTCCACACCCAGGTGGCCCTCATGGATTTGACGGAGCACCAAGCTCTGACGACTGTGTGGAATTACAATCCAATTTGAGGAGATACCATCAACCACCGTCAGGTCGTCCTTTACATTGAAAAATTGAGGGTACTGCCCTTTTTGCCAACCATTGGCTAGGTGTTGCAGAACATGCTGCAAGAGGGGGTCTTTGGCTGTCTGCTCACGGATACGAATCACCTTCTCATCAGATGCCGGGATGGTGCTGCACACAGCTGAACCTGTGACTCAACCTGTGACTCAATTTGCTGGATGACGTTCAGTGGTTCACTAGGCACGGTGATGGAGCGGGACAGTGTATCGGCAATGATGAGCTCCTTGCCAGGCGTGTAGACCAGGTCAAAGTCGTACCTTCTGAGGTTGAGGAGGATGCGCTGCAGCTGAGGCGTCATGTCATTAAGGTCCTTGTCGATAATGTGGACCCAGGGGCCTGTGATCCGTTTTGACTGTGAATGTCGGCAGACCGTAGACATAGTCGTGAAACTTGAGAATGCCAGTGAGAAGACCCAGTCATTTCTTCTCGATTTGTGCATTCCTTTGTTTGGTGGGCGTTATTGCCCTTGATGCGTAGGCAACCGGTGCCCAGGATAAAGTGTCATCGCGTTGCAGCAGGACCGCACCGATGCCATTCTGGCTCGCATCTGTCGAGATTTACATTTCCCTGTCTGGGTCGAAAAATGCCAATACGGGTGCAGTGGTGAGCTTGGCTTTCAGCTCCAACCACTCTGACTAATGGCCCGCCTTCCACTCAAAGGCAGTGGACTTCTTCACTAGGATTCGTAGGGCCGTGGTTTGGGATGAACTTGCGCAGGAAATTGACCATGCCCAGGAAGCGCAATACCGCATTCTTGTCTTCCGGGGTCTTCATGGCTGCGATGGCCTTGACCTTGTCTGTGTCGGGGCACACACCCTGCTGAGAGATCTGGTCTCCTAGGAACTTGAGTGTCGACATGCCAAAGCAACATTTGGCCCTGTGCAGCTTCAGGCCATTGGCGTGGACACGGCGGAATACCTACTGGAGACGGGAAACCTGCTCCTCAGGGGTCGTGGACCATATGATGACGTCGTCCACGTACACACAAACCCCTTCGATGCCCTCCATCATCTGCTCCATGATGCGATGAAATATCTCCGATGACGAGACGATGCCTAACGGCATACGGTTATAGCAGTACCTGCCAAACGGTGTGTTGAAAGTGCAGAGCCTTCTGCTGGACTCATCCAGCTGGATTTGTCAGAATCCATGTGAAGCATCTAACTTTGTAAAAAACCGTGCATGTGCCATCTCACTGGTGAGTTCCTCCCGCTTCGGGATGGGGTAGTGTTCACACATTATATTTTGGTTGAGGTCCTTGGGATCAATGCAGATGCGCAGGTCTCCAGAGGGTTTTTTAACCACCACCATCGAGCTGACCCAGTCAGTCGGTTCAGTTACCCTGGAAATGATCCCCTGCTGCTGCAGCTCCTTGAGCTGTTCCTTCAAGCACTCCTTCTGCAGAACTGGGACCCGCATGGACCACTGGCTTGGCATCAGGTCGCAGTAGGATCTTGTACCGATATGGCAAAGTGCCCATCCCGTCAAACACATCTGGATACTGAGCGAGGATGTCGTCAATGCCAGCTTGAAAATCCACGTTGGAGGATGTCGTTGAATAAACCCGCTGCACCAGGTTTAGCTTTTTGCAGGCATGCACGCCCAGTAGGGATGCCCTGTCCGGCTTGATAATTTCAAACCTTAGCCATGCATGGGATTACTCCGGTAGGAGACGAGTAGATGGCAGGACCCCAGTGCCGTGATGGCATTACCGTTATCGTCCAGGAGCTGGCAGGCTGCTGGAAGGACCTTGGGGGGCTTCTTGATGCGTTTGAAGTCTGCCTGTGAGAGGAGGTTGACAGAAGCACCGTGTCCAGCTTGAACTGGATGGAGCAGCGGTTGCCCTGCATCACCGCACGCCATTCGTCCTCCGAAACCACAGCGAGGATGGACTGAATGCGAGATGAGTTAGGTGTGTCATGTTCACGTGGTAATGATGCCCACTCGGTAGGCGGACTCCAGGCACTCGTCCTCTGGATCCATTGTACTGCCAGGATCAGAATCCTGTCATCGTCGTTGCACATTCTGGATGCGGAGTCGTCGGAATTGGGAGCGCTGGCCTCTGATTGGTGGTGCAGACCTGCACAAGGCTACATAGTGTCCAGGCTTCCTGCAGTTTAAACATTGCCTGCCTCTTTCAGGGCAATGCCCCTTTAAGTGGGCGTTGCCACAGTTCGGGCACGTCATGATGTCGATGTCGTGACGTGGTGTACGTCGTCGCACATGCGCAGTGCGGTCGGCAGACATCTGCACCTGCGCAGTGTGGGTGTCGGCCGCTTCGTTATCCCGTTCGCATCACGCATGCGTGGGGCTCCGGGAAAAGCGCGTGAAATGGCCACTGTCTTCAATGCTGAGGCGCTGCATCCCGGAGAGGGCCTGCACACTCACTGCCTCGTGGGAGGTAAGTTTCTCATTTTCAGCCGATTTGTATTGGGAATACCGATTCTTTGCGTGTCATGCACTGTACATGTTTCAATCGCGACTGGCAGGGTCATATGCTTGATTTTTAAGAGCTGCACTCTCAGAGGATCAGAGAGGATAATGGTCTCTGATCATGGAGTCAGCAATACCACCAAAGTTGCAGGACAGCGCTAGCAGGCGGAGGCTAGTTAAGAAGGCATTGAAAGACTCATCTTTACCTTGAAGACGTTGTTTGAATATGTAGCGCTCGAAGATTTCATTGGTGTCCACTTCACAGTGACTATCGAACTTGTCCAGGATAGTCTGAAACTTTGTCTTGTCCTGGCCTTCGGTGAAGTTAAACGAGTTGAAGAGTTCGATAGCTTGATCACCCACTTATTGAGAGGGGAAGTGCGATCTTTCTTGCATCAGACACACCCTTGAGGTCTGAGGCTTCGATGTACAGCAGAAACGTTTGCTTGAATATCCGCCAGTTGGCACTGAGATTGCCGGAGGTCCTGAGCTGGTGAGGAGCCTGAATCTTCTCCATGGTGCCGGGATACATTTGCTGGACGTCACGGAACGGACTGAGATAAGCCATCTTAAATTAGTAGTCTCCTGGTATCATGCCGTGTTAGGTACACTGGTCTAACTCTGGCTGCAACAGGATGCAGCTTAGATCAGAAAGATACTCCAGACCTTGAAGTTAGTTCAATCAGGTTTATTGAACTAATAGCACAGTTAGCACAGTTCTCTGTGAGTTCGACTCTCTGCTAACTTAAGTGTGGTTACTCTGTCTGACTGAACCAGAGTAGCTCTTAGTCATGTGGTGGAGGTGTGAGATGTAACAACACCCTTGACTGACTCTCTAGATGTTCATCAGTGGAAAGAGGCGGAGTGTGAGTGCCTCGTGTCTATTATAGTCAGATCCCACCCCTGAGTGTCCTGTCTGCTTATTGGCCATGCCCTGTTCTCTGTATCCATTAGCTGCTTGTCTGTATATCATTATGTGTGTGTCTGCATATCATGACAGGTTTCACCCCCAGAACCCAAAGATGTGCAGGGTCGGTGGATTGGCCAAGCTAAATTATTCCTTAATTGGAAAAAATGAATTGGATACTCTAAATTTAATTTTTTAAAAAGTCAGGCGACTCTGACCTGTACAAGAAGTCCAGGTATGACCGCCGCAAAGTCATCAGGGATGCCAAGAGACAATATCATACCAAGCTAGAGTCACAGACTAACATCCTGGACTTTTGTCGGTTGTGGCAAGGTTTAAACAACATAATGGGTTACAGAGCAAAGCCGAGCAGCGCACCCCTCCCCAATGAATTCAATACGTTCTGTGCTCGGTTCAAGCAGGAAACCATCAAACCACTGTCAACGGCCCCAGTAGCCCCGGACACACCCATATCCACCGTCACAGCTTCCAAAGTCAGATCAGTCTTCTTGAAAGTGAACCATCTGAAGGCAACGGGTCTTGACGGGATCCTTGGTCATGGACTCAGATCCTGAGCAGACCAGCTGGCAGATATTTTTGGGGACATCTTCAACTCTCCCTACTCCGTTCCGAGGTCCCACCTACTTCGAGAAGACCACCATCATACCGGTGTTAAAGAAGAAACAGGCAACGTGCCTCATAGGACATAGAACAGTACAGCACAGTACAGGCCCTTCGGCCCACGATGTTGTGCCGACCATTTATCATAATCTAAGATCAACCTAACCTACACCCTTCAATTTGCTGCTGTCCATGTCCTTGTCCAAGAGTCGCTTAAATGTCCCTAATGGCTCTGACTCCATCACCTCTGCTGGCAGTGCATTCCATGCACCCGCCACTCTCTGTGTAAAGAACCTACCTCTGACATTGTGGTAGTCACCACTAACTGTATATTAGATGTGGTAACTGTATATTAGAGGTAGTATGGTAAGGCTCCTGTACTAGAGGTACGGGGGTAAATCCCTGCCTGCTGGCTCCGCCCAGTAGGTGGTGTATAAATGTGTGTGCACACCGGAACTGCTCCCATTCTGGCAGCAGCTGCAGGAGGCTACACATCTCTGCTTAATAAAGCCTCGATTATTCTCTACTCTCGTCTTGTAGTAATTGATAGTGCATCAGACATCTCCCCTATACCTTCTTCCAATCAACTTAAAATTATGTCCCCTCGTGACAGCCATTTCCACCCTGGGGAAAAGTCTCTGGCTATCCACTCTGTCTATGCGTCTCATTAGCTTGTACACCTCTGTCAAGTCACCTCTCTTCCTTCTTCGCTCCAGTGAGAAAAGCAGCATCCTGGTAAATCTCCTCTGCACCCTCTCCAACGCATCCACATCCTCCAGCGACCAGAACTGGACAAAATATTCCAAGTGTGGTCTAACCAGGGTTTTATAAAGCTGCAGCAAAACCTCGCGGCTCTTGAACTCAATCCCCCTGTTAATGAAAGCCAACGCACCATACACCTTAACAACCCTATCAACTTGGGTGGCAACTTTGAGGGATCTATATACGTGGACCCCAAGATCCCTCTGTTCCTCCACACTTCCAAGAATCCTGCCTTTAACCCTATATTCAGCATTCAAATTCAACCTTCAAAAATGAATCACTTCACATTTATCTAGGTTGAACTCCATCTGCCTCAATGACTATTGTGGCCTTGACATCGATCATAATGAAGTGCTTTGAGAAGTTGGTCATGAGGCACATCAACTGCATATTCCCAGAATGCCTAGATCTACTGCAGTTCCCATACCGCCACAACCGGTCCACAGCAGACGCCATCTCCCTGGACCTACGCTCACCCCTGGAGCATCTCGACATCAAGGACTCCTACATTAGACTCCTATTTATTGACTGCAGCTCCGCCTTCAACACCATAATCCCAGCCAAGCTCATATCAAAGCTCCAAAACCTAGGACTTGGCTCCTCATTCTGCAACTGGATCCTCGACTTTATGACCCATAGACCACAATCAATAAGGATAAACAACACCTCCTCTACAAAAGTCCTCAATACCGGGGCCACACAAGGATGCTTACTTAGCCCCCTATTATACTCCCTATACACATATGACTGTGTGGCAATATTTGTCTCCAACTCCATCTACAAGTTTGTTGACGACCTGACCGCAGTGGGTTGGATCTCAAACAACAATGAGTCAGAATACAGGAGGGAGATAGAGGACCTAGTGGAGTTGTGTAATGGCCAACAACTCTCACTTAATGTCAGCAAAACTAAAGAGCTGGTCATTGACTTCAGGAAGCAAAGTATTGCTCGCACCCATGTCTGCATCAACAGGGCTGAGGTGGAAATGGGTTGACAGCTTCAAATTCCTAGGTGTGCACATCACTAACAATCTGTCCTGGTCCACCCATGTCGATGCTACAACCAAGAAAGCACAACAGCGTCTATACTTTCTCAGGAAACTAAGGAAATTCGGCATGTCCATATTGACTCTTACCAATTTTTACAGATGCATTTTAACCATAAAAAGCATCTTATCTGGCTGCATCACAGCCTGGTATGGCAACTGCTCGACCCAGGACCCTAAGAAACTACAGAGTCGTGAACACGGCCCAGTCCATCACACAAACCCGCCTCCCATCCAGCATAATCAAAGACCACTCTTCCAACTTCTTCCATCAGGCAGGAGATACAAAAGTCTAAGAACACGCACTTACAGATTCAAAAACAGCTTCTTCCCCACTGTTACCAGGTTCCTAAACAACCCTCTTATGGACTGATCAGATCTCTTCACACACCTTCTCTACTGAGTAGTACTACACTCCTGTATACTTCACCCGATGCCTGTGTCTATGTATTTACATTGTGTATTTTTTGTTTGCCCTATATATTTTCTTTTCATGTACGGAATTATCTGTCTCAACTGTACGCTGAACAATACTTTTCACTGCACCTCGATACATGTGACAATAAACAAATCCAGTCCAATCATATGCACCTTTCTGTGTTGTTCCTGTGTGTGTAGAGAGAGTGGGGGTAGTTAGAAAAGGGGGATTGAGAAAGGGGTAGTTGATAGTTACATTTTTTGGTTAGTTTAATTATAATACTGAAAATAGTAAAAGGTTTCTTGTGCTAAAGTTACAAACATGGTGGCTGCAGTTTATTAAGCTAAGCCAAGGACTTCAAGTATTTAAAATAAAATCTAATTTTACTTATGTTGCGACTCAGGGTCAAGTGGGACTGGAATTCACCGTGCACTGGCCCAGGATGTCGTGACATTCCCTAAAGGTCATTAATGAAGGCACTAATCAATGACAATTTTACAACTTGATGGTCACTTTTACCAATACCAGCTTTATATTACCACCTTTTTAAAGACGGAACTTAAGTTTTCTAACTGCCATGCTGTTGTTGATTGTCCATGGGGGCAAGGATGCATTGCTGAAGCAAACAAGGCATCTGCATCTCGCCTTAAATATTTGCATAGTTAATTGTAACCATATCAGCAGTGTCAGGGTTCAGGGTGTCTGTGACCTTCACAGTAATTGGCAATATGATCCTAGTTTTGGGACTCGACTGAAGTTCAAATAGCAGTTTATAGCGTAACAGATTTTTGCATGTGAAGTGCAGCCTTTCCATGCACTGCTCTTGGGTCTTTTGGAGGACCTTGGTCTGTTTGTTTTTGAAGAAAGAGTACTGGTGGGTGATCTGCCCCTCCTGTACTATCTAACCAGCCTATCTTTCCTTTCATTGCTCATCCTGCTTTCATCCAAAGGACAAGTAACAGGAACATTCTCCAAGGAGTGGCATTTTGGCCCTCAGAATAAGATTGAGAAATGGGAACCCTAAGGCAAAAGGACCATTGTGAACAATGACTCCTTTTGTAATAGCTGGCAGCTTTTGTTAGCTGCATTGGGACACTGGGTGTTATCTTGTATTCCCAATGTGACAGTAATGGACATATGGAACATAGGACTATTGGCATCATGTGTTATTGCATCATTTATATGCACCAAACCAAATAATATTGGAAAATTGAATGGGTCATAGGGTCACTGAGATTTACAGCACAATGAGAGGCCCTTTCGGCCCATCATATCTGTGCAGGCCATCAAGCACCTTACTATTCTAATCCCATTTTCCAGCACTTGATCTGTAGCCTTATATGCTATGGCATTTTAAGTGCTCATCTAAATGTTTCTTAAATGTTATGAGAGTTTCCATCTCTACCACCCTTCCAGACAGCGAGTTCCAGATTTCCACCACTCCCTGGGTGAAAACATTTTTCATCAAATGCTCTCTAAATCTCCTGCCCCTTAACTTAATTCTTTTCCCCCTGGTTATTAGTGCCAGTATTAAGGGGAAATGTTGCTTGAAGACCCGCCGTTTCAACCTTGCCTCTTGCTTGAGTTATGGTAACCCTCAAGTTAAATCACCATAAGTTAGTTCTCTCTTAAAGGGAAGAGAAGCCTGTGGTCCTCTGGAATTGTGGCGACATTTACATTTTATCTGTGTCCCTCATACTTTAGTACTCCTCGAACAGGTTTCTCCCTCAGCCTTCTCTGCTCTAAGGAAACAAACCCAGCCTAACCAGCCTCTCTTCACAGCTGAAACAATGCAGGCAACATTCTGTTGAATCTCCTTTGCACCCTCTTTAATAAAATCACATCCTTCCTGTAGTGTGGTGACCAGAACTGCACACAGTACTCCAGCTGTTGCCTAACTAGCATTTTATACAGCTCCATCATGGCCTCCCTGTATTTTTATTCTATCCTCGGCTAATAATGGCGCGTAACCCATATGCTCTCTTAAACACTTTGGGCGAGTTTCTCCGTCCGGCCGCAAAAGATTTCTGGTGAGGCACGCCTTCGGGATTGTCTGTTTCACCGGCTGGTCAATGGGGTTTCCCATTGTGGGGTAGCCCTACGCCGTCGGGAAACCCCTGGGCTGCTGGGAAAACGGATAATCCCGACAGCCCCCTATCTATCATGGGTGGCACAATAAAATGGATGACAAACTGACATCATAGATCCTTGCCCAATTTCCCAGACCCTCCACCACCAGTTACAATATTGGTTTGTTTCTGTTAACAAAAGTAAAATATTTTAAAATAACCGCAAAATATTGAGATCTTTAGGTCCTCCAGTGTTTGATTTGCTGTGAGATATAATTGGAATCTTTCCTAATATGAGTTCCAAATTTCACAGTATTCCTCAAATGTATCCATGGTGCCTGTTTTTCCAGCCATTCCAGATACCGGCTCCTAGGGTTGATACTTCAACCAACTTCCTCTCTTCTGATTCTTTTGGATGTAATGCTCTGGTGATCCCCTTGTCAAAAGTGTAAGTTGATTTTTCTTTCTTTTTGCCTGACTGTAGTTTGACTTTTTCCCGAGTAGTGACCTGTACAGAGTCAGAAGACTTCTGAATCCCTGTTCCCCACAGCCCGTTTAGCTTTGCCACATGCATAGTCTCTGCAGCCCAGACTCTACTCACTTCAATAGTAAGCCGGCTTTCGAACTGTAGTTCTTATAACACATGATGTGTCCTGTTATTTTTTTTTTTTAAACCTTCAGCACAGCAACTTGCGTGGTGCAATGTGTACGTGTGTGTGAGAATCTTCCTCAGATCTCAAAGCCATTGCCACTGTTTTTGTCGACCATTTTCTTCTTCAGTAATTTGTTTTCTTGCCTCAATCCACATCGCCAGTTTTGTGATATCTTTGAGTTTGCCGCAAAGAGAAAGGTTGTGGAGGTGCCAACAGTCTGGATTCTTTCAAATGCGATGAGAGGTTTTATTAAGAGGTGCAATCTAAGATTGAAAACTGAAAGCTCACGCAAAACACTCTGCTGACACCACTACAGATCACATGATGGTTCACCACCAAGGATGCATTCTCTGATACACAACAGGCTGGAATCCTATATATATCCAATTCCCTTTTGAAAGTTACTATTGAATCTGCTTTCATAACCCTTTCAGGTAGTGAATTCCAGATCATCATAGCTTGCAGCATAAAAAAATGTTCTTCTACCCTTGTCTAGGCGAAGTTAGTTGACATGTGTTAAGGTAGCAGCAGGTGGGAGAGTTCAGTATGCCTGGGAAGTTAAAACGTTGGCTAGGATTAATACCTCTGATTAGTGCTAATGATCTTATTTGTGTATATTGGCTCGCAGGAACAGAATTAAGCTTAACTATAATACCCAATGGTTTCATAACTCATCAAAAGTTAATTTCAAAACTCTTCTTTGAAGAGTAGCCAATATAGGTGGCTGATGGAATTATGCACCAGCATTGCTCACCTTCGAGAGGAAAAGAAATTGGAAAACAAAATCCTCTTGGGTGCAGAAATATTTCCTTTTAACATTGATCATGTGTCTGTCACCAACTTTCCATCTCAATGCAAAATTATTCAAATCACCTCTCATCTCATTGCTTTTTTATTGTACTCTTGTCAAACAGTGTTCAATTTTGAAAACCACAATTTTCAAGCAGTCCCTTAAGCCAATTCTACTTTGAGTTCAATGCAATTACAAGTTGTAGATGTCATAAATGTTAAGGTTACTCAACATTTTAGAGATATAACTATCCATTTATACAGTGTCTCAGTAAACACTTGATTGTGTGCCTTTGTTTAATATAGTTTTAATTAAAATATTTTACTTTCTATTCTGAGCTTTGAATTCTGAGTTGTGTGTAATATAAAATGGAAGTAAGTATTTATAGTATTTATAGTCATTAAAATGTGGGGTGGGATTCTCCCTAGCCCGATGCCTAAATTGTGATCGGCGATCGGGCAGAGAATGGATTCCGATGCATGAATCGTTGCCGGCACCAGTTTTACACCGGTCTGCAATGCTCCGCCCCCTCCAAACCGGCATCACCATTATGTGCGCCGTTTCAAAGGCATTGGCGCGTCATCGGCCAACCCACCCTCGATGCTCTGCCCCAATGGGCCGAGTTCCCGACAGCGCGGTCGCCACCATGGCGGAGACAGAAGAGACTCCCTCCAATGTGCATGTGCGGGAATGCCGTCAGCGGCCACTAACGCTCCCGCGCATGCGCCACCCGGAGATGTAATTTCCGCGCCAGCTGGCGGGGCACCAAAGGCCTTTTCCGCCAGCTGGCAGGGCGGAAATTAGTCTGGCGCCGACCTAGCCCCTTTAGGTTGGGGCTCGGCACCCAAAGATGCGGAGCATTCCGCACCTTTGGGGCGGCGCGATGCCCAACTGATTTGTGCCGTTTTGGGCGCCAGTCGGCGGACATCGCGCCGTTTCCGGAGAATTTCGCCCCATATGTTTGTGACCAGTAAATTAATTGGAGAGAGGAAATTGCACCTGCTTTCTAACATTCTGTGTCTCCAAGTATGGTGTTCCAGTGGAAATTGCCACCATGTTGCTCCATTAAATAATTTTTTCGGCACTTCAGAGAATAATTCTGTCTCCTCATTTCCTTCATACTGCAGGAACCGAATAAATTTGATAATGCTCACCAGTGTCAGCAGCAGCTGTAACAAATGGCTCTTATGTAAACACAGGTTGGGATTCTGTGGTGAAACAAACCATAAGTCGAATAGCGCCCATTATTATTAAAGTGTAAACCAGTTAGCAGCTTCCAGCTTTGGGCAAACAATTTCCAACCGCAAGGGACACAGCAAGTCACGTCCGGCCAGGTTGACACCGAGGACGCGGGTAACCGTGAAAGGGATGCCCTCAAATTGAACAGAGAGCGGCTTTGTAAGCGGATAAACAGCACCTTCCCCCATGAAACCAGCAAGTTCCACATGCTTATCAGAAAGGGGAAAGCAATGTTTCTGAATTAATGTCCGGTCTAGCGTAGAATGAGTCGGTCCGGTGTCAATCAGGAAAGGGATAGGCACGCCCTCTATGTAAATCATAGCGGTAGGCTCGTCAGAGTGGTCTGTTGAGAGGACCGGAAAGTTCGGTCTGGCTAGTCAGTAGGGGTTAGAGGTAGTGAAGGGTGTCTAGCGACGGGGTTGAAATCTACCTTGCCGTCGGGGTGCTGGACAATCCCTAGCGTAATGGCCTGTACGTTGACAGTTGAAGCAAGTGACATATTTGGCAGGAGGACGACGCGGAGGAGCGCTGTCGAAATCCTCCATGTGTGGAGTGAAGGGGTAAGGAGCCTGTGAGCGGTAACCAAATTCAGGAGGGTCCGTGCAATCTGGGTGATAGTAACGTGAATCTGTCTGAGAGTTCTGACCTTTAGGAGCTCTTCTTTGAGAGGGACGTTGGATGAATTTGGATTTAATTTTGGGCGAAGTGTCTTTGTAACAGGTCTCACGGTTGCGGCCATTGCTCCAATAATAAGACACAGCATGTTTCATTTCAGGTTTACAATTGTCAGACCTGTCCATGTTATTAGTTTTAATATTGGATGCTACGCGGTCAGGCAAAACCTGCATTAATAGTGCATTAAATTGGGGAGACTGTGTGCCTGCATTGAAAGCAATGTCCCCGGAGTAAAGAGTGTACACGCCACAAAAGCGGTCAAAAAATCCTGGACCATCTTCCTTAGAAGTGGGGATACATTCAAGGAGTTTGGCGATGTCAACAGGTTTACGGAGAGCCCGTTTTAGTGCAGGGAACATTAAAGTATGCTGAGTGTGCGGTGTGCGGTGCTGAAGGCCGTCCACGTGTCCCCATGAAGTCCTAATTCATTTTTCCATCTTTCCGCTAATTCTGGGGGTAGGGATGAATAAATCAGTGAATATTGATCACGTGCGGTAGCACCGTACATGGTTGCAGTTCTCATCAAAAACTCAGTGAACCCTTCTGGGTCATCTTTGCAGGAGGGACATTGGGCCATGATCAAACATAGCCCATGGGGTTTAAAAGCCTGCCACACCTCAATAAATGGGTCGTCATTATCACCAGCGTGGGGGTTAATAACACTCCTAATGGGATAATTTGCGGGGGGGAGATGGCGGCGGAAAAGTTTCCTCCTCCTTAGGTTGGAGTGATAAATCAAGAAAAGCCTGATTAACAGAGGTGAAGGGTTGTTCCATATTCACGGCTTACGTATGTGACCGAGTGCGTGTTGCTACGGGGGATGCGTTAGCAGGAGTTTCATTGGCAGTGGGACCATAAGGGGGAGTCTGGACTTGGGACGGTGGAATTGTAGGATCGGGGTGTGCAGGATGAGGGTGGGGTCCAGGGGTCAAATCCTCCTCCTCTTCCGTATCACCTGAATAGGGAAACATCGGCATGCCAGAGCAACTGGAAGGATCCTCCTTTCGTTTCATCTGATGGGCTAGCTCTCCCTGCCTATTGGTTGGAGATTTTTTATTTTCGCCTTGTTGTTTATGCTTTCTATCCCAAAGTTCACATTCCAATTTTAAAGACTCCCCATTTTTTGCTTTACCATCCACACAATCATCAATCCCTTTTCTACGGGCTTTATCTCTCCAACTCATTAATAGTGATTGTTCGTGGTGCTTAGTGGACTGTTTCTTCCACTCTGAAATTAAAAATTTCCATTTGAAGCCGGCGTTTCTCTGCCAAATGATTTTCTCAGCAGAAATGCAATTATCGTAGTTCCAAGTGGCCCCTAGTGGCCAAATATCGTTACCCAATTTATTGTTCAGCGCTGCAGATAATCTCCGGAAATTATGTTCTTGAGGAGGGTTTTCGGAGCACATAAAAAAATAGAGGGGAATTGCCCCTGGTTTTGTCTAAACTCTGTCCCATAATGTCAATAAAATGTGCCCCTGGCAACACAAAAATGATCAAAAAAATCCCTGGTACCAAATCAAATTGCAGGGTCCCTGACCCAAACGTAAGCCTGTATAACAAGAGGTCCCTGACCTAAGGCTAACCACAATTGGGGTCCCTGACCCTAAGTACTCTACTAACAGTACAATTTAGATTGGAGCACCGTCACCAGTTTAGTTACTTCCGTCAGGGATGAGGGGTCGAACCACCAATCCGAGAGAGAGAGAGAGAGACCAAGGTTAATCTTACCTTGTGCCGACATCCGTCTCTTTCCTCCGGGTCTGGCTCGATCACTTCTTCAGTCCCCCACGGAATTCACTCAGGATATTGGTAACTGCTCGCTTGCGCCAAAATGCTAAAGTCAATATTTTCCTGCTTCTGTAGTAGAAAGATTCAACACACTCGTTAAGACAGAATAACAAAGCTTTCTTTTTGAAAACAACTGCATGCAGTACTGGCTGAAAGTTCCGCACTTTCGCAGAGAATTAGCTCAATATTTATACATTATCATTATCAAGATTGTGTGACGACAGTATAGTCAGGAATTTGATCGGAAATACAAACGGAAGCATAGAACAGACCATTTTTGGTCACATCACTCATACCATTATCTTGTCCTTGGAGGCCTGAACTTATCTTCTTTTAATTCCTACGGCCCTGGGTTATGACGAGTTAGTTTTATCAAGAGTTGCTGAGGTCCGGTGTTTTGGAATGGCTCGACCTTCGCTGATCTTTTCAGACTTCAAGTTATGCAGAGTTGGCCTTATCAGTCTGAAATGGTTAGGGCAGCATTTCTTACAGGGGTCTGGTGAACTGTGAGCATTCTTTACCTGGGCCTGGTGAGCTGGAATGAGTAGTTTCAGCCTTTCTTACATTGTATCAAACATTTTGACCAGTCTTCCCATTGACCAGTTTTCTCATCATGCCATTACTTAATTCGTACCATATCACATCCATAGCACCGATGTCATCCCTTACTATTGCCCAGATGTCATCCTTAAATAACAGAGCTACACCATCTCCCTTACCATCCACTCTGTCCTTCCGAATAGTTCGATACCCTCGGATATTTAACTCCCCGTCTTGACCATCCTTTAACCATGTTTAAGTAATGGCCACTAAATCATATCATTCACGATGATTTGCGCCATCAACTCATTTACCTTATTCCGAATACTACGAGCATTCAGGTAAAGTACATTTATGTTGGCTTTTATACCTCTGTTTTGAATCTTAACACCTCGATCAGTAACCTCTCCTAAGTTATATTTCCTCTTAACTTTTCTCCTAATTTTCCTTGTCGTTGAACCCATATCTTCATGTAACAACCTGCCGTGTCGCTTACTATTTATGTTTTTACTTCCCGTTTTATTCCTTTCAGTATTACTGGGCCAATTCACTGAGCTCCCCTCAGTCACTGTACCTTGTACTGTCACCCTTTTTGATTTTTGACTATGGCTTCTCTGCCTTACAATTTCCCCTCTTACTGCCTTTTGTTCCTGTCCCTGTTTTACTACCTTCCAACTTCCGGCATTGGTTCCCATCCACCTTCCACATTAGTTTAAACCCTCCCCAACAGCTCTAGCAAACCCCCCTCCCCCCCATGGACATCAGTTCCAGTCCTGCCCAGGTGCAGACCGTCCAGTTTGTACTGGTCCCACCTCCCCTAGAACCACTTCCAATGCCCCAGGAATTTGAATCCCTCCCTCTTGCACCACCTCTCGAGCCACGCATTCATCCTGTCTATCCTGACATTCCTACTCTGACTAGCTCGTGGCGCTGGTAGCAATCCTGAGATTACTACCTTTGAGGTCCTACTTTTTAGTTTAACTCCTAACTTCCTGAATTCAGCTTGTAGGACCTCGTCCCGTTTTTTACCTATACCGTTGGTGCCTATGTGCACCGCGACAGCTGGCTGTTCAACCTCCCCCTCTCCCCCCCCCCCCCCAGAATGTCTTGCAGCCGCTCCGAGACATCCTTGACCCTTGCACCAGAGAGGCAATATACCATCCTGGAGTCTCGATTGCATCCGCAGAACCACCTGTCTATTCCCCTTACGATTGAGTCCCCTATCACTATAGCCCTGCCATTCTTCTTCCTGCCCTGCTGTGCAGCAGAGCCAGCCACGGTGCCATGAACCTGGCTGCTGCTGCCTTCCTCTGGTGAGCCATCTCCCTCAACAGTATCCAAAGCCGTATATCTGTTTTGCAAGGCGATGACCGCAGGTGCACCTGCACTGCCTTCCTACTCTTGCTGTCTTTTGGTCACCCATTTTCTATCTCCCTCAGTAACTTTCACCTGCGGTGTGATCAACTCGCTAAACGTGCTATCCACGACGTCCTCAGCAACGCGGATGCCCCAAAGTGAGTCCATCCGGAGCTCCAGAGCCGTCAAGCGGTCTAGCAGGAGCTGCAACTGGACAGTCCTCTTGCACGTGAAGGAGCCAGGGACAGTGGGCGTGTCCCTGAGCTCCCACATGGTACATGAGGAGCATGCCATGGGTCTGGGATCTCCTGCCATGTCGGAAACCTTCGGTTAACTTATACAACTACAATTCCAAAACAAAAAATGAAGAAAAAGTAAATAAATGTACCAATAAAAAGAAAAAGAAAAAAGAAAAACCACTTACCAGTCAATTACCAGGGATAAAAAGCACCTCCTCCCCCCCAAGCTTCGAATTCCCAAACTCACTTTTTGCTGTCTCACTCTGGCTGTGTCTTCTCTGGCTCACTGGGAGAACTCACTGGGAGTGAGTTACAAGTTGCTCTTTTAAATTGGCCTGAGTTGACTCCCCCCCCCCCCCCCCCTCATCTGCTTTTAGATCAAAGTAGATTAAGGTGACTAACACGTAACTGCCAACCAGTTATGTGAGTGGATGGGGCAGCCCTTGTTAACCTTCACTGCACAATTCTAGATTAATTTAAATTCCTGAAATTTAAAAAGGAACAGTCTTACCGATTGAATTCAATTTAATTCAATTCCCACCTAGCTTCAAATCCCCAAACTCACTCTTTGCTGTCTCACTCTGGCTGTGTCTTCTCTGGCTCACTGGGAGAACTCACAGAGAACTGGAAGTTCAGTGTATTTCAAACTTTCTTTGCTGGTACTCATTCTTATTAACTGGATGACCTTTGGGAACCATGCCGGCCAACCTTCACGGCCCATGCTGGCCGACCTTCACAACCCCTGCAGCTGGCTTTCGCAGCACATGCCACGCTCGCTTACTTTTATTGTGAAAGGAGAGCCTGCTTGGTTTTCATGAGCTCACTCCAATCAGGCTCAAAGGAGGAAAGGGCAATGAGCTTATCAGGTGCTGACTTCAGCCAGTTCCTTTGTGCCATCTTCATCTTTGTGACAATGGAAAATCGAACCTCGCCCTTGTCGGTGATCGTGAAGTGAAATAGCAACAAAATGCTTCTTTTACTCAGCGCTGGATACTGCTGGAAGAAGCTAATATAGAATTATGACAGCCTTATGGGCTTTTGATGTGCTTTTAATGTACTGTCACAGGTCAGGTATAGCAGTGTAGTCTTTTCATTTGGAGTCAGCTGTAAGTTAATAACTGACACTGGAGTCTCAACCTCAAAAAGAACTTTTCATCCACCACTGCTCTTTCAAAATCTGAAATGTCTCCCCTTATTTGTCAGCACTTCCCTGCATCCTTATTTGCATTGGTACAATTGACAAAACCATACCTCAAGAAATAATCTTTATACTGCTTTGCACCCCAGTTAAGTTTGTTCTTTATAGGCTGATAACCAGAGGCCTGTACAGAGCTAACACTAGCACTGCTCTGTCCTGACCTGGACTCTCCTGAGCAGCTTTCTCCAGCAGATTCTAGTGTGAGATTCTGTCCAGTAGGCACACTGTCTATTTGAGTCTCTGGCCGCCTCTTGCTTTTAAGAAAATGATCAATTGTCAGAGTTCTCTTACCAACAGCTGGAAAATGAAAGCAGCTCTGCTCCATGATTTGGTGCCAAAAGCACGCACATGGAAGGCGCTTGACATCAGGTGCGTGCTGGGCACGTGACCTACTCTCTGTTGCCGCTACTGGCTGGAAGACTCCACACAACCTCATTTATTTTCATTTAAAAGGTGGCAACGGTCACCATTCTCAAGGTAAAGGTCAATAGAGGCTGTTGGGCGCTTCTCCTGTGACCCCGGCCACTGCAGGAATGGCACAACCGATTGCTCCGCGACCCTCCCGACACCTACGCGCAACCCACAATTTGAGAAGCTCTGCTGTAGTTCATTCAAGATGGATTACCAATTTGTAACACCTTTCACTTGCAACAGCTTTAACTTACATGCGAGTTATGATCCTGAGCTTTATGAGTACGAAAGCAAGCAAGTTATGATGAGCCTTTTACGAGACTGGTTTGGCCTCAACTGGAGTATTGTGCACTTTCAGAAGGATGTCAAAGTTTTAGTGTGGGTGTGGAAGAGCAGATTTCCAGGGATGAGGGACTTCAGCTACATGGATAAATTGAAGAAGCTGGAGCTGTTCTGCTTAGGGAAGATAAAGTTAAGAGGAAATTTTATAGCAGTGATCAAACTGAGGGCAGTAGACTGAATCGATAGAGAGAAGCTGTTTTCATTGGGGAAATGTTTTCATTAGAAGAATTGAGGACCAGATGACTTAGATTGGCTAAAGAACCAAAGGTGACACAAGGAAAATCTTTATGCAACAAGTGGTTAGGATCTGGAATGCACTGCTTGGAATGGTGCTGGAAGCAGATTCAATTTTGGCCTTTGAAAGGGAGTTGGATAATCACCTGAAGAGAAAATAAATTGCAGGTCCATATGTAATAAGTCCACGGAGGCAGAAGTCCCTTTACCAGAATTCATTTTATTAACAAAACCAACAGCAGTACAACCATATGCATTCAGTTTGCTCTCTACACTGGGGGTGCTGAGGATCTGACACTCCCTATTATATACATTTAACAAAAGGTTCCCTGATTGGCCCACTAATCAGGGAACACGTATTCCAATTGGCCAATCTCAAAGACCTGGTTTAAGTCATTACACTATGAAAAAAGGATGGGGTATTGGGACTTGGGGATTGGGGTGTTGCACTTGTAGATGGTCAGCATGGGCCAATTGAGCCTTCTTCTGTGCTGTAGCTGCTCTTTGATTCAATGATTCATATGTCAGTGTTTATAATGGAAAGCCCTACCTAAATATTTAAACTGTTCTTTTGTTAAGGTTTTAATATCATTCTTGATAAATCATCAAATCATTCAATCTGTTTTGGAAAAAATAAAGTATTTTTCAGTCTCACCATTAAGTGTATAACTTTTATTTCTTGTTTGCCCTTCATTTCCACCTATCAGGCATATCCACATTAAATTGCATATGTTTCATTTCTACTCATTTTGCTAATTCTA
Source organism: Scyliorhinus torazame (assembly GCF_047496885.1). Taxonomy (NCBI): domain Eukaryota; kingdom Metazoa; phylum Chordata; class Chondrichthyes; order Carcharhiniformes; family Scyliorhinidae; genus Scyliorhinus; species Scyliorhinus torazame. The sequence goes on along the minus strand of NC_092716.1, from coordinate 48,207,657 downwards.
CACTCTGGTTTTCTGTAATTTAATGTTAAGTGTGCTGCCCTTGGATGCACTGACCACCTATGACAGCATTCCACCTGCATCATGAGGGCTCCTTGAACTACTATCTCTTTAGTGTCAAGTTTAAAAAGTTAGGTAGATAGGTTTGACCCAAACCCATGCAAGAATCAAAATTTCCTTCCTTCACACAAGTATAAAGGTTTGTTAAGAGATTCCTGTCAAATTGCACCTTGAGCTGAACACCTAAAACTTTTGTATCCTGCTGAGGCTAAATCTGGGGCTGGATTCTCCACCCTGCCGTGCCACATTTCTGTTTCACCCCGCCGCCAGGATGATCCGTTACGCCGGCTGATCAATGGAGTTTCCCATTGTGGGGCAGCCCCACACCATCGGGAAACCCCCCGGGCTTCCGGCAAAACAGAGCATCCCGCCGAGGGAGAACCTAGCCCCATATTTTTCTGGCTTCTCACAATCCTTGAGTTGGAAACATTGCAACACTCCCAGTGATTGGAAATGGTGGGTAATGGCTTAATGGCATTGCTAATGCATGTGATTCTTACTGTTTCCAGAGGATGGCAGTCTTTCCTCAGTTTACAAACAAATCAAGACACCTGTCGTTTTTTGCGTTTCACAGGCGGCAGTGTCACATCTTTTAGTGGTTACTATAAACAGAGGTGAAGGACATGGCATTGCCTCCAACTAACTGTGAACAACGCCATATAAAAAGACTCATTTCAAGCATAGTCATGTTATTTTGTACTCAATTTCTGTTTCTTCCAAATATGATTTGTTACAGTTGACATAGGATCTGAGTCAAATGTTTTTCTGGAAAATTCAGGAAAATTCAGAGTATTCCTGAAGAATTTCTCCTCCATGCTAATGACAATTCAGGCTTTCTTAAACAGCTGGACCACATTAGGGCACTGTACAAAAATGACATATATTTCAGTTGGCATGAAGAAAATAGACCCAGCCAAAATAAATGCACTGATCATTTTCCCTGGAAAATCACCAATGTTCACCAGAAGTCTGGTGCCAGTTTTATTGAAGCAGAAGAATTAAACAATGACTCCTAAATTTATTTACACCTTCAGGCAGTTTGTTGATCAAGATACATAGTTGCCGCTCAAAAAGAAATTTGAGGGTTTGGGTCTTATGGTTGCTTGTCGCTCCAACTTAGGTCAGGAAAATAGTCAGCTCTCAAATTTTATGCATATAACAATCTGTGCAGCAGCTTGCAAGACAATTTATTTTTGCCTTTGATGCCTTTTTTTTCAAAATGAGAGTCTGTGAAATTAAAAAGGGATGACAAATTTGATCAGAATTTCATCACATGGGCTACAATCACACATTTATTCAGAAATGCTTTTACTCGCTGCTAAGTATACTTACTGAACTGTGTGTTGTTTATTGCTGAGAAACAAAGTTTTGGGCTGCAAACCATAAACCGCTTTTGCCAACCCAGTCCCTCCATATGCTGAAATTATGCATGTACCATATTTTAACATTCTTCCTATTGTAAGTCCAGAACCATTTGATTATTTACTGCCTCATGATCAACTGTGTTTTCGTTGAATCCTAACTTTCCTCTTTTGTCATAGAATTCAAACTCAATTTTTGGGGGAGAGAAAAATTAAGCTGCTTCATGGTGTATGATTTAATTCTCCTTTTGTGTCCTCCAGCCTATCAAGTACCGTAATACCTCTAATACCACATTCACCCCCTGTTAAAAAAAAGTCCGGTGGGGGTGGTGATCTGATATTACAAACATGGCAACGTGGTAGAATTAGTTATGGAGGTACCGTAATACCTGCGTACAGCGTTTAGTAACTATTTACAATTCTGATAGCTATTCACAATTGGTGATTTAAATTTACAGTTTACAGTTTAAAATGAAGCAATCAGTTGATCGGGAGCCCTGGTCGTCCTCTGTGATCGTCCGAGCTTCGGTAGTGACTCCGGTGGAGAATCGGGCGTCTGTGACTCCGGGAGCATGGCTTTGATCTCCAAGGCAGCTTCGGCACCCCTAGATGGCGCTGGTGGGGAAAACGGTTGACCTGGGGAGGGAGCGCCTGCGGGGAGCGTCGGTGGGTGGGGGGGGCCTAGATCCTCCTGTAAGGTGCACTGGTGGGAGGGAGGGTGGGACTGGTGGTTGGGTTGTGCGTGGGGCTCCGTCGGGCGCCAGGTCTCTTAGGGAGACCGTATCCTGTTGGCCGTCGGGGTACGCCACATCGGCGTACTGGGGGTTAGCATGGAGCAGATGGACCCTCTCGACCAACGAGTCCGACTTGTGCTCCTTCACGTGTTTTCGGAGCAGGAAGGGTCCGGGTGCTGCCAGCCAGGTCAGGAGCGAGGTCCCAGAGGAAGACTTCCTGGGGAAGACAAGGAGACGTTCGTGAGGTGTCTGGTTGGTGGTCCCTTTGAACGCCTCAGCGTGGACTTCAAAGGCCCCCTCCCCTCCACTGACCGCAACACGTACTTCCTGAACGTGATTGATGAGTACTCCCGGTTCCTATTCGCCATCCCCTGCCCGACATGGCCGCAACCACTGTCATCAAGGCCCTCCATAGCATCTTTGCACTGTTCGGGTTCCCCGCATACATACATAGTGATAGGGGGTCCTCCTTTATGAGCGCCGACCTGCGTCAATTCCTGCTCAGCAAGGGCATCGCCTCGAGCAGGCCGACCAGTTACAACCCCCGGGATAACGGACAGGTAGAGAGGGAGAACCAGAGGGAGAGAGGAAGACCGTACTACTGGCCCTACGGTCCAGGAACCTCCCAGTCTCCCGCTGGCAGTAAGTCCTCCAGGATGCCCTCCACCCCATCCGAGGACTCGGAGGCGGTCCACTTGTGCGGTGGCACATGTGCCGTGGGACAGGGCGTCAGGAGGCTCGTTTAGCTTCCCGGGACGATACAAGATCTCGTAGTTGTAGGTGGAGAGTTCGATTCTCCACCGCAAGATCTTGTCGTTTTTTATCTTGCCCCCTGTGCATTATCAAACATGAAAGCAACTGACCGTTGGTCAGTGAGGAGAGTGAATCTCCTGCCGGCCAGGTAATGCCTCCAATGTCGCACAGCTTCTACTATGGCCTGGGCCTCATTTTCGACTGAGGAGTGGCGGATTTCGGAAGCATGCAGGGTACGTGAGAAGAGGGCCACTGGTCTGCCCGATTGGTTGAGGGTGGCCGCCAGAGCTACGTCAGACGTATCGCTCTCGACCTGGAAGGGGAGGGACTCGTCGCTAGCGTGCATTGTGGCCTTTGCAATGTCTGCTTTGATACGGCTGAAGGCCTGGCGGGCCTCTATCAACAGGGGAAAAGCTGTAGATTGGACCAGGGGACATGCCTTGTCCGCATAGTTGGGGACCCACTAGGCGTAGTAACTGAAAAACCCTAGGCAGCGCTTCAGGGCCTTGGGGCAGTGAGGGAGGGGAAACTCCATAAGGGGGCGCATGCGTTCAGGGTCGGGGCCTATAACTCCACTTCGCACTACGTAGCCGAGGATGGCTAGGCGGTCGGTGCTCAACACGCATTTATCCTTGTTGTATGTAAGGTTAAGGATTTTTGCGGTCTGGAGGAATTTTCTGAGGTTGGCGTCGTGGTCCTGCTGGTCGTGGCCGCATTTGGTGACATTATCGAGATACGGGAATGTTGCCCGTAAACCGTACCGGTCAACCATTTGGTCCATCTCGCGCTGTAAGACCGAGACCCCGTTGGTGACACCGAAGGGAACCCTTAAGAAGTGATAGAGCCGCCCATCTGCCTCGAAGGCAGTGTATTTGTGGTCACTAGTGCAGATGGGGAGCTGGTGGTAGGCGGACTTGAGATCCACCGGTGAGAAGACCTTATAATGCGCGATCCTGTTTACCAGGTCGGATATGCGGGGGAGAGGGTACGCGTCCAGCTGAGTAAACCTGTTGATGGTCTGACTGTAGTCGATGACCATCCTATGCTTCTCTCCGGTCTTTACCACCTCTACTTGAGCTCTTCAGGGGCTGTTACTGGCTTCAATTACCCCTTCCCTCAGTAGCCTTTGGACCTCTGACTTAATGAATATCCGGTCCTGGGCACTGTACCGTCTGCTCCTGATGGTGACAGGTTTGCAATCCGGGGTGAGGTTCGCAAACAGGGAAGGCGGGTCGACCTTAAGGGTCGTGAGGCCGCAGACAGTAAGGGGTGGTATAGGGCCACCGAATTTGAAGGTTAGGCTTTGGAGGTTACACTGGAAGTCTAAACCCAGGAGTGTAGCTGCGCAGAGGTGGGGAAGAACGTAGACGTGGAAATTTTTGAACACCCTTCCCTGGACTGTGAGGTTCGCTACACAAAACCCCTTTATCTCCACTGAGTGTGACCCGGAGACCAGGGAGATTTTTTGGTTAACAGGGTGGATGGGGAGATAACAGCGCCTTACCGTGTCGGGGTGTATGAAGTTCCCCGTGCTCCCAGAGTCGATTAGGCAGGACGTCTCATGCCCGTTGATGAATACGGCCGTTGTAACAGTTGAGAGTGTTCGAGTATGTGACTGATCCAGAGTCACCGAGGCTAATCGCAGCAGTTGAGAGTTCTCTTCGGGCAGTGCGTGGTCAGCCGAGCTGGGGTCCTGGGGGTTCATCCAAGATGGCGGCTCCCATTGGTTGCACATGGCTGGGGGTGCACAAAATGGCGGCGCCCATCCCTCTAACGTGGCGTCTGCGGAACAAGATGACGGCGCCCAGGGTCTGCACCTGGCCCTGGAATAGGACGATGGCGGCGACCGCTGGCCGCACGGGTACCATGGGGAAGTTTGTGGTTGTGGTCCGCATTCGCCAACCGCACGGGCCTGATATACCCCCACGAAATGGCCCTTTTTGCCGCATCCCTTGCAGGTGGCTGCGCGGGCCGGCCAGCGCTGGCGGGGGTGCTTGGCCTGCCCGCAAAAGTAGCAGCGGGGCCCCCCCGGGTTGCCAGGCCACCTGGGGGGATGGGGGAAGTCTCGGGGTCGGCCGCGGAGGGGTTCCACGCTGTCCAAGGGGCTGCCGCGCTGTCAGGAACATAAGTGCTGGTGTTCCTGGAGGCCACGTCCAGGGAGCCTGCAAGGGCCCTGCCTCCTTGAGACCCAGAGTGTCTTTTTCTAACAGTCACTGGCGGATTTGTGAGGATAGCATACCTGCCACGAAAGCGTCCCGGACTAAGAGTTCGGTGTGTTTGCTCGCCAAAACTTGCAGGCAGCTGCAGTTTCTCCCCAACACCAGGAGTGCACGGTAGAATTCTTCCAGCGATTCCCCAGGGGTTTGTCGCCTTGTTGCAAGCAGGTGCCGGGCGTAGACGTGGTTTACCGGGCGAATATAGCGTCCTTTTAGCAGCTCTATTGCTGCATCAAAGTCTTCCGCTTCCTCGATGAGCGTGTAAATCGCCCTTGCTCACCCTTGAGTGCAGGACTTGCAGTTTCTGCTCTCCCATGGGTGTGTTTTCGGCCGTCCCGAGAGACCATTGAAAGCACGCCAGCCAGTGCTTGAAGAATGCCACTGAGTTTGCCACGTGGGGGCTGAGTTGCAGACACTCCGGCTTGATTCGGAGCTCCATCCTTTCTTCTTAAAAAACTAGCTTATTAAATTGATGCACGATCAATGACCACTAAAGCGAGGTTGTAGTCCAACTGAAGGCTTTAACAAGCTAGATGTTTCCCCCAGCAGCTCAGGTACAGAATGAAGGCTGCTGGGGCGGCACGGGCTCTTATACCCCGCCCAGCAGGGCGGAGCTACCATACATCCTACCAATAGAAAGCATACAGTTTCCACCAATGGTGCTCCAGCCTGTCAGGTACCGTTCTACCTCTAATACCACACCTTTCCCCACAGTCGTGTGTGTATTGGGAATGTAGTAGGGGGCTAAGTACACAGTCTTGCGGGGCCCCAATATTGAGGACTATTGTGGAGAAAGCGTTGTTGTTTATCCTGATTGTGGTGTATGGGTCAGCAACTCGAGGTCCCGTTGCAGAGGGACTGGCCAAGTCCTAGGTTTTGGAGCTTTGATATGAGCTTGGCTGGAATTATGGTGTTGAAGGCGTGCTGTAGTCAGCGAATAGGAGACCAATATAGGTGTCCTTGTTGTCGAGATGTTCCAGGGATGAGAGTAGAGCCAGGGAGATGGCGTCTGATGTGGACCGATTGTGGCCATATGCAAATTGCAGTGGATCAAGGCTTTCTGGGGTTATGGAGTTGATGTGTCTTTTGACCAACCACTCAAAGCACTTCATAATGATCGATGTCAAGACCACTGGATGGTAGATGTTGAGGCACGTTGCCTGATTCTTCTTTGGCACCGGTGTGATGGTGGTCGTCTTGAAGCAGATGGGAACCTCGGAACGGAATAGGGAAAGGTTGACGAAGGCATCCACCAGATGGTCTGCGCAGGATCCATGTGCATGACCAGGGTCCCCGTCAGGACCCGTCACTTTCCGAGGGTTCATTTTCAAGAAGGCCGATCTGACTTCAGAATCTGTGACGGTAGGTATGGGTGCGTCCGAGGCTGCTGGGCATCAAACAATAGTTTGATGATTTCCTGCTCGAACCGAGATTCTAACTGCTTGTTTAGAACCAGAGATTCTACTCAACTTTGCTTAGTAGTCCGTTATGTTGTTTAAGCCTTGCCACAACTGACGAGAGTCTGTGATATTAGTGTGTGACCCTAGCTTAGTCTGGTGTTGTCTCTTGGCATCCCTGATGGCATTGTGGAGGTCGTACCTGGATTTCTTGTATAGATCAGGGTTGCCAGTTTTGAACGCTTGAAACCTGGCCTTCAGTAGGAAGTGAACCCCACAATTAAACCATGGTTTCTGGCTGGGGAACGTACGTACTACCTTCTTTGACATGCAGTCTTGTACACACTTGCTTATAAAATCTGTGACAGTGGTGGCATACCCGTTTAGGTTGGCCATTGAGTTCTTGAATATGGACCCGACCAATGATTCCATGCAGTCGTGTAGGAACTCTTCCGTTGCCTTGGACCAACATTGAAAGACCTTCTCAACCGGATTCTCCCACTTATGTTTCTGCTTGTTTGCCGGGAGGAGCATGGTCTGATTTTCCAAAGTGCAGTTGTGGGATGGGATCAGTCGGCATCTTTGATGTTTGTGTATCAGTGGACGAGAATGTTGGCACCCCTGGTGTTGCTGGAATTTTGGCAGTGCACTCTTGAGGTTGGCCTGGTTGAAGTCCCTGGCCATGATGAACAAGGTCTCCGGGTGTTCTCTTTCATTGTTATTTATAGAGTGGTACAGTTCATCAAGCACCTCCTTCACTTCTGGCTGGCGTGGGATGTAGACCGTCGTGATAATGGCAGAAGTGAACTCCCATGGAAGGTAGCATGGGTGGCACTTCACAGTCAGGTATTTCAGGTCCCGGGAGCAGTAGTTCGCCAGGGTTGACACATCCGAGCACCGGGAGGAGTTGATGAGGAGGCGAACTCCTCCACTCTTTGCTTTGCCCAATGACGCTCTGCAGTCCACCCGGTGTATTGAGAAGCCGTTAGGTTATATGGCACTGGCTGGTGAGGCAGTGGTGTGCCATGTCACTGTGAAACAGAGCACACAGCAGTCTCTTACGTCCCTCTGAGAGGTAAGTCTAGTGTTAAGCTCGTCCAGCTTGTTTTCAATTGTTTAGTCTCACCTGCACCACCGCGTAGCCCTCACTTCCTCGGTCGGTGGCTGCTTCTGGATGGTCCCAGGATCTGATGGGAGTAGTCTGGCCTAGTGGAAGATACGTGGTTGCTTCTGGCGGGGTCTGGAGTGTTGATTGTGATTTTGGGGTCGCTTCTGGCAGGGTCCCATGCGCTGGTTGCGATTTTAGGGTTGCTGAGGGGGGTATGCGGTCGGGCCCCGGGGTTCTGCGAGTACGCATCTACCTTTTGGTGCTTTTGTGTCCCCGCATGGGGCCGCCACTGTTTTGGGAGTCTATAGTCTTGGTTTGGGTCGCAGGCAGGATCTTCCTGGATCAGGTTGGGCTGGGTTTGGTGGTCTGGTCGTGCATTTCTGGAATCGGGCCTTGGAGGTGGCCTGGTTCGGCCTCCACGTGAATTCTTCTCCTTTCTTCCATCTGCCAGGAAGTCATAGCGCTGGACAGGCCTCTCCTGGTCGGATCGCTGGGCGGGCCTCTCCCAGTCGGGTCGGATCTCATGGTCAGGGGCCGGGTCGAGAATTCCGGCAGTCACCTGCCATTTCGGGTCGTAAGTGATTTGCAATGAATTGTTACTTTTGGAAAAATAAAAAAAGTTAAAGGAAGCTTTGGCTGGTATTGCCTTATGTTGCTCATTTAAAAGAGAAAAAAAAATTGTTATCTGAAAATTAGCTATAATGGGCGGGATTCTCCAATAATGGGGCTATGTGTCCACGCCCGCGAGAAAACGGACGTGAATCAGTCCGGACTTTTTTCTTGAAAGTCCGGGGTGATTCACCCTTTTTAAGGGGGCTTGCAGGGCCTTGGAGTGCTCCACACAGCTCCGACTGCCGATACGGGGCCCTGCACTTCCTGCCGCGGACCCACACATGTGCGTGACGGGCGCTTGCAGCGCCGGCCCTGCGCGACATGGCGGACCCACATAGCGGGCCAGCGTCGAAGGCCTGGCCGTCGTGGAGGCCACTCCCGGTGATGGATCACCCCACTCCGCATCAGGATGGCCACTGCAATCGCGACTCCGAGCTCCCGCCGGGTGGAACCATATGTGAACCACGCCGGCAGGAACTCGGCCGGACATCCGCGGAGAATCGCTGCGGGGGCCTCTTTCAACCGTCCCTGACCGGTGCCGTGCCGATCGGGCGTGCGCAACTGGTGCCGATTTTCCAGTCCCCAGAAAATTGCAGGAAGTCGTTGCGGGTCCGACGCCCATTCTCCGCCTCCGCGCCGGGCTCGATTGCGATGTGGAGGCTCGGAGAATCCCGGTCAATGTTTTTGGCAAATGGCCTGATTTATCGTACAAGAGCATTCTTTCATTCCGACATAGATTCGTCTTCCATCACGTTGTTGTGAAAGTCATCACCGGTTTTCAAGAGCACGCGATTATTTCGTCTTGAAACCAACTGTTCCTCGGTCTGTACATTGTAGGGACGAGGTGCTACTTCTTCAAGTACAGTGGCTTTTCTCGACCAATTGTCTGAATCTTCTATTCTCACAATGTCATCACTACTCAGAGGTGGTAAAGTTCTCAACACCCTATCATAGAACTGCTTTTATTTTGCTTTAATGCTTTGCATTTCCTGCAGTACCATTGCATTCCAAGTATGGAAGTGTGGTACGCAACCTTCTATTCATGAATAACTCTGTTGGCGATCTATCATGTGACAATGGTATCTCAATAGTGCGAGATATGGATCAGATTGGCTGTCCATTGCCTTCTTCAACAATTTTTTGACAATATGAACACCTTTTTGGCTTTGCCTTTGGCTTGTGGGTACATGGACTTGATGTGACGTGATTGAAATCATACATAACTGTGAAGTGTTGCCATTCTTTGCAGCTAAAACAAGGACCGTTGTCACTCATGGCAACTTGACGAATTCCTTGTTTCGCACAAATTGACTTGGTATGAAGTATTACACTGCTTGCCATTTTGCTTGACAGTAGAGCCATTTCGGAATAGTTTGAAAAATAGTCTATGATAACTAAATAATCTTTCCCTCGTAGGTGAAAGAAATCCATTGCTGTTTTTGCCAATGTGCCGTTGGTAAATCAGATATTTGCATAGGTTCTCTTGTTTGCTTGCAACGATGCGTCTTGCATGTGTCACAACAACTGATCATCCTGTCAATATCGTGGTTTACACCTGGCCAGTAAACAGAGTCACCAGCTCACCGTTTACACTCCTTAATTCCAAGATGTCCTTCATGCATCCTCTTAATGGTTGAATTGTAGAACCCTCAAGAGTATTGACAGTCAGAGAGATCTAGGTGCACAGGTCCACAGGTCACTGAAAGGGGAAACACAGGTGGAGAAGGTAGTCAAGAAGGCATACGGCATGCTTGCCTTCATTGGGCGGGGCATTGAGTCTAAAAGTTGGCACGTCATTTTGCAGCAGTATAGAACCTTAGGCCACACTTGGAGTATAGTGTTCAATTCTGGTCGCCACACTACCAGAAGGATGTGAAGGCTTTAGAGAGGGTGCAGAAGAGATTTACCAAGATGTTGCCTGGTATGGAGGGCATTAGCTATGAGAAGCGATTGAATAAACTCGGTTTTTTCTCACTGGAACGACGGAGATTGAGGGGCGACCTGATAGAGGTCTACAAAATTATGAGAGGCATAGACAGAGTGGATAGTCAGAAGCTTTTTCCCAGTGTTAAGGGGTCAATTACTAGGGGGCATAGGTTTAAGGTGCGAGGGGCAACGTTTAGAGGAGATGCACGAGGCAAGTTTTTTACACTGAGGGTAGTGGGTGCCTGGAACTCGCTGCCGGAGGAGGTGGTGGAAGCAGGGACGATAGTGACGTTTAAGGGGCATCTTGACAAATACATGAATAGGATGGGAATAGAGGGATACAAACTCCGGAAGTGCAGAAGATTTTAGGCAGCATGGTCGGCACAGGCCTGGAGGGCCGAAGGGTCTGTTCCTGTGCTGTACTTTTCTTTGTACTTTGTTGTTAAGCACATCCTTGCGAAGTGTGCCACTCCATTAATGATACCAAGAGAGAAAATGTTGGAAAATCTCAGCAGGTCTTGCAGCATCTGTAAGGCGAGAAAAGAGCTAACGTTGTGAGTTCAGATTATCCTTTGTCAAAGCTTTGAGTTAGTTTTCTCGTTGTGAGTTAGTTTCTCATTGTTTAATACCGTCCATCCTGGTACCATGTAATGTTCTTGTCAGATTATCTGATTTATATTACAAGAACACTTTTAGCTAAAGCTAAATTTATTCGCATTAACTTTGGGTCAAATATATACACACAACAGATGAATAATAGTATGACCATGCACAAGCAACCTCTCCCCGAGCTCCCTTGTCAGTCTGAGTTCATCTGACTCTAACATTCACTTATATACTAATGAGACTACTGGTGGTAATATCATTGAATTTACAGTGCAGAAGGAGGCCATTCGGCCCATCGAGTCTGCACTGGCTCTTGGAAAGAGCACCCTACCCAAGGTCCACACTTCCACCCTATCCCCATAACCCAGTAACCCCACCCAACACTAAGGGCAATTTTGGACACTACGGGCAATTTAGCTTGGCCAATCCACCTAACTTGCACAACTTTGGACTGTGGGAGGAAACCGGAGCACCCGGAGGAAGCCCACGCACACACGGGGAGAACGTGCAGACTCCACACAGAGAATAAGTCGGTGAATTATAGCATAACCATGACATCACTACATTAACATGGTAAATTATACTGCATATCTTAAGTATATATCTAAAGATAGTAGGATTTTAATATTTCTGATGGTAAAGGGTGCAAACATTTCAGACTTGCTTCATTACCAAATTCATGCAACTCTAAATTGAAGTCTAAGGAAAACATTTTCAAATTTGGAAATTTTTCTCCTCTGAATCAGAACAAGAGGTCATAGTTTTAGGATAAGAAGTAGCAAATTTGAAACAGAGTTGAGGAGAAACTACTTCTCCCAAAGGGTTGTGAATCTGTGGAATTCGCTACCCAGCATGCAGTGGATGGAGAACTGCAGGATGATAGAGTTAAGGCCAGGATGAGATCAGCCATGATCGAATGGCAGAGCAGACCCAATGAGGCAAATGACCTAATTCTGCTCCTGAATCTTATGAATTTATAGGAGCAGTGTAGACAGATGATACCAGTGGAACAAATTTTGCATGCTACATTTTGTCATTAGTTCTCAGTTGGCCAATTGCCGGCAGTCTGCATGCAAGTGCAACGAAAGATAAAATCGCCCATTTTGATAGAATCTTAGTCGTCCAATCAAGAAGCTACGAATAAATGAAACATTCTAATGTACGAGGGATTGGCAATAAATGCTGGCTTTGCCAAATAAACCCACATTTCATGAATAAATTAGACAAAGGAAAAGGTTCCTTTAAGGCAGAAATTAAATATTTTGGATTGGCAACATATTCTCCAAGTGGGTTCTGGCAGTACATGTGTGGTACTGAACAAGTTCCCCAAGGTTTTCCAACGTGGCTTGGGTATACTTAAAGGTGCCGTGGCCAAGATCCAGGTGGCCTCTGAGGCCATACCCGGTTTCCCACGCTTTAGTGTTGAAAGTCGAGACCGAGCTTCATCACTTGGAGAGTTTGGGCATCATTATACCACATGGTGGTCCTTGTCATAAAGCCGGATAAGACAGCCCGCCTGTGCGGGGGCTATAAATTGACAGTGAACACAGCTTCAAGGCTCGACCATTATCCTTTACCCCGCATCATTGGCCGGTGGCTGTATATTTACAAAATTAGACTTGAACAAAGCTTATCTACAGTTTCAGCTCGATAAATCCTCACGGAAGTAGGTCACAATCAATACACACAAGGGACTCCATGAGTATACGCGCTCCCATTCCGAGTATCCTCAACTTGCGCAGTCTTCCAGAACGTCATGGGGAACATCCTGCGGGTATTGCTGCGCGTTGCGGTTTACTTAGACGATGTGCTAGTCACAGACACCAAGAACCAGGAACATTTGCAGAATCCTGAATCTGTGCTGAAGGGTTTTTCAGAGTATGGGGTCAGCCTGCGCCCACAAAGCATGGGCGCGATCCTCCGCTCCCGCGACTAAGTGCCCACGCCGTTGTGAACGCCGTTGAGGTTCATGACGGTGCGAAACGGCCCCGATCTCGCCCGATTCATGGCCCGAAAATGGGGTAGGATCGGGGCCGTGAGAAACTCGGGGGGCGTGTCGCTAAAGCAGCGTCATCAGCGCGCGGCGGGCATTGACGCCGCATAAAAGCGGCGCCGCGTCATCCGCCACCTAACTGGCGTCACCCGCGCATGCGGCAACAACAATTCCAGGGTTCAGTCGAAGCATGGAATCTGCACTACCACTCCCAGAACGATTTCAGAGTACCAAAAGCTCGCAACAGGCTCAAAATTGGGAAAGCTGGAGAAACAGGTTCATGAGATGTAGAACTGCAACCGGTCTGCACAATGAACATCAAAAAGATCTTAATGCTGTTGGATCTATTGGTGATGTTGACAATATTGAATTCTTTACCCCTTCAGTCTAGTCTCAATAAAACTCGAGATGGATTTGTAGGTATAGTATTATTTATTTTTAACCAACTTGCAAGGCCGACTCGCTCCACAGAGATTCAGAACACACAAGCGGTCTCCTGGAGCTCCAGAACCGAGTGCTATCGGAGACAAAGACATCTTTACAAATCTCATTCAAATGGCATCAAGTTTCACATACAAGATTCCCATAGGTCATCCTATACACCTCCTGACCTGGCCATATATCCTGATTGTCTCACTTCGCATTCCTTAACCCTGGGCCTCTTGTTACCCAGCATCCTTTTCCCCCTCCTTGCCATGCTTTCTGAATCCCTTTGTCCTTTGTTTGTGAACTCACTACTATCAGACTGGCTCACATCTACAGTATTGTAATAATATTTGAACTAACTATTTTATATCACATTCTTTTATTCAATTTCTCATTCCCTCCTTTTATCATTTCATGATAACCTATCGGTCCAATCCGTAGCTACGGCCCCTCATTTAAGAAGATCCGTCGCTGCATTTCCAATTCCTGTTGCAGCACCCCGTCATCCACTGCACCCTCATGGATCCTAACAGCCAAGATTCTAGGGGCATCTATCTGTTCCAGTGCACCCTGCATTTTACCCATCACGCATTTAAGGATGGTCAGGCCCACAAAGATGCAGCTGAGTGCCACTGCTAAATACATGGCCATATTTATCAACCAGTCCTTCCAACCTCCGAATCCCCAGTTACCCCAAGCAGCTTATCATACTGTGAGTGGGAATTATCCTGAGGAAGGGGAAGGCAAATAGGCGGTGGTGCTGAACCCGGATCGTAAGGAAAAGTGACTTGCTCGGGCGGTGGCTTGGAATGCTGACAATGAACCACCGTTGGGGGAGTGCCCCAAAGCGGTGAAACAGAAAATAACCTAGACACCGATGCGGGGTTCGGATAGCAGACAACCCATCCCTGGCCATACAAGCGGTGGTAGGTCTGGTAGAAGAGATTCATACTGCCCAGGTTTCCCTCATTCTGGGTCCTAAATTAATTAAGTATATCTCCTGATAACCTACGTTCTAGTTGTACTCCCCTTCTCACATGCCCCGTCCTCTCTCTAGTCCCCCCCTCTCACAACCTCTTCCTACCCTCTCTGCACGGTCTGACTTTACCTTTATGGCACCAATCTTAACACATCCAAAATCAAATTTACATATACTCCAAAAACAAGGCAATGTCCATGCAATGTTCCCTTCCCATCGCCAGGACCGGTGCAATTGCTTCATGATTCCTGCATTGTCCGTTAACCTGATAACCTTCCATGAGTCGATACCATGTTCTCGTATATGGGGGCAGCGAAGAACGGCACCTCTGCATAAGTGAAATGTCCTTGTAGTTTGGTTGGGGTTACAGATGTAGATGATATTTCCCTTTTCCATTTCCGGCGCCAATGTCACTCCAAGCGAGGCGAGGCTGAAGATTACACAGGCGGTGTGTAGCCACCCCATCATCCTCCACACCTGTAAAACAGCGCTGGGGAAGGGAGGCAGGTTAGTGACCGACCTTTTTACAGCGGTGGAGGTGGACCCAAGCACTCCGCCCCTCCGCTTTAACTGCAGTGGGGGTGGTAAGGAGAAGTTGGAAGGGACCCTCCCATTGTGGATCTGACCCTTTCCGAGTCCAACTTTTGACCATGACATAACTACCAGGCTGCACTGAAAGCGAGCTATGTAATGGGGACGGTGAAGGGTGAGCCGCGCGGACCTGGCCATGGAGCTCCTTGAGGACCTTAGTGAGGGTTCGAACATAGGTAGTCATTTCTTCAGTCATATGGTGAAACTGAACCAGGCTGGGAACATGCAGGTTCCAGGGAGTTCTGAGGGGCCTGCCATAAAGGATCTCGGCAGGAAAGAGCCGGGCCGGTCCCGCAGGTGTAACCCGCAGCTGGAAGAGGGTAACGGGGAGCAACTTAAGCCATGCTAGTCCCGTGTCTGCTCTTAATTTAGCCAATTTCGTTTTGAGGGTCTGATTGTGTCTCTCAACCAACCCGGCCGCCTGCGGTCTGTACGCACAGTGTAACTGCTGGCGTATGCCCAACTGGGAGCAGAACTCCTTGTTAATCTGTCCAATAAAATGAGGCCCGTTATCAGAACTTAACTGAGCTGGTATGCCGTTCCGGGGAATGATTTCCCGCATCAGAACTTTAACCACAGTGGCAGCTTTATTATTGGTAGTCGGATACGCCTCAACCCACCAGGAATACTAAAAGGAATAAAACGGGAAGTGAAAACATTAATGGTAAGTGACGCAGCAGGTTGTTACATGAAGATATGGGTTCAACGACTTAGAAAATTAGGAGAAAGGTTAAGATGAAATATAACTTAGGAGAGGTTACTGATCGAGGTGTTAAGATTCAGAACAGAGGTAAAAAAGCCAACATAAGTGTGCTTTACCTGAATGCTCGTAGTATTCGGAATAAGGTAAATGAGTTGATGGCGCAAATCATTGTGAATGACTATGATTTAGTGGCCATTACTGAAACATGGTTAAAGGATGGTCACGACTGGGAGTTAAATATCCGAGGATATCAAACTATTCGGAAGGACAGAGTGGATGGTAAGGGAGGTGGTGTAGCTCTGTTATTTAAGGATGACATCCGGGCAACAGTAAGAGATGACACCGGTGCTATGGAGGATAAGGTTGAATCCATTTGGGTGGAAATCAGGATTAGTAAGGTGAAAAAGTCACCGATAGGAGTAGTCTATAGGCCACCAAATAGTAACATTATGGTGGGGCAGGCAATAAACAAAGAAATAACTGATGCATGTAGAAATGGTACAGCAGTTATCATGGGCGATTTTAATCTACATGTCGATTGGTTTAACCAGGTCGGTCAAGGCAGCCTTGAGGAGGAGTTTATAGAATGTATCCGTAGAACAGTATGTAATGGAACCTACGAGGGGACAAACAGTCCTAGATCTGGTCCTGTGTAATGAGACAGGATTGATTCAGAATCTCATAGTTAGGGATCCTCTCGGAAGGAGCGATCACAATATGGTGGAATTTAAAATACAGATGGAGGGTGAGAAGGTAAAATCAAGCACTAGTGTTTTGTGCTTAAACAAAGGAGATTACAATGTGATGAGAGAAGAACTAGCTAAGGTAGACTGGGAGCAAAGACTTTATGGTGAAACAGTGGAGAACCTTCCAAGCAATTTTTCACAGTGCTCAGCAAAGGTTTACACCAACAAAAAGGAAGGATGGTAAAAAGAGGGGAAATCGACCGTGGATATCGAAAGAAATAAGGGAGAGTATCAAATTGAAGGAAAAAACATACAAAGTAGCAAAGATCAGTGGGAGACTAGAGGACTGGGAAATCTTTAGGGGGCAACAGAAAGCTACTAAAAGATCTATAAAGAAGAGTAAGATAGATTATGAGAGTAAACTTGCTCAGAATATAAAAACAGATAGTAAAAGTCTCTACAAATATATAAAACAGAAAAGAGTGCCTAAGGTAAATATTGGTCCTTCAGAGGATGAAAAGGGAGATTTAATAATGGGAGATGAGGAAATGGCTGAGGAACTGAACAGGTTTTTTGGGTCGGTCTTCACAGTGGAAGACACAAATAACATGCCAGTGACTGATGGAAATGAGGCTATGACAGATGAGGACCTTGAGAGGATTCTTATCACCAAGGAGGAGGTGATGGGTAAGCTAATGGGGCTAAAGGTAGACAAGTCTCCTGGACCTGATGGAATGCATCCCAGAGTGCTAAAAGAGATGGCTAGGGAAATTGCAAATGCACTAGTGATAATTTACCAAAATTCACTAGACTCTGGGGTGGTCCCGGCGGATTGGAAATTAGCAAACGTGACACCACTGTTTAAAAAAGGAGGTAGGCAGAAAGCGGGTAATTATAGGCCAGTGAGCTGAACCTCAGTAGTAGGGAAGATGCTGGAATCTATCATCAAGGAAGAAATAGCGAGGCATCTGGATGGAAATTGTCCCATTGGGCAGACGCAGCATGGGTTCATAAAGAGCAGGTCGTGCCTCACTAATTTAGTGGAATTTTTGGAGGACATAAACAGTGCGGTAGATAACGGAGAGCCAATGGATGTGGTATATCTGGATTTCCAGAAAGCCTTTGACAAGGTGCCACACAAAAGGTTACTGCATAAGATAAAGATGCATGGCATTAAGGAGAAAGTAGTAGCATGGATAGAGGATTGGTTAATTAATAGAAAGCAAAGAGTGGGGATTAATGGGTGTTTCTCTGGTTGGCAATCAGTAGCTAGTGGGGTCCCTCAGGGATCAGTGTTGGGCCCACAACTGTTCACAATTTACAGAGATGATTTGGAGTTGGGGACCAAGGGCAATGTGTCCAAGTTTGCAGACGACACTAAGATAAGTGGTAAAGCAAAAAGTGCAGAGGATACTGGAAGTCTGCAGAGGGATTTGGATAGGCTTAGTGAATGGGCGAGGGTCTGGCAGATGGAATACAATGTTGACAAATGTGAGATTATCCATTTTGGTAGGAATAACAGCAAAAGGGATTATTATTTAAATGATAAAATATTAAAACATGCTGCTGTGCAGAGAGACCTGGGTGTGCTAGTGCATGAGTCGCAAAAAGTTTACAGGTGCAACAGGTGATTAAGAAGGCAAATGGAATTTTGTCCTTCATTGCTAAAGGGATGGAGTTTAAGACTAGGGAGGTTATGCTGCAATTGTATAAGGTGTTAGTGAGGCCACACCTGGAGTATTGTGTTCAGTTTTGGTCTCCTTACTTGAGAAAGGACGTACTGGCACTGGAGGGTGTGCAGAGGAGATTCACTAGGTTAATCCCAGAGCTGAAGGGGTTGGATTACGAGGAGAGGTTGAGTAGACTGGGACTGTACTCGTTGGAATTTAGATGGATGAAGGGGGATCTTATAGAAACATATAAGATTATGAAGGGAATAGATAAGATAGATGCGGGCAGGTTGTTTCCACTGGCGGGTGAAAGCAGAACTAGGGGGCACAGCCTCAAAATAAGGGGAAGTAGATTTAGGACTGAGTTTAGGAGGAACGTCTTCACCCAAAGGGTTGTGAATCTATGGAATTCCTTGCCCAGTGAAGCAGTAGAGGCTCCTTCATTAAATGTTTTTAAGATAAAGATAGATAGTTTTTTGAAGAATAAAGGGATTAAGGGTTATGGTGTTCGGGCCGGAAAGTGGAGCTGAGTCCACAAAAGATCAGCCATGATCTCATTGAATGGTGGAGCAGGCTCGAGGGGCCAGATGGCCTACTCCTGCTCCTAGTTCTTATGTTCTTATGAACACATCCACAATGACCAAAACATATTTATAACATTGATACCTTTCCAACTCAGTGTAATCCATTTGGAGTGTCTCAAAGGGACCACTGGGCAACGGGGTTTGCCCCATACCACAAGGGATACCTTTGCCGGTGTTATAGTGCTGACAAATGAAACACCGATTACTGATACTCTGGGCCAGCCCCTGCATTTTAGGGTGCCACCAAGTGTCCAGCAACAAATCACTAGTCCCTCGAGCCCCACAATGAGTTGAAAAGTGTACACATTCGATGACCCACAAAGCCAGTACATCAGACATACAAGTCTGATGTGCTGGCGTGGTCCATAAAGAGGAAACAGAATCATATGTACAACCTAACCGTTTCTACAATTGTTTATCACTCTCAGGAGCGTCCTCCTGTAACCTTATGACGTCTTGGATGGTTGGCATTGGCGTGTCAGAGGCAGACCTATTTATTGCAGAACGTTTAGTCTGACTGAACATTTTAGGCACCATCACTTGCTGAATTTGCGCGGCTGTCCGCGCTGCACAATCTGCTTGTTCATTACCAACATCAACTGGTGTCTTACCGTTTGTATGGGCAGCGCATTTAATGACGGAAATCTGCACGCGCATAAGGAGGGCCTGCAGTAGGTCATTAACTAAACCCCGGTGGGATATTTCCGTGCCGGCCGAGGTAAGGAATCCCCTATTCTTCCAGAGCTGTCCGAAGTCTTGAACTACCCCGAAGGCGTATTGTGAGTCAGTATAAATATTTACCCGGCGATCTGACGTGCGTACTCTGTTGCGTCCGAATGATCCACTGCCCTCCTTAACATAGGCCCCAGATCCTTGGTATGGTACTGATCGTGGACCTGACGTGTAATATGAGGGCCTACAGAAGCTGACTGTGGCCATAAATGTGGTGGTATAGTTACAAAATCGGCTGTACCTTCTTTTCCCGTGACTGTGGTTGTAATCTTGACTGGCCATTCGGTCCCAATTAACGGCCGGTATTTGTCCTCCAACTCCCTGTTCTGTCCGGTTCTGTCATAGGCCAGGGTAACATGGTGCAGTGAATGTTCAATGTCTAACGTCCACCACTGGGGTGTGATAGAAATATAGCACTGTTGTCTCATCCTCCATGATTGAACCGTTACCGCTTCGTCTCCGCACTCTAGCTGTAGCTGGAAGATACACAGTAAATCTCGGGCCAACAAGTTACAGTCCAATCCAGTAGTCACCACAAACTGATGATCTGTAGACTTGTTCTCATAAGTGACTGTCACAGGTTCAGAAATAGGATACTCGCTTGCCTGTCCTTGGAACCCCGACAAATGCTGGGTGTGGTCGGATAGTGGTAGTCGAAGTTCTGATTGCACCGAAGACATGGCTGCTCCAGTGTCGATTATAAATGGGTAATGTTGACCTCCTATCTGCAGAGACATAATAGGTTCCCTGTCCGATTGGAGAGTCCTTATGACTAAATTAGCTAGTCAATCTTGTGTTGGGAAAGGGTTTGCCTGGGAGAAGTCAGTGTACCTCGTCTGTCCTCCCCTTGGTGGGTACCCCCTCCTTTGGGTCGGGTAGTCTCCTTCTGCTGCCCGTCTTTTAAAGGGGCATTCCTGATGCCAGTGATCTGTACGTCCACAATTAAAACATGCATTGTTCCCTCTATATCTGCCCCATCCTCTTTTCCCAGTAGACCAATGGCCCCTCAGAGGGGGCGGCAGTTGTAGAGATGTTGGTGCCTACGGTGGGCCATAAAGAGGGGCTGAGGGTCCATTTGGGTGGGTTTGATATCCTCCCCCGTGTTGATCCACCCACCCAAGATCACAATATTGGGGTTCCAGCTGGTAAGCCACTGTATCTGCCGCTGGTTGGGATCTCAGATCATCCTTTTCCATTAAATACTCAGTCTTAATCTTTGTAACTGAGCCTCCTTCCTGGCCTAAACGCTCCTTCCAATAAAATCTGACTGCCCGGCCATCTGGGAAGGGTCGTTCTCTGTCCAATTCATGTTATTACATTTCACGGCAGTAGCCACGGAAGGTGGTAGGCAATGCATTAACATCGCACAATATTGAGGGGAATTCTGACCATTTTGGTACAGCAAGTCGCCTGACTGCCCACGGTAGATTTCATTAAAACGTTCCAGAAATTCCTCTGGCTCCTCAGTCTTTTTAGGTTTGAGGTCTAAGATAGCAGAGATGTTTATGGGCTTTTGAAATGTGGCATTCAACGCATTCAGGATTTGTGCCCATCTATCATCGTCCAAAGCATGGGCTTGCTGAAGTGCGGCGTGGCTAGCATAATTCAAGTGGTTGAGATGACTGCGGTACTCTGCTGGGGTTAAAAGCTGCTGGACGAGGTCCCAGAGGTCCCTAGAATCAGCTTGATAAACTGAGATGGTAGTTCTCAGATAGTCCACGAAAGCAGCAGGAGATTTCTTCCTGTCTGGGATTGCAGCCAGAATAGCCATCATCTCACTGGGTCTCCATGGGAAATAAATGTCTATCGTGGGCTGGGCTGCTGCTGTTGCAGCATCAGGGTTGGGTATTTTCCTAATCGACAACTGTCTCAGAGTCTCACTAGGAGGCGCTTTAGCGTATTCCTCTGGCTCTTCAAAGACTTCAATGTCCTTCCCTTCCGATAGGGGGAGCTCCGGCTCCTCAGAACTATTCCCACCCTCTTTCTTTGTTCTCATACTTTTCTGTCCCACCATATCGGTCTTAAGGGATCTAGGTGGTATGCGTAATTGTTTCTGGATAGGATCAGGCCCCTCTCTCATTGTCCGCGATCGGGTCCTAGAGCTAACTGGGCTTGTGGAACAGAGCTCCCCTTCTCTCACAGACGGTGAAGGTGCAGACATAGGACTCAAAGTGTCAACTGAAGGGACTGGAGAGACTGGCATGATTTGAATCTGGGGAGCAGTGACTGGATATAAAATATGATACCCTGGTGGTTCTGGAATTAGTGCAGACAATGCAACTGGTGCAGTCGGGACTCTACCCGACATGGTCCAATTCTCTAGGTCATCAACTGCCTCTGTCAATGCAAGGCCAGCCATTGAACTACGTAGCCCATTTATTTATTCGTGTCTGCCCTGCTAGGTGTCTCCCTCTCTTTACTTGCGCGTTTTTTGAATGCACACTCTTTTTTTAAGATCTCCAGAGTTTTCTGGTTCCCCCCTTCACTAATTGGAATCCCCATTTTAAGGGCATTTTCTTGCCAACTTGATAACATGATCTTATCCCTCTCCTCTTGACAATATTGTCTCCATAGTCCAATTAACTCTTTTGCTTTCATACTTTTCCAGATTTCACCCTGAATTTTCTTAATGATGTCCAGATCTTTAGTGCTCCCTAGTGGCCATTCGTCACCCAATTTCTTCCTTAAAGTTGCTGACATTTTTCTAAAATCTGTCGCTTTATCTGGATAAATATCACATAATATTTGCCTTGAACTGCTTGGATCATACGTGTTATACAAGCAATTCCCCATAATCTCGAACTAGTCCTCAAGACTGCGTTGTTCGCCACTACAGTCCAATTTTAGCTTAATCAACTATATTTTCCAAAACACACATGGAACTGAACCGTCTTTCCGACGTCCCATCAATTCCAAAACACACGTGGAACTGAACCGTCTTTCCGACGTCCCATCAATTCCACAATCAACTCAAAACTGAACTATCAATCTTATGCTATCCCATCAGTTTTATTTTTAACCCTCAGTCGCACCTACATCGAATGAATTTTTAATGTTCGAATCCCCAGACCGACGTTTGATTTTGTCGAGACGATCTTTCCGTACCAACCGCGAGTGGCCAGACCAATCAGACCATGAGAGTTTGTTGTTTGTAGTTACATTGTATATGTTGTGTTGCCCTATTATGTATTTTCTTTTATTCCCTTTTCTTCTCATGTACTTAATGATCTGTTGAGCTGCTCGCAGAAAAATACTTTTCACTGTACCTCGGTACACGAGACAATAAACAAATCCAATCCAATCCAATCCAATCCAGAAGAGGGGAAAATGAATGTGGTCATTTTCCAGCTACACATATTGTGGGCCCATTTCCACTTTCCTTGTCCAACCTCAGTCTAATTCTGATTTCGCAGCTGGCCGGTGACCGTCTGGAGAAATCCCCAGTTTTGGCACCAAATGACAATATTGAATTCTTTACCCCTTCAGTCTGGCCTCAATAAAACTCGAGATGGATTTATAGGTATAGTATTATTTATTTTTAACCAACTTGCAAGGCTGACTCGCTCCACAGAGATTCAGAACACACAAGCGGTCCCCTGGAGCTCCAGAACCGAGTGCTATCGGAGACAAAGAAATCTTTACAAATCTCATTCAAATGGCATCAAGTTTCACATACAAGATTCCCATAGGTCATCCTATACACCTCCTGACCTGGCCATATATCCTGATTGTCTCACTTCGCATTCCTTAACCCTGGGCCTCTTGTTACCCAGCATCCTTTTCCCCCTCCTTGCCATGCTTTCTGAATCCCTTTGTCCTTTGTTTGTGAACTCACTACTATCAGACTGGCTCACATCTACATTATTGTAACTAATATTTGAACGAACTATTTTATCTCTCATTTGTTTGTTCAATTCCACAACGTGATTGAACGACGGGGAGTTCAACTTCTTCTGAAGTCCAACAAGCTCTTAATTTATACTTCACCATTCACAAGTACATTCAGGGGGGCACAGTGGTTAGCACCATTGCTTCACAGCTCCAGAGTCCCAGGTTCGATTCCCAGCTTGGGTCACTATGCAGAAATTGCACTTTCTAATGGAATGATCCATTAAAGCAATGCATGGTTTGTTTAACATAAGGTGTCATCCGAAGTTGAGGCTGCTTTAACTATTCCTTCAAAATGATTTATGAACGAACACCTAATTGTATTTTGGCCATTAAGACAGCTTCAGCTCAACTCAACTGAACTATGTCACAGTAAATATATCATGTTTGTTTCTCAATAAACATCTGTTATTCCTGTTTCTACAGCTATCTTGACAACAAGTCAAAATGGACCTCTTAATTTTAAAATGTGGTTACAGAATAAAATCCATAGATATTAAAGATTCTAAAAATTGGTAGAATTCTCAAAATCTTACAGGTGGTATGAGGTGCGAGTTAGCTGCGAGAGATTGGGAACATTACTTATAGGGATGAAGGTGGTTAGACAATGGCAAACATTCAAATAGCGCATGGCTGAACTGCAACAATTGTTAATTCCTGTCTGGCGCAAAAGTAAAACGGGAAGGGTGGCTAAACCCTGGCTTCCAAGGGAAATTAGAAATAGTATTTGATCCAAGGAAGAGGCATACAAACTGCCCAGGAAATAAAACAGATCTGAGGATGGGAAGCAATTTCAAATTCAGCAAAGGATGATCAAAAGATTGATTAAGAGTAAGGTGCGAGGAACACAAAAAAACTGACTGTTAAAGTTTCTATAGGCATGTGAAGAGAAAAAGATTGGTGAAGATAAATGTAGGTCCCTTACAGTCAGAAACAGACCAATTTTCAATGGGGAACAAATACATGGCTGCAGCGACCACTCCGAGTTGCTCCATGTGAAGGTGACACTCCCCAGTCCGGTACAGGTCACTGTCCGCTAAATGTTCAGCCCTCGATGGCCGTTCCTGGGCTATGACGCCTAAAGAGCCAGTAGTCCCGGCTGTAGACATGGATGTGGACCTATCTCTGATACTTGTGGAGGAAGGGAATTTATAACCCTCAGGGAGTCATAAGATAAGGACAATTAGATTCACGTTGACCGCCTCTGAATATGAGTTCCCCTGGTAATGATGGGGTGTGGTTTCCACCTTAAGCTCTCTAGTATAAAACTCCCGGCCTTGGAGCAGGTGGGGGAGATGGCCCCACGGGGAGTGGAGAGTATAATATTGTGAATAAATAGAATTTTTGTTTTCTTCCTGGCTGATCCATGTCTGCTACTTTAGCAGATTCTACACTACTTATATGAAAAATTGGGAAAATCACTTTATACAGGAAGAATGTTCAACTTGCTATAATGTTAATTCAAAGAATTATTAACCTGAGGTTCGCGACAGATGATTTATTACTCACCATGATGAATGCACTATGTAAATCAGCAAGCTGTGAATCTTCAACCTGAAGTACCCAGGGCCAAATTATTCTCCCAAGGGATTTTGGTTGCCATTTTTAAAATCCTGAATAATTATCGAGAGCATGTGCAAGGGTCCTCACCATATATTATCATTAACAGGCTGCAGATGGAGAGAGGTTAGGAATGTCATTTTTCTGAATAACTGAGATTCGTTACTTAATTTAAAATATTTATTGAGCACATATATTTATCATTTCACGGCCTTTAGAAGTAAAGTAACAAAGATATTCTTACTGCATTTAATTAATGTACCAGTTAAAAAAAATATTTGTTTGTTGCAGTAAAGAAAAATATGGTTAGTGAGCTCAATACTATTTCAGGTTAGATGGGCCTTGGCATTAAGAATCTGTGGGCTGAAGACCCCGAGAGTAAGGAGAGGGTTCCTGGAACGCAGTAGGGACCGAGGAGGGTTGGCGCTGCCAAACCTGGGGAGCTACTACTGGGCGGCAAATGTGGCAATGATCCGCAAGTGGGTTATGGAGGGAGAGGGGGCAGCATGGAAGAGGATGGAGATGGCGTCCTGTAAAGGAACGAGCCTGGGGGCGTAGGTGACGGCATCGCTGCCGCTCTCACCGACAAAGTATACCACGAGCCCGGTGGTGGCGGCCACGCTAAGGATCTGGGGCCAGTGGAGACGGCACCGGGGTGCAGTGGGAGCATCGGTGTGGTCCCCGATCAGGGGTAACCACCGGTTTGTCCCGGGGAAGATGGACAGGGGGTTCCAGAGCTGGCATCGGGCGGGGATTGGAAGAATGGGGGACCTGTTCATCGACGGGACGTTTGCGAGCCTAGGGGCACTGGAGGAGAAGTTTGAGTTACCCCCGTGAAATGCCTTTAGATATATGCAGGTGAGGGCTTTTGTGAGGTGACAGGTGAGGGAATTCCCGTTGCTCCCGGCACAACAAGTTCAAGATAGGGTGATCTCAGGTGTATGGGTCGGGGAGGGCAAGGTGTCGGAAATACACCAGGAGTTGAAAGAAGAGGGGGAAGCGCTGGTAGAAGAGTTGAAGGGTAATTGGGAGGAGGAGCTGGGGGAGGAGATCGAGGAAGGTTTGTGGGCTGATGCCCTAGGTAGGGTTAATTCCTCCTCCTAGTGTGCCAGGCTCAGCCTGATACAATTTAAGGTGGTCCACAGAGCGCACTTGACGGGGGTGAGGTTGAGTAGGTTCTTTGGGGTAGAGGACAGATGTGGAAGGTGCTCAGGGAGCCCGGCGAACCATGTCCATATGTTTTGGTCATGCCCGGCACTGGAGGGGTTCTGGAGAGGAGTGGCGGGAGCAATATCTCAGGTGGTGAAAGTCTGGGTCAAGCCAAGCTGGGGGCTAGCAATATTTGGAGTACTGGATGAACCGGGAGTGCAGGAGGCGAAAGAGGCCGGCATTCTGGCCTTTGCGTCCCTAGTTGCCCGGCGAAGGATCTTGCTAATGTGGAAGGAGGTGAAGCCCCCCAGCCTGGAGGCCTGGATAAATGATATGGCTGGGTTCATAAAGTTGGAGAGGATTAAGTTCGCCTTGAGAGGGTCTGCGCAGGGGTTCTACAGGCGGTGGCAACCGTTCCTAGACTATCTCGCGGAGCGTTAGAGGAAGGTTGGTCAGCAGCAGCAGCAACCTTGGGGGGGCGGGGTGGAGGGGACGTCCTGGGAGGGGGGGGGGGGGGAGGGGGGGGGGGAAAGGGGGGACTGCCTGGGAGGGTGGATGAGCAAGAGATAACATGAAGGGTTGGGGAAACTGACACGTACGGGTGAAGGCCAGTGTACAAAGCTGTGTAAATATATAATTTTGCCATGTATATATCTTGCTCTGCGCGATTTCTCGTTTTTTTTTGTTACGAGGGGGGTGGGTTATTGTTTTGTAAGGGAGAAAAATTGTGTTAAAAAACTTTAATAAATATATTTTTTTAAAAAGAATCTGTGGGCTGATCCAATGGCCATGCTGCGTCCGAAAAACAACTCACCATGGCACAGTGTGGCCGATAAAAGCCAGAAGACCCCGCCCCTGGGATCTACCCAGCCGCCTCACGATATCCAACGCAATCTTGCGGGATGTTGTGATGTAAATCCTGCCCATTGTGGGCGGGATCACTTTTTGGCAAATCTGCATATTCGAGCGAGACAGTTAGTCTCACTCTAATGTGCAGATTCCCAAAGTACCTGAGGCTTTTAGATTCATCCCCTTCGCCTTAGAGACCTCAGGCAAGTGCTGTTCAGCCCTGCGACTGTGCAACAGTTTGCGAGCACCACAGTCATGCTAGGGAACATTCAACAGCTGGAACACCCAACTGCATAGACTCTGGACTCTGAGACTAGTAATTCTACCTTTTTAAAATGGGGTTTAAAATTGCATCTATAATTGTGTGAAGCATTAAAGATACTTTGCAGTGCGTAGCTACACTAGGCTACTTAGCAAACGTGAAAGCCGACATACTGTTCCTGCAGGAGTGTGGAATTCCTCACCTCAGCAACTACAGGCGCTGGTCGAGCTGGTGGTCCCACAGGCCATCCATCTGGTCAGGGGGAAACGACTGTTGTGCGTCCGGCCTGGGTATTCTGCTGCGGGGAAGCAACTTCACCATCTCCAACGTTAAGGAGGTAGTGGGTGGACGCCTCCTTGTAGCAGACGTTAAATACAAAAACGTCTCTCTCAGACTCATTAACGTGTATGCCCCGGCCGTAAGGAGTCCGCGGCTGCCAATCCTTCAGCAACTCCCGCTGCTGTTGGCCACCTCCAAGCCTGTCATTCTGGGGGGTGACTTCAACTGCATCATCGATGAGGCTGGACGATCCAGCAGAGCCAACAGCAAACTAGACACTGCGTCCAGGCTCCTGATGGGAACGGTAAAAGACGCCAAGCTGCTCGACGTCTTCAGCAACCCTGCAGAAGGAGCGCAGCGTAGATACACATGGTCACGGACAGACGGATCCGTCCGCTCTAGGATAGATTTCTTCTTTGTGTCCCGTGCTTTCAAGGTCAGGTCCACCGTCGTTAAGCCGGTGTTCTTCTCTGACCACTGCCTCCTACTGGCCGACTGCCACCTGCAGGAAGACCAGGGGGCGGGCAGGGGGACATGGAAGATGAATGTAAAACTGTTGACTCCAGAGAACCTCGAGGAACTTAAAAGGGATTACAAAGGTTGGAGAACCGTGAAACCCCTCTTTGAATCTCCACATCTCTGGTGGGAAGCAATCAAGAGGAACATCAAAAGATTTTTCATCCTCAAAGGCATTCAAAAGGTGAGAGAGAGATGAGGGGCCATGTCCAGGCTCCAGAAATGTATGCAAAATTTGCTCCAGCTGCAGTCGATGGGGGTTGATGTCAAGGAGGATCTCCAAGAGGTGAAGAGCCAGCAAGCCTCGCTCTACACCTCGGAGGCCTCCAAGGTTATTTTCCGTTCCAGAGTCCGCTCCGTGGAGCAGGATGATGTTGCTAACTTTGCCTTAGTTCAATTGCTCTGTTTTTATTACCTTTGCTCTTGAGTCGCCAGGTATCTTTATGATACCGCCACGTGGTTCAAGTCTGAGTAATGATCAATAATCCAATACACCGATTAGTAAGGTTTAAATCAAAGCACATTTATTATACACAGTAATCGCTACTCATGCATAATTTCTACGTCTAAGCTACTTCTACAACTGACAGGCCTATGCTTAACTTGGAACTGGCCCACCAGGTCAGGGAAACAAATGGCCTTTCGTTCGGGTTCTGAGCCTGCGGGATTCGAAGTTGGTACAGATTGGTAGCTAGGAGCGCCTATCTCGTAGCGAGCGGTGAATTAAACTTACGATTCGATCTTCACTGCTCCGGTCACGGTCAATGTTGGTTCGTTGTTGCTGGGTGACCCGGGCAGGACGAAGAGCACGAAGAGGTGGAGAGGAAGAGAAGAGAGCGATTTGAACTTTGGGTCAATTCTTATTGTCCCCAGGGGCTTCCCACCTTTCGGGGTGGCCCCTGTACCTGGTCCCAAGTGATTGGACTTTGTCCCAATTACTTGGTTCGATTTTCTCCAATGCTGGAGCGGTTCCCTGATAGATGAGCGGTCTTGAGGTGCACGTTCTCCTCCTTTTGTGTAGGCTCCTGCTGGCGCCGAAGAGTCTGGTTTTGCTTTGCGTGTCTAAATGTTGCTTATTGTTCCCAGGGATTGCTCATTAGTATGCAGATGGCTGTTGTTTTGTTATGCTGATGGTTGCTGGTATCGATAGTGTCTGGCCTTTCCAGAGGTAAATACACAGCCAACCTGCAGCTGCTCATTTTTGTCTTGTTGGCTGACTTTCCCATCAGCCTTTGCCGTTCGCCATTTTGAATCGGGAGTTGGCCATTTTATGTGGCTACAATAAAAAGTGCTCACACTATTTCTTCCAAAAGGTGCACAGAGACCTCTGTGATCAGCAGCCTGAAGGAAGAAGATGGCTCTGTAAAGTCATCGCAGTCTGACATCCTGAGGATCAGCAAATCCTTTTATGCCGGACTGTATGATCTGAAGCCAACAGATAACACTGTTTCTCAGACCTTCCTGTCGTCTATCACAGAGGTCTTAGGCAACAGCGAGCGGGAAAACCTGGACAAACCACTAACTCTGCAAGAGCTGACAAAGGCCGTCAGGTCCTTTGAGACGAGTAAAACTCCCGGAAGCGATGGCCTACCGGTTGAGTTGTATTCGGCTCTGTGGGACTGGATGGGCCCAGACCTGCTGGAAGTGTACGAGAGTATGCTTCTGGATGGCAGCATGCCAGAATCCATGAGGAAAGGCATCATCACCCTCATCTACAAGCAGAAGGGGGAAAGGGAAGAAATTCGAAATTGGCGCCCCATTTCACTGTTGAATGTGGATTATAAAATTCTAGCCAAGCTAGAATTCCTGTTTAGGCCCCTTATTCAAAGCAGGTCGTGATGATTAGCCATGTGTTTGTCGGCACTGCGAGTGTCAGGAAACAAGCGGCTAAACACGCTCGCTCGGGACTTTGTTCCCTTTTGGGAAGATCACACCCATTATTAGTGTGCTAGATGTATTACTGCTATCTGCAGTAACTTAGATGAGAGGAAAATATTCTCTGCATTATTATAAGTTTCATAATGAAAACAAAAAGATAAAGACACATTTTCTTTGTTTTAATTCCTCTACTCATAATTATATGTAGTGGCCATTTTATTGCTGCTGGGGTGTCATGGGGCGGCAAGGTAGCACAGTGGTTAGAACTGTTGCTTCACAGCACCAGAGTCCTGGGTTCGATTCCCAGCTTGGGTCACTATCTGTGCGGAGTCTGCATGTTCTCCCCGTGTCTGCATGGGTTTCCTCCAGGTGCTCTGGTTTCCTCTCACAAATCCTGAAAGACGTGCTTGCTTGGTGAATTGGACATTCTGAATTCTCCCTAGTGAACCCCAACAGGCGCCATAGCATGGTGTCTAGGGGATTTTCACAGTAACTTCATTGCAGTATTAATGTAAGCCTACTTGTGACACTAATAAAGATTTTATTATTATTATTCAACTTTTCTCATTTTTTAGAATTGTGAATTCCATGGATCCTTGTACCTTGGGAAATAAATCAAAAACACACCAATCAAACCAAAGGCCTGCTGTTTATCTGACACCCAGATCAAAGTGGAACTGTGGATCCTGATATTGACTAAAGAAGTTGGCACCAGGTGAGTGAATGGATTTGCACACATCATGTATTTGCTGAAACACTGCTCAGTAGCCATTGCTGCATTACAGATTAGTGCCTGGCACTGTTGAGAACTATAAAATAAATAATTCAATAATAAAACATCCAATGTGCTTCACAGAATGAATTACCTTTGGACCAAAGAGACTATTGTTAAGTTGGCAAGCTCAATGCTAAAAATCACAGTTTGGATAAATACCAGTTAATACACACTTTACCACTGTAAATTAAGGAGAGCATAGCGGCCAGAAAACGGGCATCTTCTTGGTTCCTCTAAGTAATTCTATGGTGTCTTTAATGTTCAATTGACTAGGATTGTGGGACGTCAGTTTAATGTCATATCGAAAAGAATTTTATGGTGACACCTCATATTAATCTTGTGATCAGCGGCAAGATCATTCCTTTAAATAAACTGGTGTTCTCTGTGATCTTATTTGCACAATATCTACAACATAGCTCTACCATGAGCACCCTCGCTACTTATCTATGTTTTGCTTACTGGAGACATTATCAGGACTCTTGTGCTCTTCTAGATTTTTGATGATGGAGGAATACACACCTCATGAAATCATGAGACTTGGGCTACCATCAATGAATTGGGTTTCTTTAATAATAAACATTAAACAGCAGCAAAAGATCAATACTGCACAGTCTGTTGACTATGAGCTACAATTCTGGAACCCATATTGAATTAGTTAACCTAATAACTCAGAATTTGGACTATCGGATATGAATGAGTATGTTGAATTGGACTCCTTATGAAGTCTTTGCAATGTCTTTTCTGCATGGGTGGGTGTTAGTGTAGTAGAACAGCAAGAACTGCTGAACCGACAGAAAGTTTCTGAATGTGTTTCTATGCCTGGAAAATGAGCAGTCACTATCCCTTCCTACGGATGCAAAGAATATGAACGTGCATCATTTACAATTAAGCCAATGGCCAATCACCAATAGAACTTAAAAAATAGATTGAATTCCACAATCTGAGTTTACTGTGTAAATCTTGGGCGTGATTTCCGGAAAAAGAACAGTCCCATTTTGGGTGCGAATAGCAGGGTGTTTCTCGGAGCCTGCAGTGCCGAGAACAACCCGCTATCAACCAGGACTTTGGGTTTTTTTCTGCCTCGATCTTTCCCTGCTAATATCTTGAATACTCCGATCAGATCACCCCTTAACTGCCTAAATTTTAGTGAAAACAAGCCTAATTTGTGTAGTCTCTCCTCATACATAACCCCTGTAGTCCAGGTATCATTTTTGTAAACCTATGTTGCAGTCCCTCCAAGGTCAAAATATCCTTCCTACGGTGTGGTGCCCAGAACTGTTTGCAGTATTCCAAATGGGATCTAACCAGGGTTTTGTATAGCTACAGCATATCTTCTGTGTCTTTATACTCCAATCCTCCAGATATAAAGGCTAGCATTCCATTAGCCTTTTAAAATATTTTCTGCATTTGTTCGTGACATTTTAAGGATTTATGTACTTGAACTCCTAAATCTCTTTGGACATGCACTGTACTTAACTTCTCTCCATTTAGAAAGTACTCAGCTTTATCCATTTTTGGTCCAAAATTGATAACCTCACACTTGCTTACTTGAATTACAATGGCCACAATTTTGCCTATTCACTTAGTCTGTCAATATCTCCTTGCAATTTTCTGCCATCATCTAGGCTGCCTAGTGTAGCCACCTGAGTTGGCCACTTCCCGACTTAAAATGGAGAACAGCAAAGGCTGAAAGGAAATTCAGCCAACACAGGCAAAAACTAGCAGGTGCAAGTTTACTGTGTATTAGACTCTGCAAAAACCCAGACAGCATCGATACAAGCAGCCATCTGCATAGTAATGTAGCAGCCATCTACATAGTAATGAGCGATCCACGGGAACAATCGAAACATTTAAGGTAAACAAAGCCAAGCCAGACTCCTCGGCGCCAGCAGGAGCCAACACAAAAGAGGTTAATGGACACTTAAAGACTGCCCAACGATCAGGGAACAGCTCCAGTATTGGAGAAATCAAACCAAGCGATTGGAACGAAGTCCAATCACTTGAAACCAGGTACAGGTCCGCCCCAAAAGGCGGGAAGCCCCTGGGGACTATAAAGCAAAGCCCCCAAGTTCAAATTGTCCTTCATGACAGGGTCACTCAGCAACGTGAAGCAACCCTTGACAGTGACCTGTCCGACGGCCTCCAAAGAAGTAAGTTTCAAGTCAACGCTCGCTACGAGATAGGCGCTCCTAGCTACCAGTCTATACCAGCTTTTGAATCCTGCAGTTTCAGAACCCAAACGAAAGGCCATTTGTTCCCCTGACCGGGTGGGCCAGTCCGAAGCTAAGTATAGGCCTGTTAGTTATAGAAATAGCCTAGAAAGTAGAGTTTATGCATGAGTAGTGATTTACTGTGTATAGCGAAACCAGTGACAGCAAAAACAGCGCAAGCGGAGAGAGAGCCGGGACAGCGAAAACAGCGCAGGAGGAGAGAGCCGGGAGATTTAAAAAGCGCGGGAGGAGAGAGCCCGGACAGAGAAAACAGCGCGGGAGTAGAGAGCCGGGAGATTTTAAAAAGCGCGGGAGGAGAGAGCCCGGACAGCGAAAACAGCGCGAGCGGAGAGAGAGCCGGGACAGCGAAAACAGCGCCGGAGGAGAGAGCCGGGAGATTTAAAAAGCGCGGGAGGAGAGAGCCCGGACAGCGAAAACAGCATGAGCGGAGAGAGAGCCGGGACAGCGAAAACAGCGCGAGAGGAGAGAGCCGGGAGATTTTAAAAGTGCGGGAGGAGAGAGCCCGGACAGCGAAAACAGCGCAAGCGGAGAGAGAGCCGGGACAGCGAAAACAGCGCGGGAGTAGAGAGCCAGGAGATTTAAAAAGCGTGGGAGGAGAGAGCCCGGACAGCGAAAACAACGTGAGCGGAGAGAGAGCCGGGACAGCGAAAACAGCGCGGGAGGAGAGAGCCGGGAGATTTTGAAAGCGCAGGAGGAGAGAGCCCAGACAGCGAAAACAGCGCGAGCGGAGAGAGAGCCGGGACAGCGAAAACAGCGCGGGAGGAGAGAGCCAGGAGATTTAAAAAGCGCGGGAGGAGAGAGCCCGGACAGCGAAAACAGCACGAGCGGAGAGAGAGCTGGGACAGCAAAAACAGCGCGGGAGGAGAGAGCCGGGAGATTTAAAAAGCGCGGGAGGAGAGAGCCCAGAAAGTGCTGGGAGAGGTGAGTGCACAAAAGGTGTGGCAGGAGTGCCTTTAGTCACGGGAGTGCTGATTGGAACAGAGTGCATCTGAGTTTAGGTGAGTGACTGAGTTCGGGTGAGTGGCTGTGTTTTTGTTGGTGATCGGGTTTATCCTTGAGGTTCTATAAAACACTTTTTAAAAATTTTTTTAAAATTAATTAACTAGTTGAATATGGCTGGACAGGTGATGTGCTGTTGCTGTATGATGATGGAACTCGTGGATCCCATTGAGACCGTCAGTGACCACATCTGCAGCAAGTGTTGGCTGCTCGAGGAACTTCGGCTCAGAATTGATGAGCTGGAGACCGAGCTGCACACACTGCGGCACATCGGGGAGGGGGAAAATTACCTGGACACTTTGTTTCAGGAGGCAGTCACACCCGGTAGAATAAGTACTGTTAATTTGGACAGTGGTCAGGGACAGAGTGGTGTGACTGCAAGGGAGGCAGGTAGGGGGATCCTGAGTTTAGGAGTTAAGGAGCCTCAGCCCTTGACCTTGTCCAACAGGTATGAGGTACTTGCTCCCTGTGTGGATGAGGAAGAGGGCTGTAGGGAGGATGCGTTGACTGACCACTGCACCGTGGTACAGGAAGCCATTCAAGAGGGGGGAGCAAAAAGACAAGTGGTAGTTGAAGGGGATTCTATAATTAGGGGGATTGATGGCATCCTTTGTAAGTCAGATCGAGAGTCCCGCATGGTATGTTGCCTGCCAGGTGCCAGGGTGAGGGACATCTCTGATCGACTTGAAAGGATTTTGGAGAGGGAGGGGGAGGATCCAGTTGTTGTGGTCCACGTTGGGACTAACAACATAGGTAAGACTAGGAAAGAGGACCTGTTTGGGGATTATCAAACACTAGAGACTAAATTAAAGAACAGGTCCTCCAGGGTTATAACCTCTGGATTACTATCCGAGCCACGTGCCAATTGGCATAGGGTTGAGAAAATTAGGGAAGTTAACACGTGGCTAAAGGAGTGGTGCGGGAAAGAGGGATTCCATTTCATGGGGCATTGGCATCAGTACTGGGGCAGGAGGGACCTGTACCGTTGGGACGGTCTTCACCTGAACCATTCTGGGACCAGTGTTCTAGCGAATAGGATAAATAGGTTGGTCACAAGGACTTTAAACTATCAAGTTGGGGGGAAGGGAAGTGTAAAGCTATGGACAGTATAATGGTTAATGGAGATCAAGGCAGCAGTTTACGTGACAGGTTATTATGTAGAGATATGGGTTCAAAGACAAGGAAAATTAGGAAGGGTAAGAGGAAAAATAAATTGAGAAAAGTTACTGCTCAAGGTGTTAGGATTAATAACAAAGACATAAAAAATAGCATAAGTGTACTTTACCTGAATGCTCGTAGTATACAAAATAAGGTAAATGAGTTGATGGCGCAAATCATCGTGATTGACTATGATTTAGTGGCCATTACTGAAATATGGTTAAAAGATGGTCACGACTGGGAGTTAAATATCCAAGGGTATCAGACTATACAAAAGGGTAGAATGGACGGTAAGGGCGGTGGTGTAGCTTTGTTGTTTAAGGATGGCATCCGGGCAATAGTAAGGGATGATATTGGTGCTATGATGGACAAGGTTGAATCAATTTGGGTGGAAATCAGGAATAGTAAGGCGAAAAGGTCACTGATAGGAGTAGTCTATAGGCCACCAAATAGTAACAGGATGGTCGGGCAGGCAATAAGCAAAGAAATAACAGATGCATGTAGAAATGGTACAGCGGTTATCATGGGAGATTTTAATCTGCATATCGATTGGTTTAACCAGGTTGGTAAAGGCAGCCTTGAGGAGGAGTTTATAGAATGTGCCCGGGATAATTTCCTGGAATAGTATGTAATGAAACCTACAAGGGAACAAGTGGTCCTAGATCTGGTCCTGTGTAATGAGGCAGGATTGATTAATGATCTCATAGTTCGGGATCCTCTTGGAAGGAGCGACCACAATATGGTGGAATTTAAAATACAGTTGGAGGATGACAAGGTAAAATCAAACACTAGTGTTTTGTGCTTAAACAAAGGCGATTACAATGGGATGAGAGAAGAACTAGCTAAGGTAGACTGGGAGCAAAGACTTCATGGTGAAGCAGTTGAGGAACAGTGGAGAACCTTCCGAGTGATCTCTCACAGTGTTCAGAAAAGGTTCATACTGACAAAAAAAGAAAGACGGTAGAAAGGGGAAAAATCGACCGTGGATATCTAAGGAGGTGAGGGAGAGTATCAAATTGAAGGAAAAAACATACAAAGTGGCAAAAATTAGTGGGAGACTAGAGGACTGGGAAGTCTTTAGGGGATAACAGAAAGCTACTAAAAAAGCCATAAAGAAGAGTAAGGTAGACTATGGAAGTAAACTGGCTCAGAACATAAAAAGCTGATAGTAAAAGCTTCTACAAATATATGACAAAAAAGAGTGGCTAAGGTAAATATAGGTCCTTTGGAAGATGAGAAGGGAGATTTAATAATAGGAGACGGGGAAATGGCTGAGGAGCTGAACAGGTTTTTTGGGTCAGTCTTCACAGTGGAGGACACAAATAACATGCCAGTGACTGATGGAAATAAAGATATGATAGGTGAGGACCTTGAGATGATTGTAATCACTAAGGAGGCAGTATTGGGCAAGCTAATGGGGCTAAAGGTAGACAAGTCTCCTGGCCCTGATGGGATGCATCCCAGAGTGTTAAAAGAGATGGCTAGGGAAATTGTAAACGCACTAGTGATAATTTATCAAAATTCACTGGACTCTGGGGTGGTCCCAGAGGATTGGAAAGTAGCAAACGTGACACCACTGTTTAAAATAGGAGGTCGGCAGAAAGCGGGTAATTATAGGCCGGTAAGCTTAACTTCGGTTGTAGGGAAAATGCTGGAATCTATCATTAAGGAGGAAATAGCGGGGCACCTGGAGGGAAATTGTCCCATTGGGCAGACGCAGCATGGGTTTACAAAGGGTAGGTCGTGTCTGACTAATTTGGTAGAATTTTTTGAGGCCGTACCAGTGCAGTAGATATCGGGGAGCCAATGGATGTGGTATATCTGGATTTCCAGGAAGCTTTTGACAAGGTGCCACACAAAAGGTTGCTGCATAAACTAAAGATGCATGGCATTGAGGGTAAAGTGGTAGCATGGGTAGAGGATTGGTTAACTAACAGAAAGCAGAGAGTGGGGATAAATGGGTGTTTCTCTGGTTGGCAACCTGTAACTAGTGGGGTCCCTCAAGGATCAGTGTTGGGCCCGCAGTTGTTCACAATTTACATAGACGATTTGGAGTTGGGGACCAAGTGCAATGTGTCAAAGTTTGCAGACGACACTAAGATGAGTGGTAAAGCAAAAAGTGCAGAGGATACCGGAAGTCTGCAGAAGGATTTGGATAGGTTAGGTGAATGGGCTAGTGTCTGGCAGATGGAATTCAATGTTGCCAAGTGTGAGGCTATCCATTTTTGGAGGAATAACAGCAGAATGGATTATTATTTAAACGGTAAGATGTTAAAACATGCTGATGTGCAGAGGGACCTGGGTGTGCTGGCGCACGAGTCGCAAAAGGTTGGTGTGCAGGTGCAACAGGTGATTAAGAAGGCTAATCGAGTTTTGTCTTTCATTGCTAGAGGGATGGAGTTCAAGACTAGGGAGGTTATGCTGCAATTGTATCGGGTGTTGGTGAGGCCGCACCTGGAGTCTTGTGTTCAGTTTTGGTCTCCTTACCTGAGAAAGGACATATTGGCACTGGAGGGAGTGCAGAGGAGATTCACTAGGTTGATCCCAGAGTTGAGGGGATTAGATTATGACGAGAGGTTGAGTAGACTGGGACTGTACTCATTGGAGTTTAGAAGGATGCAGGGGGAATCTTATTGAAACTTATAAAATTATGAAGGGAATAGATAGGATAGATGCGGGCAGGTTGTTTCCACTGGTCGGGGAAAGCAGAACTAGGGGGCATAGCCTCAAAATAAGGGGAAGTAGATTTAGGACGGAGTGTAGGAGGAACTTCTTCACCCAAAGGATTGTGAATCTCTGGAATTCCTTGCCCAGTGAAGCAGTTGAGGCTCCTTCTTTAAACGTTTTTAAGAAAAAGATAGATACCTTTCTAAAGAATAAAGGGATTCGGGGATATGGTGTACGGGCCGGAGAGTGGAGCTGAGTCCGCAAAGGTCAGCCATGATCTCATTCAATGGCGGAGCAGGCTCGAGGGGCCAGATGGCCTACTCCTGTTCCTAGTTCTTATGTTCTTATGTTCTATAAGTGTGCTTTGATTTGAATCTTACTAATTAGTGTATTGAGTTATTGATCATTACTCGAACTTGAACCTCGTGGCGGTATCATAAAGATACCTGGCGACTCTAGAGCAAAGGTTATAAAACAGAGCCAATTGAACCAACCAAAAGTTAGCAAGATATTACTGGCGACTGTGGTGGGACTCGATCTAGAAGTGGCTTAACCACTCCGGGAGAACCCAAAATATGAATTAGAAATCCAATTGGGAACAGAAAAACCACAAGTGTTCAAGTAGTTCTGATCAATCCTCATAATTCGGAAGTGTGTTCATGCAAGCGTAACTAATAGGGCGATAAGGTAACACTGATAGATTTTTTTGTTGCGACAAAACTGTCGGGAGTTTGTATTCTGGAAAATAGCGAAAGCCGTACCCGTAATTACAGCATCGCCTGAATAACCCTTGTTCCAAATTTCAAGAGAAGCATTTAGAGAGGAAAGATGGCAATGCAGGCAATGCAACGCCTCATGAACCCTGAAGAATTTGTGGTCGCTGCAACCAGCAGTAGTGTAGGACAGTGTCCCGTTTGGGAAGAGGAAATCAGAAAGTACCTCAAAGGGAAAGGATGGCCCTTTTGGAGCGAATTCTGTGAAAATGAGGAAACAGGTCCCGGGAGTATAGGACATACTTGGTGGGAGAACCTGAGCGAGATTCATAAGAAGAGCTTGAGAAAAGCTCGCAAGCCGATGGCAATCGGGTCCTATTTGGCACAATTCCGAGGCACAGAGGAGGTCGTTAGGATGCACCGAAAAGAGATAGAAGGCATACATCGAATGAGCAAGGTCGATGTCAGTGAGGTAGAGAAAGAGAACCTAGAATTAATGAGGAAGTTAGCAGCAAAGGACGGAGTGGTGGATGATGCCAAGGGGGCACACCAGTCTTGTATGGCGCACTTAAGCAGTTCCAATCCCAGTACAAAAAGGCCTATCAGGACACGCAACGTGCAGTCCTAGTACGAGAGGAAACCGAGAAGCAGGTAGAGACATTGCAGAGACAGTGTAGTGACCTGAAGGCAGCGTTAAGAGTACTCCATACTGCCACCACGGAGCAAAGATGAAGCTCATTAGACCACGCAAAGTGCAGGAAGCAGATTGCAGAAATCCAGTCTCTGCTTTCAGTTCAAAAAGGATTCCAGGAAACCTTTGGATCACAGTTAGATGAGGAAGACGGCCCTGATTGGGAAGAATTGAGTGAGACAGCGCAGAGATATGTTCAGGGAACATGTGCGCAGGGAAAGCCCCAGAAGAGAAAAGCGCCCCAACCCCCCACAGAGCAGATAGTTCAGGCTCCAATGAACCCAGTCACACCCACCGCACAGCCACATCGGACGACACGGAATTTCTGTGCACCACCCACTTAACAGTGACCCAATTACGGGACGCGTGACATAAAATCAAACCGTTCCTCCCCACCTCAGACCCGCACCATTTCTTTGCCAGAGTAAAGCAGCAGGCAATCATGTAGGGCCTGGATGAGCGAGAGCAAGTAAAGCTCACAGTTTTGAGTCTAGTCGTAGCAGCCCTTCCCGACCCACAGAATGTAAGAGGAGGCACCCTTGCAGCAATGCATACCGTGATCCTGGACACGATCGGGTATAACAGGAGTGACCCCATAGATGGCCTTAATAAGTGCAGGCAAAAGAAAACCGAGCACCCCACAGCGTTTGCTGGACGCTTGCGGATCCATTTTGCAGCAGTTTTCGGAGACTTAGACCGCGCCCATTTGTCCCCAGACCCTTTAAAGTTTGATCAGGATGTTGTGTAAAAATTCATAAATCGAGGATCAACATCGCACTCTCCAGACCAAATATGTTCCTGAAGAATTTCAGCTGTCGTGAGTGATTTAACTAAATGGGAACAAAGTCCCATAACAAGTGCATTTATCCGTGTGTTTCCCGGCGCTCGCAGCGCCAAGAAACACAACGCTATCAAACGTCACTCGGGTTAGATACCGGGCCTCAGCGGGGAACACACAGCCAAGGCTGCCCACAGCCTCATTTTCTGTGCTGAGGAGCTCCACCCACCAGAACTCTTCAGTGTAGCGATAGTTCGGGATGTTATTTGAAAATGGCGTCCTGATCTCTGGAGCACCCACACAGCCCCCCCCCCCCAGTACTCACGCAGGACACCCCGGCCTGATCGCCACCATATGAAAAATGCCAGCTCCGCACCTTGGCAGTGTCAACCTGATACCCTGGAAGTGCCCCTGCCAGCTGGCAGTGCCATCTGGGCATCTTGGCAGTGTCAGGTCTGCACCCAAGTGTCACTGCCAGGATGCCAGGCTGGCAGTCCAGGGGTGCAGATGGCACCAGCAGTGCCAGGGTGCCACCCTGTCCAAAGGGCTTGTACCTGGGGGCCTCCAATCCCGTGTTCCATTTGGTCCCCACTTGTGGAAACCAGTGCTGAACGGTGCTGGCCCAAGGTCTCCAGGGCGAAGGGGATAGATCCCAACAACTCGGGTGCCTCAGGAAACTGCATATTCGAGAGAGACTAGCTGCCTCTCTTTAATATTCAGATTTGCCAAATAGTCATTCCACCCGCAATGGGAGGGATTTACATCGGAACATCTTGTGAGATCGCATTTGATCTCTTGAGGCATTGTGAGCCGGGTAGATCCCGGGAGCGGGGTCTCTGGCCTTCGATCGGCCATATTGCACTTCAGCGGCTGCTTTTTGGGTGCAATGTGGCCGTTCGACCGCGCCCTCTCTCTTTTATCTCAGTGATATATGCTGATAATTTGATGATTAAATAGGGGTGTGGTCATTTTTGCCACTGTTATGAAGAGAAGGTTTATCCAATTGCAATGATATGGATTAGAATACTAATTGGGTCTCAGGTAAATAGCCTGGACTTTAAATGTACCTGGGGAGTTGTACATATTAAACAGGACATTTGTTGTGTTGATTCTCACCCTTCCATGGGACATGCTTATTGGGAGCAGAGCATCCACCTGCTCCAAACATCATCAATACGGGAGGGGTCAAGAACCATTGTTGTTCTACCTAGCACTGATGGAACTGTTATTTCATTGGTAGTGATGCATTAGTGAAATGAGGCATACCGGCTCAGCAGAAGATGGAAGGTGGGCCCATCCTTTGGGTTCTGCTGGATTCCTGATGGAGACACATTGGAAATCAATGCATCAGCTTCAGACTTGCAGTGTTCTTAACTGTAAGAGTGAACAAGCCAATTGAAATGAAAAGCTAATCTCCTTTACTATGATGTAGGATATAATTTTACATTTGATGACCTTCATCTATATTTCCTAAACTTTTCTAAATATGTCAGCATTTTGCACATGCTGGCACTCAGAATTAATGGTGCAAAATTTGTAAAGAGCCTGGGCTGTATTCTCCGATTTTGAAACCAAGTGCTGACGCCGCGTGGGCACAGTAGTGTTCTACGACAGTAAAAACGGTGCAACAGCTGCACCGATTCAGCAACTCTAAATGGGCTAGCACCATCACCACATGGAACGTAACCGGTTCCAAGCAAAACCGGGCCGAATTCGCCGGGTCCGTGATTGGTACACAGGCGGCTCACATCCTGCAGCCGCACTTAAATGATCAAACCCCTCACACACATCGTCCCAGCCAACAAGGTGGCTGGAAGGAGAGCAGCGCCACGGTTCAGGGACGCTGAGCTGGGCACCCTCCTGGTGTGGAGGAGAGGCGGATGAACCTATACCCTGGCCCGGGAGGAAGGCTGCCAGGCGCCGCCGTTCAGCATGCCTAGGCGCAGGTGGCAGAGGCGGTCAGCGCCGTGGGCAATGTCGTCCGGACTGGCATCCAGTGCAGGAAGAAACTCCATGACCTCCTCAGAGCTACCAGGGTCAGTACGCAACGCTGTGTCCCTGTACTAACCCCGCCCCCTCCACACACCCAGATCCCAGCCCCTCCCCTCCGGAGGACGGCCAAACCCCCACCCTGCCCCACAAGCCAGTACCCATGCCAGCCGCAATGGCCGGGTGCCCTGGTCACTGATGCCATAATCTAACCAAACCCTGGGCTGCAATGCGTCGGACTGTCTAACAATGTTATTGTTGATGTGTCCCCACCCCCCTCCCCCCAGCCCAGGAGAAGGCCGCACCCAACCGCCGGCAGTGGGAGAAGACCGGAGGGTGACCACCAGACCTGTAGCCCCTCATCGTGCTTGAGCGGACGGCACTGGACGTGGTCAGTGGCCCAGAGGAAAGAGAGGTCGTCAAGGTGGAGGTCAGCGGCAGGCGAGCTAAGTTGTGAATTCCCATGACACGTGTGTGGACACCACCCCCCCCTCCCCCACACCCTTCACCCCACACCCCCTCCCCCTCTCACCCTCCCAACCCACACCCTGCTCCCTTCCCTCCAGGTGGAGTGGGGGGTGCCTCAGGGGATGGCTCTGCTCGCACTCTCGTTCCATGGAGTATCCCGATGCCATCGGGCACCCCAAGGGAGGAGGAGGTGCTTGGGCCCGTGCCGATGACTCCCACAGAGGAGATTCCGAAACAGCCCCCCCCCCCCTCGCTGATGCATTTGGTGGGCAGCGGGCAGAACAGGGCAGCACCACACGGGACGGCCGGGGTGCCCCACCACGGGACTGGGGCGGCGCACAGGCACCTCCCCCTCCCCCCCGCCAAACCGGATCCCCCTGGCTCCGATCACCCCGCCCAACCAATAGCCACCCACCAGCGTACCACCAGGGCCACGCTCAAGGTAGCCCCTGCTGAGGGCAGTGCCAACCACCAGTGCCCCTCTCAGCAGAGACGGGCGCCAGGACCGGGTGCACCGATTGGGCCGGATACCGACGGGCCAGGGGTGCGGGGGAGGGGGAACATGCGTGGGCAGGGCCCGCAGTGCCAATCGGGCCCACCATGTAGCCCATGGTACCTGGGTGAGCACGGGAGTATGCGCCATGCCAACATGTTGGCCTTTCACCCCCTGCAGAAAATGGCATTCGGACACCAGCCCGCGATGCTGGCCGCTGTGGTGATGGCTGCAGCCCTGCGAGATACCCTGCGGCCGCATGAGCAGGGGCCCCTCAGAGAGGAGGGGAAAGCTGCAGCAGCAGAGAGGGCTGCACAGGAGCAGGTGGCGGCCGCACAGGCTGGAGGGCCGGCCACCCAACAGGCTGAGGCGGAGGTGCCAAGGAGGCACCGCATGAGGTCCACATGTAACGGAACCGCATGTCATTTGATGAGGCT
This sequence comes from Scyliorhinus torazame, assembly GCF_047496885.1. Taxonomy (NCBI): domain Eukaryota; kingdom Metazoa; phylum Chordata; class Chondrichthyes; order Carcharhiniformes; family Scyliorhinidae; genus Scyliorhinus; species Scyliorhinus torazame. The sequence goes on along the minus strand of NC_092716.1, from coordinate 48,164,743 downwards.
GTGAATTGTGGGGTCCCCGGAGCATAGGGTGTCAGGCCCGCTAATGACATGCCTACTGTACTATTACCCCGCGAGGCGAGTGACGCATTTACGCCATCTTCGGTGTGTCGGAGCTTCCCGATTTGGTGTGAAACCGGCTTCTACCCCGATTTTGGCGTCGGAAGCTATTCTCCACCCAATCATGTTTCGTGATTTCGGCGTCGGCAAAATGAGAATCCCACCCCACATGTTGGCGTGGTGGAGAATCTATTTGGCAAAAAGATCCAGCTGAAATTAAACCCCCTGCAATGTTATTTCTGGTTATATTTAGCTTACTGAACACACCTCATTATCAAGAAGATCACATGTAGTAAAAATTAACATGTGAAGTTATTCCAGAAGCTTTAATTAATAAAGAAATTGATTTATTTCTTTACTTTTAGCTCAAACATTGTTGCTCATGAGCCAAGCCATGAATGGAAATTGTTTTAATAGTAGATATTTGTAACCTACTTTCTAATTACAGGAGGAAAAGAAGGAGCAAAGCATGTGTTTAACGTTGATAGTCCTGGGATTATACAGTAATTATTCTGAAATGCATTGGTGTCCAGGTTGTCAGTGATATGTGCTTTGGCAGAATATTCTCAGGTATCCATTCAAGCATAGCGACTGACGACATGACAAATGCAGTTTGTTATTTTCCATGTTAATTCTGTGAGTCATTTGTTGGCACTTCACTCAGATGAAAATAATTTTGCCAAGAGCAAAGAAAGGTTTTTGTGCATAAACTGTGCAATGGTGTTTTTAGATTGGCTAGAAATGCTATATATATAAAAACAATTATTATTTTATCTATTTTGTGTATTACTTTGCAAAGTTATTACAGGGTGGCAGGTTGGCACAGTGGTTAGCACTGCTGCCTCGCAGTGCAGGGACCCGGGTTCGATTCCGACCTCGGGTGATTGTCTATGTGGATTTTGCACATTTACTCTGTGTCTGCGTGGGTTTCCTCCGGGTGCTCCAGTTTGCACCCACAGCCCAAAAATGTACAGGTTAGGTGGATTGGCAATGCTAAATTTCCCCTAAGTGTCCAATGGTTTGGTGGGGTTACTGGGATAGGGCAGGGTTTGGGGTGCCTGTATAGGGTGATTTTTCGAATGGCCTCTTTCTGCAATGTAGGGATTCTATACATTTTATAAATTACTGGATATTGGCAGTATAAATAAATGATATAGACATCTGCAATCAACGGAACTGCATTTGCTGCAGACATTATAGCAAAATTCTAGTGCTGCATCCTTCTACACCATTTTAATTTCATATGAACTTCTCAATGATACAATAGAGTGCAATTTAAACAGCTTTAGTTACATGTGTGTTATAACCTGCCTGCTTACCACTGGCTGGGGGCTAATGGCAATCCCACAATCCTCTGCTGCTGCTGATGATATGTTATTGTAAATAAATGTGATTTCTTTCTATTCTACAACTCGTGCTGGATTCTTCGTGGCCCTCACAAAACTGGCGACGAGGGTTAAAGTTGATAGCTGTCGATGCTGCTGAAGCAACCTCCCTGGACTTTTGTTGGATATAGGTTGGAAGTTTATTTTCTGTCGCACCATGCCTCTTTATGGACGTTTGGATGACTTTGATGCTGCGCTGGAAAGTTGGAACCAGTACGCACAACGGATGCGTTACTATTTCCAGGCAAACAACATCACCGAAAACGAGCGCCGGGTGGTCATTTTGCTCACCGCCTGCGGCCCGTATACGTTTAGGGTGATTAGGCGTCTTACGTACCCAGCTGCGCCAGACACCAAGACGTTTGATGAACTTGTGACCTTAATGGGTCCACATTTTAACCCAACCCCGTCCACGATAGTCCAGCGTTACTGGTTTAATACCGCTGAGAGGACCCCAGGAGAATCCTTTACAGAATTTCCATCCAGGCTACGCAGGATTGCCGCATACTGTGACTATGGTGAGACCGTGTCAGAAATGTTACGTGACTGTTTGGTTTGCAGTATTAACAATGCGGCCACCCAGAGAAAGTTGTTAGCTGAGCCAACATTGACTTTTCAACAGGCCATTCAAATAGTATTGTCCCGAGAGAGCGCAGAACGGGGAGTGCAGGAGCTACAGGGAATGGAGGGGCACGCCTTGGGGCGCAACCCCTTCCGTCCAAAAGCGTCTCCCCGCACCCCTGCGGTACCTTGGGAGGGGCGGCGTCCGGATCGACGCCAGTGGCCGCTGGACATTCCTCCCCGAAGGGAGCCTTCTCCAGAACCGATGGATGAGGAGCCATGTCAGTGTCGAACTTGTGGGCGCTGACCCCGTCGCGGACGCTGGTCCTGGGGCGCCGTCATTCTGACAGAAACGGGCCAGCCCAGGGGCTGTACCTTCCATTTGGATGAACTGCTGTTTGTCATTTTTATCAATGACCTAGAGGAAGGCACAGAAGGGTGGGTGAGTAAATTTGCAGATGATACTAAAGTCGGTGGTGTTGTCGATAGTGTGGAAGGATGTAGCAGGTTACAGAGGGATATAGATAAGCTGCAGAGCTGGGCTGAGAGGTGGCAAATGGAGTTTAATGTAGAGAAGTGTGAGGTGATTCACTTTGGAAGGAATAACAGGAATGCGGAATATTTGGCTAATGGTAAAGTTCTTGAAAGTGTGGCTGAGCAGAGGGATCTAGGTGTCCATGTACATAGATCCCTGAAAGTTGCCACCCAGGTTGATAGGGTTGTGAAGAAGGCCTATGGAGTGTTGGCCTTTATTGGTAGAGAGATTGAGTTCCGGAGTCGGGAGGTCATGTTGCAGCTGTACAGAACTCTGGTCCGGCCGCATTTGGAGTATTGCGTACAGTTCTGGTCACCGCATTATAGGAAGGACGTGGAGGCTTTGGAGCGGGTGCAGAGGAGATTTACCAGGATGTTGCCTGGTATGGAGGGAAAATCTTATGAGGAAAGGCTGACGGACTTGAGGTTGTTTTCGTTGGAGAGAAGAAGGTTAAGAGGAGACTTAATAGAGGCATACAAAATGATCAGGGGGTTGGATAGGGTGGACAGTGAGAGCCTTCTCCCGCGGATGGATATGGCTGGCACGAGGGGACATAACTTTAAACTGAGGGGTAATAGATATAGGACAGAGGTCAGAGGTAGGTTCTTTACGCAAAGAGTAGTGAGGCCGTGGAATGCCCTACCTGCTACAGTAGTGAACTCGCCAACATTGAGGGCATTTAAAAGTTTATTGGATAAACATATGGATGATAATGGCATAGTGTAGGTTAGATGGCTTTTGTTTCGGTGCAACATCGTGGGCCGAAGGGCCTGTACTGCGCTGTATTGTTCTATGTTCTATGTTCTATGTTCTATGAACCTGCGGCGACTACTCCCGAGGACATGGAGACGGAGGACGAGTGCCTGCAGCTGCATTGTGTGGCAGCTCCCCGTGTGGCCCCCATTAAGGTGACAGTAGGGGTCAATGGTCACCCGCTTGAGATGGAGTTGGACACTGGTGCAACGGTCTCCGTGATCGCCCAGAGGACATTCAACCTCATCAAGCAGGGTATACAGACCGTTACATTAACCGACACACAGGCCAGGTTGGCCACCTACACGGGGGAACCATTGGACATTGCAGGAACTACGATGACCCCTGTTGTTTATGGACGCCAGGAGGGGCGTTTCCCACTTATCGTGGTGCACGGCCATGTGCCCAGCCTGTTAGGTCGGGACTGGTTGCGATATTTGCGGCTGTAGTGGCAGAACATCCTCCAAACAAGTTCTGGAGGGTTGACAGAGGTACCAGGACGATACCCAGAGGTATTCCAGCCTGGTCTGGGGAAAATAAAAGGGGCCGTAGCCCATATCCAAGTCGAACCAGGAGCCACGCCACGCTATTTCCGGGCGCGCCAGATGCCTTACGCCTTGCTCGAGAAGGTAGAAGGGGAGCTCACTCGTTTGGAGAGTTTGGGTATTATCAGGCCCGTCCGTTTTGCTGACTGGGCAGTGCCAATTGTACCTGTAATGAATCCAGATGCCACAGTTTGCTTGTGCGGCGACTATAAACCTACAGTGAATACGGCTTCCCGGCTCGACCGATATCCAATGCCTTGCATAGAAGATCTCTACGTGAAGCTTGCAGGCGGACTCTCGTTCACGAAATTAGATACGAGTCACGCCTACCTATATTTGGAGCTGGACCCTGCCTCCCGGCCATATGTAACTATTAATACACACCGGGGCCTGTATGAATATACATGGTTGCCCTTTGGGGTATCCTCTGCCTGTGCTATCTTTCAACGCGTCATGGAGGGCATCTTGAGAGGTTTACCGCGTGTCGCTGTCTACTTAGACAACGTTTTGATTACAGGGACATCGGAGCAGGAACATTTGGAAAATTTGGAGGCTGTCGTTGGACACTTTCCAGAGGCTGGAGTCCGTTTATGTCGTACAAAGTGCGTCTTTCAGGCGAAGGAAGTAGTCTACCTGGGTTGCTGGGTGGACCACGAAGGTTTGCACTGCGTTGCAGAGAAGGTGCGCGCAATTCAACAGGTCCCCGTCCCGATTGAACACATCTTCATTGTTTTCTCGGCCTCGTAAACTATTACGGGAAGTTCCTCGCCAATCTGGCAACTACGCTGGCCCCGTTGCACCTTCTGCTAATACCTGGGTTGGGGTCAGCCGCAAGAAACCGTCTTCCAGGGGGTAAAAAAATTATCGTCGTCTGGGCTACTAACCCACTATGATCCTGGAAAGCCTTTGCTCATCACGTGTGATTCATCCACGTATGGTATTGGGGCCGTCCTGTCCCACAAGAATGAGAACGGGGCCGAGCTGCCGATAGCTTTCGTCTCCCGCACGTTGACTGCAGCAGAAAAGAAGTACGCACAGATCGAGAAGGAGGGCCTGGCGGTAGTCTTTGCAGTGAAACGCTTCCACCAGTATGTGTATGGCCGCCACTTCACTATCGTGACTGATCATACGCCTCTGCTGGGACTTTTCCGAGAGGTTAAGGCAATACCTTGCTTCCGCACGGATCCAGCGCTGGGCTTTGTTGCTTGCTGCCTACGAGTATTCTCTGGAGTATAAACCAGAGACCCAGGTAGCGAATGCTGACGCACTGAGCCGATTGCCTTTGTCGACCGGCCCCATGTCGACCCCCACGACCGGTGAGGTGGTTGTAACCCTACATTTCATGGACTCTTGCCTGTCACGGCATCACAGATCCGTGAGTGGGCCCAGACGGAGCCAGTCCTGTCAAAGGTTCGGCACATAGTCCTGTATGGTGGCCAACATAGACAGCTCCCAGGCGAGCTGCGGGCATTTTCCTCCAAGCTGTCAGAATTTAGCGTGGAAGATGGTATCCTCTTGTGGGGGATGCATGTGATTGTCCCTGAAAAAGGACAGGGGCTGATACTAAGGGACTTGCACAATGGGCATCCGGGTGTGACCAAAATGAGAATGTAGGCACGGAGTTATGTCTGGTGGCCAAAACTGCTCCATTTGCCAGGAGCATCAGAAGCTTCCGCCGGCTGCACCCCTACATCACTGGGAATGGCCAGGGTGGCCTTGGGCACACATGCATGCGGAATTTGCCGGCCCTTTTCAAGGATCCATGCTCCTTCTATTAATCGATGCCCAGTCTAAATGGTTAGAGGTGCATAAGATGGTAGGCACAACATCCTGCGCAACAATTGAGAAGATGCGTTTGTCTTTCAGTATGCATGGCCTCCCTGAGGTGCTGGTCACGGACAACAGCACTCTGTCCACAAGTTAGGAGTTTGTAATGTTCATGAAGATGAAAGGCATACGCCATATCTGCACTGCTCCATATCACCCGGCTTCCAATAGGTTGGCGGAGCGCGCAGTGCAGACATTCAAACAGGGCCTAAAGAAACAGTCTTCCGGGTCTATGGACACAAGACTGGCTCGTTTTTTGTTTTCATACAGGACCACTCCACATGCAGTGACTGGGGTAGCTCCCGTGGAACTCCTAATGGGCCGGAGACTTCGCACCCGCCTTAGCATTATTTTCCCGGACATTGGCACAAAAGTACGCCGCACTAAAGAATGGCAGGGTCATGTCCTTTCTTGTCATCGGCCGATTCGGCAGTTGGTGGTGCCCAGTGGGTCCCTGGCGTTAACTTTCGCCGAATGGGCCCTTCTCTTGGTGCAAGCCCAGGGCCGTCTCCAGCGCAAGTATGTAGACCACGTTTGGTCCAGAAGACCACTTCTTCCAAAGGTTCCCCGCCCCCGGAGCTCACTTCTACAGCCACAGAGACCAGACACAGTGGAGAGCATTCCTCACAATCTTCCTCTGGTGCCGCACTCAAAGCCTGCGCAGGTTGTTGCAGAACCGCGTGGAGATAGAGACGCCGAGATGATGGAGGCAGTGGACTCCGACTCCGAGATGGAGACACAGGACGCCTCAGAGGGGGAGTCCTTGGGCCCACGGGCCGTGGATGTACAACCGTTATGCCGTTCATCACGGAAGCGTCGTTCTCCATCTCGTTACACGCCGCCCGATCCAGCGCCTCGTGCAAATGGTGTCTGGACTGTGGCAAAACACCGGGGTCTTCGGTGGATTCCTTGGACTTTGGGGGGGAGGGATGTTATAACCTGCCTGCTTACCACTGGCTGGGGACTAATGGCAATCCCACAATCCTTCGGGAGTATGAGCTTCCCCAATGAGGGGGCGGAGAAATCATAAGCAGATTCCCTGTATAAATAAAGCTGGCCAGCATGGAACCAGCTAGAGAGGAGTGAGCAGCAAGGGAGTTACTTATATATATATGTGTTATTGCAAATAAATGTCATTTCTTTCTATTCTACAACTCGCGCTGGATTCTTTGTAGCCCTCACAAAATTGTGCAGACTGCATAGTATTTTAACTTCTTTTTACACCGAGATTGCAAGCTGCCTGAGTTTGGATGTGTGGCCAGGATCAGAAAAGTGCTACTGTACTTTAAATGATCTTTCTAATTATTTATGAAGAACGTATAGTCAACAGACTCTTAAAAAATAGCAAATTGCCAACCATTCTGTGTTTATAACTGCTAATATTAGATTTTGAAATGCAATTTGATTTGCTCCAAAATAATTGGATAATTATACCTTTGGAAAGCATTATGCAGTCTTGCGTAATTGGAAATATATTAAATGATCTAGATTGGAAATGGAAATATAACTTAATATTTCAGTATGAGTAACAGCACTTCCCTCATATTTTAATAGGAATTATGAATACAAAGATTAATGTCTATAGAAAGAGCGAAGTTGGCTCCAATTTTCCTCTTGAGCCACACCTAGCCATTATTGCAAAAATACACTTAGGAGGAATGAAATATTAAATTCATGAGGTCACTGGCTCTGTATATTACTACCCAGGAGTGAGTCATGGAGCTAATACAAATATTTAGCTCCGTGGTTCTGTACAAAAAAAGGCCGAGAATAGGTTGTCAGTTAACATGTCAGCAGTTGCGTGGCATAAAACTAAATTTTGCCACTTCAATATTTAAAGTTGATAACACAGAACCACTTATAGAACATAGAACATAGAACTGTACAGCACATTACAGGCCCTTCGGCCTACGATGTTGTGCCGAACTAGTCTGAAACTAAGATCAAATCAACCTACTCCCAATCATTCTCGTGCACTCCATATGCCTATCCAATAACCGCTTGAAAGTTCCTAAAATGTCCGACTCCACTACCATAGCTGGGAGTGCGTTCCACACCCCAACCACTCTCTGAGTAAAGAACCTACCTCTGACATCCCTCCTATATCTTCCACCATGAACCTTATAGTTATGCCCCCTTGTAACAGCTACATCCACACGAGGAAAAAGTCGCTGAATGTCTACCCTATCTATCCCTCTCATCATCTTATACACCTCAATTAAGTCACCTCTCATCCTCCTTCGCTCCAATGAGAAAAGCCCTAGATCCCTCAACCTTTCCTCATAAGACCTACCCTCCAATCCAGGCAGCATTCTGATAAATCTCCTTTGCACCCTTTCCAATGCTTCCACATACTTCCTATAATGAGGTGACCAGAACTGCACACAATACTCCAAATGTGGTTTAACCAAGGTCTTGTACAGTTGCAGCATAATCTCGCTGCTCTTAAACTCAATCCCCCTATTAATAAATGCTAACACACTATAGGCTTTCTTCACGGCTCTATCCACTTGGGTGGCAACTTTCAGAGATCTATGGACATGAACTCCGGGATCTCTCTGCTCCTCCACATTCTTCAGAACCTTGCCGTTAACCCTGTAATCCACATTCAAATTTGTCCTACCAAAATGAATCACCTCACTTATCAGGGTTAAACTCCATCTGCTACTTTTCAGCCCAGCTCTGCATCCTATCAATGTCTCTTTGCAGCTTACAACAGCCCTCCACATTATCCACTACTCCACTAATCTTGGTGTCATCAGAAAATTTACTAACCCAACGTTCAACTCCATCATCCAAGTCATTGATAAAAATCACAAATAGCAGAGGACCCATCCCTGAGGTACACCGTTGGTGACTGGGCTCCAGGATGAAAATTTACCATCTACCACCACCCTCTGTCTTCTATGCGATAGCCAGTTACTGATCCAATCGGCCAAATTTCCCTCTATGCCATGCCTCCTTACTTTCTGCATGAGCCGACCATGGGGCACCTTATCAAATGCCTTACTAAAATCCATGTATACAACATCAACTGCTCTACCTTCATCTATGTACTTAGTTACCTCCTCAAAGAAGACAATCAAACTTGTGAGGCAAGACTTACCCCTCACAAATCCGTGCTGACTGTCCTGGATTAAGCTGTATCTTTCCAAATGATCATAAATCCTATCCCTCAGGATCCTTTCCAATAATTTACCTATGACCGAAGTGAGACTAACCGGCCTATAATTGCCAAGGTTATACCTATTCCCTTTCTTGAACAAGGGGACAACATTCACCTCTCTCCAGTCTTTTGGCACTATTCCTGTAGACAGTGAGGACATTAAGATCAAAGCCAAAGGCTCTGCAATCTCATCCCTCGACTCCCAAAGAATCCTAAGATATATCCCATCAGGCCCAGGGGACTTATCTATCCTCAGGCTTCTCAAAATTTCTAACACATCTTCCTTCCGAATATCTACCTCCTCCAGCCTACCAGCCGCACTATCCTCCTCAACAACATGGCCCCTTTCCTTTGTGAACACTGAAGAAAAGTATTCATTTAGGGCCTCCTTTATCTTCAGACTCCATGCACACGTTCCAACTACTGTCCTTGACCGGCCCTAACTTCACCTTGGTCATTCTTTTATTCCTCACATAAGTGTAAAAAGCCTTGGGGTTTTCCTTGATCCTACCCGCCAAGGACTTCTCATGCCCCCTCCTAGCTCTCCTAAACCCTTTCTTGAGCTCCTTTCTAGCTATCTTGTATCCCTCAAGTGCCCTAACTGAACCTTGTTTTCTCCTCCTTACATAAGCCCCCTTCTTCCTCTTGACAAGACATTCAACCTCTTTTGTAAACCATGGTTCCCTCACTAGACCATTTCCTCCCTGCCTGACAGGGACGTACATATCAAGGACACGCAGTATTTGCTCCTTGAACAAGCTCCACATCTCAATTGTGCCTATCCCTGACAGTTCCTGTTTCCATCTTATGCTTCCCAATTCTTGCCTAATCGCATCTTAATTACCCTTCCCCCAGTTATAAACCTTGCCCTGCCGTATGTTCCTATCCCTCTCCATTGCAAGAGTGAAAGTCACCAAATTGTGGTCACTATCTCCAAAGTGCTCTCCCACAACCAAATCTAACACTTGGCCCGGTTCATTACCCAGTACCAAATCCAATTTGGCCCCGCCCCTTGGCGGTCTATCCACATATTGTGTGAGGAAACTCTCCTGCACACACTGGATAAAAACAGCCCCATCCAAACTATTCGAATTATAGTGGTTCCAATCAATATTTGGCAAGTTAAAGTCACCCATGCTAACTACCCTGTGAATACCGCACCTATCCAAAATCTGCATTGCAATCTTTTCCTCCACATCTCTGTTACTGTTTGGGGTCTATAGAAAACTCCTAACAAAGTGACCGCTACTTTCCCATTTCTACCTTCAGCCCACACTACCTCAGTAGACAGATCTGCCTCAAACTGCCTTTCTGCAGCCATTATACTATCCTTGATTAACAATGCTACTCCTCCACCTCTTTTACCACCTTCCCTAACCTTACTGAAACATCTCAGCCTCGGAACCTCCAACAACCATTCCTGCCCCTGTTCTATCCACGTTCTATCCACATCTCCGTAATGGCCACAACATCGTAGTCCTAGGTACCAATCCATGCTTCAAGCTCACCAACCTTATTCCTGATGCTCGCATTGAAGTAGACACACTTCAAAACAACCTTCATGCCTGCAGGTCCACTCTTGTGACCTTAGTACCTTCCTCAGCACTGCACTACCCTCAACTTCCTGAACTCCAGCAATGCTATCTCCTGGACTACAAATCAGGGGCGTCATTCTCCGACCCCCCGCCGGGTCGGAGAATGGCCGTTGGCCGCCGTGAATCCCGCCCCCGCCCCCGCCGAAGTCTCCGAAGGGAGAAAAGTCAGCGGGGCGTTAATGGCGCCGCTGCCGCGGAGAATGTCACGGGTCTGCGCAAGGCAGCCGATTTTCGGCCTGCCGATATTCTCCCTTCCGGATGGGCCGAAGTCCCGTCGACGTGATGACCGTTCACGTCGACGTGAATCAAACCTCCTTTTCATCGGCGTGACCCGGTGCTCCAGGCTCACGCCGACCAGCGAGGAGGTGAGTGACGGCCTGGGGGGTTGGCTCTGGGCAGGAAATGGCGTGGCCGCAGACTGATTGCCTGAGGAGAGGTGTGTCTCGGCTTGTGTGTGTGTGCGGCGGGGGGGGGGGGGGGGGGGGGGGGGGGGGGGTGGTTAGAGTAGGCTGGGCTCCGGGGGGGGTCCGTGCCGGGGTGGGGGTTGGGGAGGGGGTCCGTGCCGGGGTGGAGGTTGGGGAGGGGGTCCGTGCCGGGGTGGAGGTTGGGGGGGGTCCGTGCCGGGGTGGAGGTTGGGGAGGGGGTCCGTGCCGGGGTGGAGGTTGGGGAGGGGGTCCGTGCCGGGGTGGAGGTTGGGGGTTGGGGAGGGGGTCCGTGCCGGGGTGGAGGTTGGGGGGGGGTCCGTGCCGGGGTGGAGGTTGGGGAGGGGGTCCGTGCCGCGGTGGAGGTTGGGGAGGGGGTCCGTGCCGGGGTGGAGGTTGGGGGTTGGGGAGGGGGTCCGTGCCGGGGTGGAGGTTGGGGGGGGGTCCGTGCCGGGGTGGAGGTTGGGGAGGGGGTCCGTGCCGGGGTGGAGGTTGGGGAGGGGGTCCGTGCCGGGGTGGAGGTTGGGGGTTGTGGAGGGGGTCCGTGCCGGGGTTGAGGTTGGGGGGGGGGGGTCCGTGCCGGGGTGGAGGTTGGGGGGGGGGTCCGTGCCGGGGTGGAGGTTGGGGGGGGGGGGGGTTCGTGCTGGGGTGGAGGTTGGGGGTTGGGGAGGGGTTCCGTGCCGGGGTGGAGGTTGGGGGTTGGGGAGGGGGTCCGTGCCGGGGTGGGTGATGGGAGGGCAAATGAGTTGGTCCACCTGGCCAGGTGCCAGCCTCCAACAGTTGGACCCATGCGGTCCATGCCACCTGGCTGGGGGGAGGAGGGGATATGGGCAATGATGACATGTCGTCGTTCCCCTCCCCCCCACCAGGTCGTCATGTTTTCAGATCATCCAGCGATGTTGGCCGCCGTGGTGGCAGCCGCTCATGTCTATGTTGCCCTGGATGATGAGGAGGAGGAGGAGGAGGAGCGTGCCAGAGAGGCGGCGCAGGCTGCCGCAGAGGGGCAGGCGGCAGCCGCCCAGGCTGGAGGGACACCTGACCAACAGGACGAGGAGGGGGAGGAGGACGTCGCGGCCCCACGGCAACGGAGGCACCCGAGGGCGCCCCGTGTGTACCGGCCCCGGCAGTCATACCAGGACCTCACGGACCGGGAATGCAGGAGGAGACTCCGGATGAGCCAGGAAACCGTGGCACACATCTGCCACCTGCTGGCACACCTGTCACCGCGTGGCACTGGCGGGGGACACCCTCTCCCCGTGTCCGTCAAGGTTACGGTGGCCCTGAACTTTTATGCAACGGGGTCATTCCAGGCACCGAGTGGGGACCTGTCCGGCATATCGCAGACATCGGTGCATCGGTGCATCCGGGCAGTGACAGATGCCCTTTATGCCATGGCGCACCGCTACATCCGCTTCCCCGTGGACCGGGCCAGCCAAGATGCCCGGGCCGTGGGCTTCTCTGCCATTGCCGGGTTCCCCATGGTCCAGGGCGCGATCGATGGGATGCACGTCGCCGTGCGGCCACCTGCAGATAACAGGGCCGTGTTCACTAATAGGAAGGGGACCTATTCGATGAACGTACAGGTGGTCTGCGACCACCGCATGATGATCCTGCACGTCTGCGCCCGTTACCCAGGCAGTGTACACGACTCATTCGTGTTGTCGCGGTCATCCATCCCCGGCATGTACGAGGGACGCCATCCCCGGCTGAGGGGCTGGTTGATGGGCGACAGGGGCTACCCATTGCGATCGTGGCTGATGACGCCTATACGGAGGCCACGCAATGAGGCGGAGAACCGCTACAATGATGCCCATGTAGCGACAAGGGGAGTGATCGAGAGGTGCTTTGGCGTGCTGAAGATGCGTTTCAGGTGCCTGGACCTCTCTGGGGGCGCCCTCCAGTATCGGTCAGATAGGGTCGGCCGCATCATTGTGGTGTGCTGCGTCCTGCACAACATAGCCCAGCAGAGGGGCGATGTGCCGCAGGCAGAGGAGGGCGGAGTGGAGGAGCAGCAGGAAGAGGCCCAGTCCTCCCCAGATGAGGGGGATGGGGGCAATGGTCAGGGCAGACGGGGTAGACACAGACGGGTGGCTGTCCACCGTTACCGGCTGGCCCAGCGGGCACGGGACAGACTGATAGACGCCCGCTTCACTGACTAGATGGGCGTGGGAATCGGGTAGTATGGCCACAGACCGCACACCATGACAACAGCCGACCACCCACACCCCCCACCCATCCATCCACCCAGCACCATCACCCCCCTCCCCAACCCCACACACCCCACCCGCATGCACACCACCCCCCCACTCCCAATTGCCGATCCACCGGCGGCACAACGGGCCGGGCTCACCCAGTTGCGGGTGGACGCGTGTCTATCGCAGGCCATGGAGAATGATGACAACCCGCCTCCGATGAGCTCCTGGCTCTACATCGTTGGACTATGTCTGACCCATGGCCACAGTACCACCATCCACCCGGACCATCCCTGCATGCGGCTGTGACACTGCAGCGCACGGTCCCGTCCTCTGCCCGGGGGATGTTGATGGCGGCCCAGGGGGAAGGGGGCAGACTCACCTGGGGCTGAGGTAAGACCACCCCTCACACACACACTTGCGCTCAACGTACATGACACCCCCGCACACTTTGGACAGAGCACAAAGGCAGCTTCGGTAGGTGTAACATTGACTTTAATAACCAAAGGAGTTCATGCACGTGCCCTAGCGCCTAAAACTCATCTGTGCCCTGCACCCGTGCCAACTTACTCAGTGTCTAATTGTTTGGCCTTACGGGCCCTTTGACTACGTCTACGTGGTTCCCCAGACGGTACAGCAGAACTGGAGGTGGACTCCTGTGATTCCTGCCCTCTGACACTGGATCCCTTTGGCGGCCGTTTCCTGGGGCGTCCTGGCCTAGATGGGCCAGGCTGCGGCCCGGGCGACTGGGATGGCGAGCTGCCAGCCTGTCCTGCCCGTTGCCCACCCGATGCACCGGGGACGGAAGGGGGGGAGTCCGAGGTGTCGCGGTGTACCGGGACCTCCCCTACAGAGGGAGCCGGGACGGACCACACCACCTCCTCCTCCCTCGGGGTGCCCGATGGCCCCCAGGCCTCTACATGGGTGGGGGATGCGAACGGACTGGCCATCCGACGCACCCCCGACATCTGGCGCTGCCAGTCCTGGAGGCCCGTGCTGGTATCGACAGGGGTCTGCAGGTTTGCAGCCATGGAGCCCAGGGGGTTGTCGAACCCTGTCTGCGACAGTGCGACGCCAGCTCGCACATGGCCACTGGCGCCGATGCCCTCAGCGATGGCCTGCTGAGACTGGGCCATGGCCTGCAGAGACTGGGCCATGGCCTGCAGAGACTGGGCTATGGCCTGCTGAGACTGGGCCATGGCCTGCTGAGACTGGGCTATGGCGTTGAGCGCCTCTGCCATCTGGCGCTGGCACTGGCTCATGGCCTCCTGTGAGAGGGCAGCCATTTCCTGGGCCACAGACGCCGCCTGCACGGAAGGCCCCAGGCCTCGCAAACCGTTCCCCATGTCTGACACCGTCGCACCCATTGCCTCCACCGCGGACGCCACCCGTGCGGTGTCAGCCTGGGTGGCACGCATGACCGGGACCACTCCCAACTCCTGGACGCGGGTGGACTCCTCCACCTGCGACCGCAGCCGCCGCAAGCCACCCGTCACCCTATTCGCTCGTCTCCGTGTCGGTGGTTGCATCGGATCTATGTGTGGGTGTGGTAACTGCAGGAACCCGGGATCCATCTGGGCGGCAGATGTTCGCTTGGCCTGGGCTGCCCTCCGACCGCCCGGTCCCTCTGCTGCTCCTACCTCCACCTGCTGTACCGGGACGGCTGTGTTGTGCGCACCAGTGAGTGTACCAGACGCCTCATCACTAAAGTGCCCAACCGTGGTGAGTGTTTCTGCGATGGTGGAGGGTGTTGGTGACAGCAGTGGCGTTGTGTCGTGCTCTTCGTCCCACTCTGAGTCCATGGCACTTTGGGGTGGGGGTTCGTCTCCACCCATCCACTCTGAGTCACTGTCCGGTATTTCGTCTTCCCGGGTAGGGGTGTCCTGGGTAGTGCTGTCCCGGGTAGTGCTGTCCCGGGTAGTGCTGTCCCGGGTAGGGGTGTCCTGGGTAGTGGTGTCCCGGGTAGGGGTGTCCTGGATAGTGGTGTCCTGGGTAGTGGTGTCCTGGCTCGGATGTGACGGGGGCCTGTGGCTGCCCCCCTCATCGCTGGGTGGTCGCTCCCGCACGTGACGGGGGTGTCGTCTCCCTGTTGCTCCAGGTCTCTCCGTCTCCCGTGGTCTCCGAGGGGCATCCTGCGGGCGTCGCATGCTGGAGGGTTCGGGTCTCTCCGTCTCCCGTGGTCTCCGAGGGGCATCCTGCGGGCGTCGCATGCTGGAGGGTTCGGGTCTCTCCGTCTCCCGTGGTCTCCGAGGGGCATCCTGCGGGCGTCGCATGCTGGAGGGTTCGGGTCTCTCCGTCTCCCGTGGTCTCCGAGGGGCATCCTGCGGGCGTCGCATGCTGGAGGGTTCGGGTCTCTCCGTCTCCCGTGGTCTCCGAGGGGCATCCTGCGGGCGTCGCATGCTGGAGGGTGCGGGTCTCTCCGTCTCCTGTGGTCTCCGAGGGGCATCCTGCGGGCGTCGCATGCTGGAGGGTGCGGGTCTCTCCGTCTCCCGTGGTCTCGGAGGGGCATCCTGCGGGCGTCGCATGCTGGAGGGTGCGGGTCTCTCCGTCTCCCGTGGTCTCCGAGGGGCATCCTGCGGGCGGTCTGCATCTGCGGGGATGGGTGCCTGGACGTTTGGTCCTGCGATACACAATGAAGCATGCATGGTTAGACATCAGGCAGTGATCAGGTGATACGGGAGAGGGGGATATAGGGGAGGGGGGATATGGGGACGGGCTGTTGGTGGCTCACTTGCTCGTGGGGCCCCGACCTCTGCATCAGCAACCTCCCGGTCCTCAGGTCCGCCAGCCAGTTCCAGGGCCCTTTCCTCGTGTACGGTCAGTGGCCTCTCATCAGCGGGCCCTCCTCCAGTCCTCACATGCTCCCTATTGTTGTGTGCGCGCTTCTCCTGGGGGGGGGGGGGGGTTGGTGGCAGGGGTAAAAGGCAACAGTGTTAGGCAGGTATATGAATGCACGCCATCGGTTGCGCGTGCATTGCAGAGGTTAAGGTTAGGGCTGGATTCACTTGGGGATATGGGGGATATGGGGTAGGGGGGATATGGGGGAGGGGGGATATGGGGGATATGGGGGAGGGGGGATATGGGGGATATGGGGGAGGGGGGATATGGGGGATATGGGGGAGGGGGGGATATGGGGGAGGGGGGATATGGGGGAGGGGGGATATGGGGGAGGGGGATAAGGGGGAGGGGGGGATATGGGGGAGGGGGGATATGGGGGATATGGGGGAGGGGCATATGGGGGAGGGGGGATATGGGGGAGGGGGGGATATGGGGGAGGGGGGATATGGGGGATATGGGGGACGCTCACCCTGCCTGCTCTGACGAGGTCGTTCACCTTCTTGTGGCACTGGGTGCCTGTCCGTGGTGTTAGGGCCACAGCGGTGACGGCCTCTGCCACCTCCCTCCACAGACGCCGGCTGTGGCGTGGGGCAACTCTGCAGCCGTGCCCGGGATACAGGGCGTCCCTCCTCTGCTCCACCGCATCCAGGAGCGCCTCCACATCGCGTGACTCGAACCTCGGGGCTGAGCGACGGCCAGCCATCAAGTCGGGTGTTGCGGTCGGCTGTTCCGGTCGGGTGGGGGGGAGCTGCGCGGCCTTATGAGCCGTCACGCCGTGCAGCGCGTATGACGCTGCACGGCGTGAACCACTGCGCAAGCGCGGATCCCGTTACGTCGCTGCTAGCCCATTTCGGGCCGCAGACTATCGGCCCATTTTTATGACGTGACGCAAGTGGGGTTTGCGCCGTTTTTTGCGCCGATCGGCGGAGTTTCCGCCGATAACGGAGAATTTCGCCCCAGTTTCCCATCCCCCTGCCAAATTAGTTTAAACCCCCCGAAGAGCTGTAGCAAATTTCCCTCCCAGGATATTGGTGCCCCTCTGGTTCAGGTGTAGCCCGTCCTGTTTGTACAGGTCCCACCTTCCCCAGAATGTGCTCAATTATCCAAGTAACTGAAACCCTACCTCCTACACCATCCCTGTAGCCACGTGTTTAACTGCATTCTCTCCCTGTTCCTCACCTCGCTAACCTCAGTAGCACTGGCAGCAAACCAGAGATAACAACACGGTCTGTCCTGGCTCTCAGCTTTCACCCTAGCTCCCTGAATTCCTGTTTTACATCCCCGTCCCTTTTCCTACCTATGTCGTTGGTACCAATGTGTACCACGACTTGTGGCTGCTCCCCCTCCCCCTTAAGGATCCTGAAAACACTCGTGTAAAACCTTTCAAGATAATAAACATTGGACTTGTGTAAAGATGCTCCAGTTAAAGATATTGGTACAAGTTTGCTGTGCAATAATAGCAGTTTGCTTTATCACCCAATGTGAAAATCTAAATATTCAAATTAGATAAGATTTGTATTTACATGCAATCTTTGTAAAATTTGAATGTTAATTCAATCTAATATAGGAGATAGGAAAAACCCAACAGTGGCCAAGATTCTTGAAGGTTGAGAAAGGGCCTAAATGAACTCATCAAAGAAACTGAAGTGATCAGAATATTTGTTTTTTCACAATATGTATAATTGAAAATGCTTTTGAAAGAATGCAATGCCCAGACAAAATTCCAGCTCTACTTTTCTTACAGCTACATCGTCTTTTCTGGAGTGTGTGCATAAATGTGCAGGGAAATCTGGGGTTGGATTCTCCGTTAGCCAATGCTGAAATTGGGAAATGGATTGGGCAGAGAATCAGTGCCTGCCGCGATTTTGGCATAAATTTATTGTAGCCTAGAAAATTCCCCAAAAGGTTGTACTGTCCTTTGTAAGCCAAATGTGAATTTTGCACATATGGCTAACACATTCTATGGACAGAATCCTGCAGATAGGCAGTTATATTGAATTAATGATTAGTGTGGAGCATACCATTACAACAGGCTGTATTGGACATTACATAAGTTTTTGCAGTTCAAGTGCTGGTCACGCCAAACAGATGTTTTTCCTAACAGGTGGATTTGATTTGCAGCAGGTCACATTAGCTGGCTGGCGCTTATATCGTCAATGCTATGGAGTATCAGTAACAAAAACAATTGCAACATAAATTTGATTACTATTGCATGCCAATATATTTATTTATACAAATGTAATATAATATGTATATAAAAATAATAATACTTCACTATAGACTCCTCTTTGACCAAGCATTTGGTCACATCTCTTAATGTCTCCCTTTGACTCCTTGTATCTTTCCCTTATGTCACTGCGAAACACATTGAAATATTTTGGTGTGTTAAGGGGACTATATAAATGCAAGTTGTTAGTTTGCAGGAAGGTCTCAAACTCCCTGAAAAGTATTGGACTAAATTTGCTCAAGGCTTCTCCAGCTCCACCTTCTTAACTTTGGCAGAAATTCAGCACAAACACCACTTTCCAAAAATTTCACCCACTGCTCTTGAAGAGGATATTATCACGTCTGTTGATAAATTGGCAGGGATTCTCCATTCCCCACCATTACGATCAGGAATCCCGATCGGGTGGAGAATGGCACATTGGTCGAAAAACGGGTTTCACGCCAAGCGGCAGACTGTCCCCAGTCTCTGCTTCCGAGCGATCTGGAAGCCTGAATCTCTGCCCCCTGTTATACTCCACCCCTCACAGATGTGTGATTTGGTGCAAGTATTTACAACCGAGGCCCAGGCACAATGGCCTTTGAGGGGGAGCAAGGAGGTAAGAAAACCTTTTCAAATATTTGGGCTTGCTGGGGGTTTATGTCTGGAGCTCTGGGACTAGTGGAGACCTACTTAGTGGCAACCGTGTGGACTTGGGGTGTCGTCCCTCTGGATTGGATTGCCATGGCGGAACTTCCCTTTGCAGCTGTAAAAATATTGCAACCCACCCCTACCCCTAAGTTGCTCATTAAAGGCTCCACATCGCACTGCAGCCAAGCTCCCATCAAAGACACACATCCCACAGTTACCCCCATCTGTAGGACATGCCCATACACCTGTCTCTTAGCATTTAGCCGCATGCCTGCATAGAATGAACGCCTCCACCACACAACCAGCTGCCACCGTTCTGGCGGGAAAGCACAAGGCTCACTCAATGAGGACACCTACAATTGACCATGGTAACACAGTGGTTAGCACTGTTGCTTCACACCGGGTTTGATTCCTGGCTTGGGTCACTGTCTATGCGGAGTCTGCACGTTCTCCCCGTGTGTTCGCTGCGTGTGTTTCCTCTGGGCGCTCAGGTTTCCTCCTACAAGTTCCGTAAAATGCACTGGACATTCTGAATTTTTTCTCAGTCTACCCGAACAGGCGGCGGACTGTGGTGACGAGGGGATTTTCACAGTAACTTCATTGCAGTGTTAATGTAAGCCTTCTTGTGACACGAATAAAAACTTATTATAAGAATTGATCACACTGGGGAAACTAGGACAGGGGCCACAGAGCCCATCACAAACACCTGTTGTGGAAGCCACCGGTACGCCGAGGATAGAGGTTTCCCACATCAGTGTCAAGTACATGATTTTCAAGGAGTGGGAAGGAGGGGGAATGGTGTGGGGGGGGGGGCAAAATGGTGGCAGGGCAGTACAACTCATGATAACCATTTAATCTGGGGGGGGGGTTGGGATGGTCACGGGAAACCTCACCTTGGTGACAATTTCTGTCTCTTCCCCCCGCAGAGAAATGGGATTTGGAACTGAGCCCGCCATGCAAGTTATCTTCTTTCCCTGAAGGACTTTGGTGAGCTAGTTGGGTTTTATGTTTATTTTTCCGACGCTAGGCTACAAATGATCAGATTTAAATGAATTCAATTTAATTGGCATACAGTGGCGGGATATAAATGAATACTTTTGTTTCATCAGTTCTGTAACATAACAATGCAACTATTTGATTAAACCATCAAAGTGCAAATATGTGACTTGCACCTACTTGCATATGGTTTCTTTCTAACATTACTGAAAAGATATTATGCAAATAATACTTTCCAAGAATTAAACTTGACACTTGGTGTTTACGATTCAGTAAGGTTGAATTGAACATCTTTGTAGAAAAATGTCAAGAGATGACCACTTGTTGAAAAATATTTTGAACACTGGTATTTTATATTATTTATATCAGACCACTCGACTGTTACTATTTGCATTAAAATGTTGGCAGCACTACATGTTTGTAAACACAAATTTGGCATAGTGGAAGAAATTTTAAATCTTGTAAATGAAAACAAACTAAAAGTGACTAGCTTAGAATCGTAGAATTTTGCACTACAGACGGTTTATCCAACCTGAGTCTGCTGTTTGATAGAGCAATCTAACATTGTCACAAACCCAATTTTACTTTTCCCCATAACTATGTAAATTACATGTCTGATTTCCTTTTGGAAGTTACTGTGGAAACTGATTCCACCAGGAATTTCCAGGATCTTAACAAAACTAATTTCTCCTCTAGTTCTTTTCCAATTATTTTAAATCTATGACTCCTGGTTGTTGACTCACTTGCCAAAGTAGACAGAGTAAGTACAAAGAAACTGCAAAAAACATTCATAATTTTGAATATCTTTTGTTTTGTTGTTTTTAGAAAAATATTTTATTGAGGTATATATAATTTTTAACAACAATTTTCAAGAGGAAGAAAACAACAGGATAGATAATACCCACCCAACCAACAACCAAACCCAGCTAACGTGGCTTACTGTTCACCATCCCCCCTTTCCCACAAACTAAACCAACCCACCCTGCCTCCCTCTTTCCCTTAACCCCCCCCCACCTCTTATATCTACTGACAGCTTAATTTTCCCCAAAGAAGTCAATAAATGGCTCCCACCTCCGGGCGAACCCTAGCATCGATCATCTCAGGGCAAACTTGATCTTCTCAAGCCTGAGAAATCTGGCCATGTCCTGACCCATACCCCCGATTTTGTGGGTTCTGAGTCTCTCCACGCCAATAAGATCCATCTCCGGGCTACCAGGGAGGCTAAGGCTAACACATCAGCCTCTCTCACCCCCTGGACTCCCGGGTCTTCCGACACACCAAAAATCATCTTCTCTGGACTCGGAACCACCCTTACCTTCAATACCACGGACACGACATCAGCAAATCCTTGCCAGAATCCCCTAAGCTTCAGACATGCCCAACACATGTGGACATTATTTGCGGGCCGCCCCATGCATCGCCCACACCTATCCTCCGCCCATTCAAATAACCTGCTCATATGGGTCACAGTCATATGTGCCCTGTGGGCCACATTGAATTGTATCAGGCTACGCCTGGCACACAACGAGGACCCATTAACTCTACTCAGGGCATCCTCCCACAATCCCGCCTCTATTTCCTTGCCCAATTCTTCCTCCCATTTTCACTTTACCTCCCCTATCAGGGTTCCTTCCCATTCCATGAGTTCTTTATAAATTTCTGAGACCTTCCCCTCCCCCACTCCTATTTTTGACACTACCTTGTCCTGTATCCCCTGGGGTGGTAGGTGCGGAAAGATTGAACCCAGCCTCCGTGCAAAGTCCCTCACCTGAAGGCAGTGGAATCCATCGCCCCCGGGCAAATCAAACTCCTCCTCCAAGTCCTCCAAGCACGGAAAGCTGCTGTCAATAAACAGGTCCCCGAACAGCTCGGTCCCCACTCATTGCCACCTCTGAAACCCCCTATTCAGCACCCCCCCCGATGCAAACCGGTGGTTGCCGCAAGTAGGTATCGATACCGACGCCCCCTCCACTCCCATGTGCTTCCGCCACTGTCCCTATATCCTCAAGGCCGCCACTACCGGGCTTGTGGAGTACCGAGCTGGCGAGAACGGCAGAGGTGCCGTTAACAGTGCCCTTAAACCTGTGCCCCTACACAAAGCCACCTCCACTCGCCCCCATACTGACCCCTCCCCCCACTATCCACTTCCTAACCATTGCTATGTTTGCAGTCCAGTAGTAGTTTCTGAAATTTGACAGTGCCAGCCCCCCCTCCCCTCGAACCCGCTACAGCAGCACCTTCTTTACCCGCGGGGTTTTATCCGCCCGCACAAACCCTGAGATCGCCACAATCACCCTTTAAAGAGAGCCTTGGGAATAAAAATAGGCAGGCACTGGAATAGGAATAAAAACCTCGGGAGAACCGTCATCTTTACCATCTGCACCCTCCCCGCGAGTGACAGCGGGAGCATATTTCACCTTCTGAAGTCCCCCTGCATCTGCCCCACTAACTGAGCCAAAGTCAACTTGTGTAGCTGTTCCCACTCTAGCGCCACCTGCATACCCAAATACCTAAAGCTCCCTCCCACCACCTTGAACGGTATCGCCCCCAGTCTCCTCTCTTGCCCCCTCACCTGAATCGCAAAGACCTCACTTTTACCCATATTCAATTTGTACCCCGAAAACCAGCCAAATTCCCATAGGATCCCCATAATCTCGCCAATCCCCCCGCCCCCCCCCCCCCACCCCCGCAGTGGGTCAGAAATATACAAAGGTAGGTCATCAGCATATAGCGAGACCCTGTGCTCCACCCACCCCTCCCCCGCACAATCTCCTGCCAGTCCTTTGATGCTCTCAGCGCCATCGCCAGTGGTTCTATGGCCAAGGCAAACAACAGTGGGGAGAATGGACACCCTGCCTCATTCCCCGGGTGCAGCCTAAAATAATCTGAGCTCATTCGGTTCGTCCGCACACTCGCCACCGGTGCCTGGTACAGCAACCGGACCCAGTCCACAAAGCCCTGCCCAAACCAAAACCGCCCCAAGACCTCCCACAGATACTCCCATTCCACCCGATCAAATGCCTTCTCCGCATCCATGGCGACCACCACCTCCACCTCCCTTCTCTCGGAGGTCATTATTATCACGTCTAGCAGCCTTCTAATGTTACTCGTTAAATTCCTCCCCTTCAGAAACCCCATCTAGTCCTCCCCTATCACCCCTGGCACACAGTCCTCTATTCTCGAGGCCAAGATCTTGGCCAGCAGCTTGGCGTCTACATTTAGAAGGGCGACGGGCCCAGACGACCCACATTGTTCCGGGTCCTTATCCCGCTTCAGGATGAGAGAGACCGACGCCTGTGACATTGTCGAAGGGAGTACCCCTCGCTCCCTAGCCTCATTAAATGTCGTTACGAGCATGAGCCCCAGCACGCCTGAAACCTTTTAATAAAATTCCACTGGGTATCCATCCGGCCCCGGGGCCTTGCCCGACTACATCGCTTCCAGCCCCTCCACCACTTCAAACAGCCCAATTGGGGAGTCTGGACCCTCCACCAGCTCTTCCTCTACCCTCGGAAACTCCAGTCCCTCCAAAAACCGCCTCAGCCCCTCCACCCCGGCTGGAGGCCCTGATTCGTGTAACCTGCCATAAAAGTCCCTAAACACCCCATTCACCCCCACCTGGTCCAGATTCGTATCCTCCCTCTGTCCATCACTTTCCCAATCTACCTCACCGCCTCCCATTTCCTTAACTGGTGTGCTAGCATCCTTCTAGCCATCTCCCCACATTCATACACCACTCCTCTAGCCTTTCTCAACTACGCCACCGCCTTCCCTGTGGATCGCAACCCAAACTCCATCTGCAGCTTCTGCCGCTCTTTCAACAACCCCGCCTCTGAGGCTTCCGAGTACCTCCTGTCCGCCTGGAGAATCTCCCTCACTAATCTATCCATCTCCGCCTGTTCCACCTTCTCCCTGTGTGCCCGAATCGAGATAAATTCGCCTCTCACCACTGACTTCAGCACCTCCCATACAGTAGCTGCCGAGACCTCCCCCTTATCGTTTATCTCCACATAATTCCGAATGGCCTCCCTCACCCATACAAACACCTCCTCCTTCTCTAATAGTCCTACATCTAACCTACAGTGCGGGCGTTGGCCCCCCTCTTTACTCACCAGTAAGTCCACCCGGTGTGGGGCTTAATCTGACACTACTATCGCTGAGTACGCAACATCCCACCACCCCCGCCAACAA
The DNA here is from genome assembly GCF_047496885.1 of Scyliorhinus torazame. NCBI lineage: Eukaryota > Metazoa > Chordata > Chondrichthyes > Carcharhiniformes > Scyliorhinidae > Scyliorhinus > Scyliorhinus torazame. Next base: position 48,140,826 of record NC_092716.1, on the reverse strand, counting down.
CGTCTTATCCATAACAAAAAGGTCAATTCGGGAATACACTTTGTGTACATGGGAAAAGTGTCAAGGTGGAAGTGTATGCTTTCTGATACAACTGCCTTATCTCCACCTTCCGGATCACGTGGCCCTGAGCCTCTAACCTCATCTCCATGCGGTCAATCCCCGCCTTTATTGGATCCACCACCCTGGCCAGTCGTCCAAGTTCTCCTTCCTCTGCGGGCAAACTTCTCGCGGAGGAAGCTAATTAACTGATCCATTGACCACTGGGCTGGCAAGCTCGGACCTTGACCCTCTGCCATCTTCCCCTGTGTCGCAGGCTCCACACCAACTTTTGACCATTATTCTCTCCTTTTTTGACCACTTCTGGTCCACGAATCCATACAACGGTGGGATACTTTCTTCTTCCGCCCCTTCTGCACCTTTTATTAGCGCTCAGTTCCGCTGTTATCCGGGGAAAGGCCAAAAAGTCCACCACGAGAGGGAGCCACCAATTGTGAGATCATTCACTCCATGGTCGCCACTGGAATAGACTTGAATATCTTTTGTCAGGACTCCCATACATGAATCCCAACAATTTGCAATTTGTAAGACTGAGGGAAGACTAATTTCCTTTAGATTTGATCAGGCCCACTAAATCTTGATTTTAATGGTTCACCTACCACTGGTAACAACACTAATACTTTCTCCCCACTAACAAAACTAAGAGTTTTTGATTTCTTGGGCGAAATTCTCCATAATCGGCTCGATGTCCACCGACTGGCGCCAAAAACGGTGCAAACAGTCCGGCATCGCGCCGCCCCAAAGGTGCGGAATCCTCCGCATCTTGGGGGGCCGAGCCCTAACTTGAGGGGCTAGGCCCACGCCGGACTGATTTCCGCCCCGCCAGCTGGCGGGAAAGGCCTTTGGTGCCCCGCCAGCTGGCGCGGAAATGACATTGCCGGGCGGCGCATGCGTGGGAGTGTTAGCGGCCGCTCACGGCATCCCCGCGCATGCGCAGTGGAGGGAGTCTCTTTCGCCTCCGCCATGGTGGAGACCATGGCGAAGGCGGAAGGAAAAGAGTGCCCCCACGGCACAGGCCCGCCCGCGGATCAGTGGGACCCGATCGCGGGCCAGGCCACCGTGGGGGCACCCCCCGGGGCCAGATCGCCCCGCACCCCCCCAGGACGACGGAGCCCGCCCGCGCCACCTTTTCCCGCCGGTAAGAGAGGTGGTTTAATCCACGGTGGCGGGACAGGCATTCCAGCAGCGGGACTTCGGCCCATTAGGGCCGGAGAATCGCTGGGAGGGACCCGCCAACCGGCGCGGCGCGATTCCCGCCCCCGCCGAATCTCCGGTGCCGGAGAATTCGGCAACCGGCGGGGGCGGAATTCACGCCAGCCCCCGGCGATTCTCCGACCCGGCGGGGGGGTCGGAGAATCTCGCCCCTTAATTTCTTCTTTTTTTGTCACATGCTGTGACAATTTTACATGCTTTACAGCCAATTCACCAGCCCTATTTAATTTCTCCCTAACATTTATGTGATTCAGCTATATCATTGCCCAGGATAAACTGTACCCCTGAAAAAGGTAATTTCTAAGTAGGATTCAGAGACAAAGCAGTTGTGTGTATCAGAAAGCATACACTACCGCCTCAACACTTTTCACCGGACTATCTAACGTTACCTTACATAATGGAATACTACTTACTTCACCAGTAATCCCACATATTCCCACCTTTTCTGGCAATACCCCTTCTAAACTACGTGGGCTGGATTCTCCGCACTCCGACGCTGAAATCGCGGCTGGTGCTGGGACGGAGAATCCAGTTTGACACCAAAATTGGGCCCAGCGCCAGATCGGCAATTCTCCGGGCACCGAAAAGCGGCATCACCGGGGAGTATGCCACGCTGTCATGGGCCATTGCCAGAGGCCCGCTCCGACATTCTCTGCCCCCGACCGGCCGAGTTCTCGACGGCGTGGAACTAACCTGGTATTGTCAGTCGGGATAGACGCGTGGCGGATGCGGACTCAGTCCGTGGCTGCCCTGGTAGGGGGCAGTCCGATCGGAGGCCAGGAGTGCCTTATAGGCGGCCGGGGAATGATTGTGCGGGGTTTGAGGATCAGACGCGCGGCCGATCGGGAGGTCTCTTTCTTGGGTCTGGCTCCACGGTCCGAGTCCGCCATGGAGCACAGTGCGGCCGCTGGAGGTCGCCGTCGTGCGCATGCGCGGCCTCCGACCCGGAGGTGCGGGGGGCCCATATCTGCAGAAAAAGCTGCGAGGTTTACTCCGGGTCTCTGCTAGCCCACTGCAGGGCTAGGAATTTGTGTCCCTTTTTTCCAGGATTTTCAGGAGTAAAACTCCACGGTTTTGACACTAGCGTGGGGACATAGTCCCAATAACGGAGAATCCAGCCCCATATCTCTTTATCTCTCACCATTAAAGATTGACTTGCTCCTGTATCCCTTAATATCTACACTCCCTACCTACTCCACCTTGTACATAAGAGTAAACCTTGCACTCACAAATAAAATCTTTAAACAGGCCTGACTAATGTCTGAACCAGCTGTACACTCTTTTGCACCTCTTCAGCTGTAACCATGGTTTATATTTCCACTTTAATAAACATCACTGGCTTATCCTGTTTGAGTCTGTCTTCCCAGTACTTTTCTTAAGCGACCAACACTGCGACTCTGTGTGTGCAACTTTATTACAATGAAAATATTCAAGTTTTCTTATCTCTCTTCCACCCTCATAAGTTTCCTTTTTACCCTGAGGCAAAATCTCTTTAATATTGCCAACTAGACCTCCTTTGCCTTTCCCACCTGTGGATTTCTTATTTTGTGTGTTTCTATCCTTCATAGACTGAAATTGATGTTGAAAACCAAACATTGATTTTTGAACAAATTCAAAATCACCTGCCAATTCTGCTTGAGTGTCGATCTTTATAATCGTTATTATAATCTTTATTAGTGTCACAAGTAGGCTTACATTAACACTGCAATGAAGTTACTGTGAAAATTCCCTAGTCACCACACTCCGACACCTGTTGGGGTACACTGAGGGAGAATTCAGAATTTCTAATTCACCTAACAAGCACATCTTTCGGGACTTGTGGGAGGAATCTGGAGCACACAGTGGAAACCCATGCAGACATAGGGAGAATGTGCAGACTTCGCTCAGACAGTGACCCAAGCCAGGAATCGAACCTGGGTCCTTGGTGCTGTGAAGCAACAGTGCGACGGTGCCGCCATCTTAAGGGATACAGGAGCAAGTCAATCTGCCATAGTAGTTTTAATCCTTTTCTCTTCCACATGAGTTTCGTTACTGCCAGAAGTGAATCTTCAAATTCCTCTAGAATAATTGTTCCCCTATGAGCTTCAAACGTTCACTCTATTTTTAATGCTCTTATCCACCTATCAAAACTATTCTGTTTGATTCTTTCAAATTCCATATATGTGTGACCTGGCTCTTTCCTTAGATTTCTAAACTGTTGTCTCTAGGCTTCTGGTACTAGTTCATGGGGCAGCACGGTAGCACAGTGGGTGACACAGTGCTTCACAGCTCCAGGGTCCGAGGTTCGATTCCAGGCTTGGGTCACTGTCTGTGTGAAGTCTGCACGTTCTCCCTGTGACTGCGTGGGCTTCCTCCCAAAAGTCCCGAAAGACGTGCTGTTAGGTGAATTGATATTCTGAATTCTCCCTCTGGGTACCCAAACAGGCTCCAGAATGTGGCGACCAGGGGCTTTTCACAGTAACTTCATTGCAGTGTTAATGTAAGCCTCCTTGTGACAATAAAGATTATCATTATTATTATTCCTTAAAATGGCTTTTCGTACATCATCTTAATCCCTTGATACCTCCTCTGATAATGATGCAAACACTTCACTCGCTCTATCTTCCAATTTTGAGTGAATCAACAATTCTCACCTGGGGCGGGATTCTCCGGTCTCCAACACCTGGGGCGAAATTCTCCCCAAACGGCGCGATGTCCGCCGACTGGCGCCCAAAACGGCGCCAATCAGACGGGCATCGCGCCACCCCAAAGGTGCGGAATGCTCCGCATCTTTGGGGGCCGTGCCCCAACATTGAGGGGCTAGGCTGGCGCCGGAGGGATTTTCGTCCCGGCAGCTGGCGGAAACGGCCTTTGTTGCCCCGCCAGCTGGGGCGGAAATGACATGTCGGGGCGGCGCATGTGTGGGAGCGTCAGTGGCCACTGACAGTTTCCCGAGCATGCGCAGTGGGGAGAGTTTCTTCCGCCTCCGCCATGGTGGAGACCGTGGCGAAGGCGGAAGGAAAAGAGTGCCCCCACGGCACAGGCCCGCCCGCGGATCGGTGGGCCCCGTTCACGGGCCAGGCCACCGTGGGGGCACCCCCCAGGGTCAGATCGGCCCGCGCCCCCCCCAGGACCCCGGAGCCCGCCCACGCCGCCTTGTCCCGCCGGTAAATAGGTACTCTAATTTACGCCGGCGGGACAGGCAATTTATTGGCGGGACTTCGGCCCATTCGGGCCGGAGAATCGAGCGGGGGGGGGCCCGCCAACCGACGCGGCCCGATTCCCACCCCCGCCGAATATCTGGTACCGGAGACTTTGGCAACCGGCGGAGGAGGGATTCACGGCGGCCAACGGCCATTCTCCGACCCGCTGGGGGGTCGGAGAATGATGCCCCAGAATTGCGTTCGGTGATCGGCTGAAGAATCCCCGTTGACACCGAAATCGGGGCGGCACCGCCGCTTTTGCAATGCTCCTTCCTTGCCAAAACGGCGTACTCACAGAGTACGCCACACACCGTATGGACAGCCTCAGGATGTTACCTGAGGCCCTCCCCCGATGCTCCATCCCCAATGGGCCGAGTTCCCGAAAGCGTGCGTCCAGCGCCGCCACAGTTGGGGGGCTGGGGGGGGTGCGCCAATGAGCGGGTGGGGGGGGAGGGGCTTTGGCAGGGGCTGGGGGCACTGGTGGGGGTGGTCCGGGGGTGGCTACCTGGCCAAAGGGGGGCACTATTTGGTAGACTGGATACGCGCGCAGCCGAAGCCATGTTGCATGGCACGGCTGCTGCAGGCTGCCGCCAAGCGCATGTGCGCCCACGGACCCGGAAATTCTCCAGCCGTATCCACAGCTAGATCCGAGGGCTTTACACTGCGTGCCTGCTAGCCCACCACGAGACGGAGGGTCGGTGCAGCTTTTGAGCCGTTTTTCCTGTCGTAAAACACCACTGTTCCCACGCCGGCGTCAGAACTTAGTCTCAAAATCGGAGAATCCAGCCACGGTTTTTGGTCAATTCAATTGTTTAGCTACTTTCTCAAATTAGGTTTATAAAATAGGCTTCCAGATCTTTCTCGTCAAACCTTGGCAGTACTTGAACATATTTCAACACATCATCATAGAATCCATGCAGTGCAGAAGGCCATTCACCTCAATGAATCTGCATCAACCTTCCGAAAGAACACCACACTTAGGCCCAATTCACCACCCCATCCCCAAAGACCCACCTAACCTTTTGGACTCTTAGGGTCAATTTAGCATGGCCAATCCACCTAAGCGCACATCTTTGGACTGTGGGAGGAATCCGGAGCACCCGGATGAACCCACGCAGGCACTGGGAGAACGTGCAAACTCCACACAGACAGTGATCTGAGATCGTAATTGAATCTGGGTCCATGGCACTGTGAGGTAACAGTGATTACCGCTGTGTCACCATGACGCCTTACCCCCACTAGGATTTTAAATCCAGCTGAGAAAACTGCAGCATCACAGAGGCCTGGTGAATCAGGCTTCCAACCCGTTAATCAGGTGCAAATAGGCACAAATTATCCATTTGCATCTTCCATCAGGCTTCCATTTTTTCTGCCATTGATTCTCCGCCGGAACAGGAACCCCACCACCAGCGATGGGCGGTAGAGAATCTTCCCCATTATTTCCAGTGTTTCAAAATATTTGGATTTCATCAGGTAATTCATTTTTCAGTGTTCAAAATGATCCATTTTAGGTGGAAGGAAGAGTGAGAAAAGCTCTCTCATTTCGACTCCCTCCTCTTTCTGTGAAGTATGTACATTTCCTACATTACAATAGTGAATGCACTTCAAAAATATTTCATTAGTTATAAAATGCATTGACTGTGAAAAGCAGTAAATAAACCCAAGTCTTTATTAATGCAATGGTGTAAAATCAAAAGAATGTTGACATTACTATATTCATTCCAATTTATTTCCTAGCTGGGTTCTACTGTTGCTACACTTGAGTGTACCATTGAGATGTGTGCACAAGAATAACCTCGTGTGACTTGCTTGTCAGCTTTTCAGTACCTGTCACTGCTAATGACAGAGTACATTGAAATATACTTGCTTGGCATTAGGTGTAATCCAATGATCAGTTCAAGAATTTGCTAAGATTGCCGTTTGTTGCTTGTAGCTTTTGGCATTGAAATCTATAAATGGTAAAATCAGGGTTACTGTAGCAACTTAACAAATAATGTAGCTTTAATTATGCGTCTCTCCTTTTACATGCTTGAACATTCAATCTAGAATAGTTAAATTATTTTCATTTTAAAGTTTCTTGCATTTTTGTTGAATCGGTATTTTTTTAAAACTTTCATCCATATTGTTTTTAACAAAAGGAAATTTAAAACACATCAATTCAGATATCGGTGATCAAAATACATTTTAAACTGAGTTGAACTATTTTTTCTTTGAGGAGTAAGAATTTAGAGTATCCAATTTTTTTTTTCCAATTAAAGGGCAATTTAGCGTGGCCAATCCACCTGACCTGCACGTCTTTGGGTTGTGGGGGTGAAACACGGGGAGAATGTGCAAACTCCACACGGACAGTGACCCAGGGCCGGGATTCTAACCCGGGTCCTCAATGCTGTAGGCTGCAGTGCTAACCACTGCGCCACGTGCCGCCCCTTTGAGGAGTAAGACTGATGAGAACTTACTGTCGAATAGTTTCTGTAAGAACATTTTATCTAGAAACGCAGATAGCTAAAATCTGTAAAACCAAGTAGCGCTTTGAGTTTTATTAATAAGGATATAGATGACAAGATCAAAGAAGTTTTTAATGAATATGTACAAGGTAATTATTCATAGAATTTACAGTGCAGAAGGAGGCCATTCGGCCGATCGAGCCTGCACCGGCCCTTGAAAGAGCACCATACTCAAGCCCACGCCTCCACCCTATCCCCATAACCCAATAACCCCGCCCAACCTTTTTGGACACTAAGGGCAATTTATCATGGCCAATCCACCTAACCTGCACATCTTTGGACTGTGGGAGGAAACCAGAGCACCCAGCGGAAACCCACGCAGACATGGGGAGAACGTGTAGACTCCACACAGACCGAGACCCAAGCCGGGACTCGAACCTGGGACCCTGCATCTGTGAAGCAACTGTGCTAACCACTGCACTAACAGCTGCCCCTTATGAGAACTATGTGTAGTTTTGCATGTCGCATTATATAAAACACATTTCAGCTACATAAAATATAAAATATAGATTCATCAGCATGGTTTTAAAACAGCTGTAGTTATTAGGAGCAATTCGCAATTCTGAGAATATTTATTGAAACCTTATTAGAAAACACTGGAAGGATAATAATTAGACAACTAAAAGTTATATTAATATTTTTAAAAGGCTGAATGTGAAAACTATTTAGCTACCAGTTATTAAGAGCTTTTAATTTAAAATAGCCACCAGGGAGATTTATTTCTCTTTATGTATGGAGTTTTCAAGACTGCTTTGTCATACACAACAATTGATGTAGAAACCATTGCACATTTTATGGAAAGAGTAGATATGTAAATGAAGAAGAGGAAGCTCTCAGGCTATGGAGAGGGAGATGAATCATAGGCAGGGATTTTCTAGTGGTGGCAGTGTTCCTCCCACTGAGGCAGAAACTGGGGTTGGGGGTGGGGAGGTGCAGCAGGCAACCAGCTTCAGCAGGCAGTGGAACCTTGGTTTGCATTTTGTGGATGGGGGGTTGAGTAGACACCTAGGTCACTGATGGTGAGCCGTCCCCTCGAGAGTTACCAACTAGGTATGGGACTTCAGGCTCTGGAACTAACTAGGCATATCCTAGTAGGGTGGATGGCGGGGGAGTGGGGATGTGTGGTTTTGTTGTTGCTGATGGTGGGAAGAGCTGTTGCTTTGGACACAGTTATTGCCACTGGGGCCGCACTCGGTGCTCCAAAGGGGTGTCTAATGGAAGGTCCTGGAGTTTTCATCATGTGACAGCAGCCTTTCTCCTACCCTCCCCTCCCCACCCCACCTCCACCACTGGCAAAGTGCCAGTTGAGGCGGGAGTGGAAAGGAGCTGTTAATTGGCCACATACATGGGTCAATTTGGCTCTGAGTAGGTGGGTCTCCTGCCAATTATCCTGCTGCTGGCATGACGGCAGAAAGACAACAGACATGTCACCACCACCCTCTCCCCATCTTCAGAGAATCATAGAATCCCTACAGTGCAGAAGGAGGCCATTTAGCCATCGAGTCTGCACTGGTCCTTGATCTGATATTGCACCCTATCTGGGCCCAACATATCCCCATAACTCCACCTAACCTTTTGGGCAATATTAGCCAATTAACCTGACCTGCACATCTTTGGACTTGTTATGGGCCAGGGTTTAGAGAACCCCAAAGTGTATCATGGAGTCCACCTGACCCACAACTTTTAATAGATTGTGGTATGGGGAGCACACGGCCCACTCTACAAGTGTGGTACAGCAGAAATGGAAAAGTATTTTTTAAAGCAAAACAATGTTGATTCTATGAACTCAAGTTAACCTTTTTAAAACATACAGTGAACATCTTAGCAACCATTAATTCAAATAGAACCCCCAAAGACTACAACACTAAGTAATCCTTTAAGCTTTCCTTTTAACATCCATACGACTTAAAAACAAAACCTTTAACAGAAGCACATCAGGTTAAAGTCACTAGTGAAAACATTTATAATTCTGAATTCACCAAACGATTAAGAGATAGTCTTTTCATGACAGAGAGAACAGCAGTACAGCTGCTGTGTCTGGCTTCAACTCCAACACTGAAAACGAAACTAAAATACACACTGCAGCAAACAGCCTAAAACAAAAGTAAAAAGCTGATAGACAGCCCAGCTCCACCCACACTCTGACATCACCGATAAACACCCATTTCTTTAAGGTACATTTCTGAAGCACCCATTTCTTAAAGGTACTCTCACATGACACTCCCCCGAAGAAAAAAAAATAAACCATCAACTTCAAGATAGTTTCATTTTTCACCTTTTCACCATCCTTTAAGAAATGCACACAGTAAGTATACTTCATCGTTTCAAAGAAACAACACACGCAAACAGGAATAATAATATAGTCCATTTTTTTCCATTCTACTTCCTCCATCTGAAATCCTTCTCGATTGACAGTCTCTTTGAACAAGAAGGTCTCTGCACGATCCATCCATTTCTCCTTGCCTCGGCATTTCTCGTTAAAGTCAGATACTTTAGTTCAGTCTGACCACAGAGTCCCTTGCAATTCTCCAACACATGAGTATTGGTTATCACAGCTTTCAGGCAGTCAAATGCCTGTTGAAAGTCTGCTGTCCACTGAAATGACGTTTCTTCAGCAAATCTATCAGTGGAGCAACCACGCTACAAAACCTGTGCACAAATGTTCGATCAAATCCACTCATGCCAAGAAATCGCATTATTTCCCTTCGTCTTGAGGGTATCGGAAACTCCTCAAGGAAAGTGACTAGGGCTTTTCCAAATTCACTTTTGGCTAGGTTTATCACCAAACCCGCCTCCTGAAGTCGATCGAATAACTTCCATCAGATGTTTTAAATGTTCTGTCTATGTATGGCTGAAAATTACCAGATCGTCGATGTATATCGCACAATTGGGTAATCCTGAAACCACTTTGTTAGTTAACCATTGAAATGTGGCTGGGGCATTTTTCATGCCAAATGGCATAACTTTGAATTGGTATATACCATCTGGAGTCACAAAAGCTGAAATTTCCTTCGCCCTTTTGGATAAAGGTACCTGACAGTAACCTTTAAGTAAATCTAGTTGCGAAATAAAACCTGATTGTCCCACTTTCTCAATGCAATCCTCCAAATGTGGGATAGGATAAGAGTCCGTTCTTGTAACTGGATTAACCTTTCTATTGTCCACACACAACCGCTGGGTACCGTCTGGTTTTGGTACCATCTCTATGGGTGAGCTCCATTGGCTACAACCCACTTCAATTATGCCATTTTTAAGCATACTCTCAATCTCTTTGTTAACCAGTGCCAATTTTAAAGGGTTAAGTCTATATGAATGTTGTTTGATTGGAACAGCATTTCCCACATCTACAACATGCATAGCCATTTTAGTACTTCCCAATTTATCTCCACAACCTTACGCATGTGATATCAATAACTCCTTCAGGTCAGTCCGTTTTTCCTCTGCAAGTTAACTCAACAATTTATCCCAATTTTTAAGAACATCCTCGTTTTCCAATTTAATTTCAGGTATGTCAAATTCATAGTCATCTGGATTTGGTTCGTCACTTTGAGTTAGAATCATTAAAACCTCCTCCTTTTCCTCTCCTTCCCTTTCAAAATACCTTTTAAGCATATTCACATGACGCACTCGGTGAGTTTTCCTTCTATCTGGCGTTTTTACCACAAAATTCACCTCACTTAATTTACTTTCAATCTGATTAGGTCCACAAAACCTTGCTTTTAAAGGGTTCACCTACCACTGGTAACAACACTAAAACTTTATTTCCAATGGCAAAACTACAAACTTTGGATTTCTTGCCGCTACCCGTTTCATCACATTTTGTGCAACTTTTAAATGTTGTCCAGCCAATTCACCTGCTCTATTTAATCGTTCCCTAAATTTTGACACATAACCCAATAATGTAATTTCTGATTTCTCACTCACAATTTTTCTTTACTCAATTTAAGTGGTCCTCTTACCTCATGACCAAAAATTAGTTCAAAAGGACTAAATTTGGTAGACTCATTAGGTGCGTCCCTAATTGCAAACAATACGAATGCATTCTTTTCTCCCAAACCTCTGGATAATCTTGACAATAAGTGTCTTTAATGTCTGATGCCACCTTTCTAACGCTCCCTGCGATTCTGGATGGTATGCAGTTGATTTAAATTGTGTTATTCCTAAGCTATCCATAACTTCTTTGAATAACCTTGAGGTCAAATTTGATCCTTGATCCGATTGTATTTCTATGGGTAATCCATATCGAGGAAAGAATTTAAGTAACTCCTCCACAATCTTTTTAGCTGTAATATTACGTCCTGGAATGGCCTCTGGAAACCTAGTAGGCACATCCATTATAGTCAAAAGATATTGATTCCCACTTTTTGTTTTAGGAAGCAGTCCTACACAATCAATTAGGACCCTCATAAAAGGTTCCTCAAATGCTGGAATGGGTATTAAGGGCACTGGTTTTATCACTGCTTGAGGTTACCCTATCACTTGACATTTGTGACATGATTGACAAAATGTAACGACATCCTCATGTAGTCCAGGCCAATAAAAATGTTTCTGGATTTTAACTTGAGTTTTCCTTATTCCCAAATGACCTCCCACTGGTACCTCATGTGTAACTCGCAACACCTCCTTTCTATATCCTACCGGCAATACTACTTGATGAACTTCTGCCCACTTTTCATCCGCCTGCATATGTTAAAGTCTCCATTTTCTCATCAAGACATTATTTTTACGGTAATAACACTCTGGTATACACTCAGATTCCTCTTCCACGTATGCTTTCTGATACATCCGTTTTATTTCTGCATTTTTCTGTTGTAACTCCTCCAATTTTCCTGAACTAAAAATATCCGCTTCTTCCTCCACCTGTTCTTTTCCAACCATCTGATCAAAAGTTATTTCTGATAATTACACTTCACCTTCAACTTCACTCTCTGATTTCTTCCCTTCTCTTATCTTATGATTTTGCGACCTTGTTACTACACAATCCGGAAAAATCCCAGGATATTCATCCTTCAACCCTTCAGTTGTCTGATTTTCCACTGGCTTATCAACCACAGTAGGCATCACCCCCACCTGCAATCCAGCTATATCATCACCCAAGATAAACTGTATTCCTGGTCAAGATAGTTTCTCTAATACTCCTACTACCACTTCGCCACCTTCCACTGGACTTTCCAACCTTACATTACATAATTGAACACTACTCCTTTCACCCTGAATTCCACATATTACCACCTTTTCTGGCAACATTCTTCCCAAACTCCATAACTCCTTATCTCTTACCATTAAAGATTGACTAGCTCCCATATCTCTTAAAATTGTGACTTCTTTACCTGCTCATCCTGATACACATGAGTAAACTTTACCCACACAAGTTAATTATTTAAAGAGACCTGGCACCTTCTTATCAATCACCTCTTGATCAGGCTGTACAATCTTTTGCACCTCCTTCGCTTCACTTGGGCTTTCCTTTACCACTTCCACAAACCCCACTGTCTTATCCTGTTTTACCACATCAGCCTTCCCAGTGCTTTTCTTCAACCACCAACACTGTGACTTTGCATGGCCTAGTTTATTACAGTGAAAAAATTTGAAACTTTTCATTTCTTTTCCACCCTCCTGGATTTCTCTTGTAATCTGAGGTACACGCTCCTTATTATCTTCCATCAGATCACCTTTACTTTTACCACTTGAGTATTTCTCATGTCCCCAGTTTCTATCCCTCACAGGCTGAAACTGATGTTGGAAACCAAGCTTTGATTTATGAACTAATTCATGATCATCTGCCATTTCTGCTGCTAACCTCGCAGTTTTAACCCTCTGCTCTTCCACATGAATTCTCACTGCATCAGGAATTGAATTTTTAAACTCCTCCAATCCATAAGCATAATTTCTCTGAGAGCTTCATACGTTTGGTCTATTTTCAAAGCCCTTATCCACCTATCAGAATTACTCTGTTTGGGCCTTTCAAATTCCATGTATGTTTGACCAAATTCCTTAAATTTCTAAACCTTTGTCTGTAGGCTTCAGGCACTAGTTCATGTGCACCTCCTCATACGTCCCAGATACCTCCTCCGGTAGTGATGCAAATACTTCACTCACCCTACCTATCAGCTTTGTTTGAATCAGTAATACCCACATGTCCTGTGGCCATTTCATTTGTTTTGCCACCTTCTCAAATGAAATGAAAAAGGCTTCCACCTCCTTCTCGTCAAACCTTGGCAATGCTTGGACATATTTAAATAGATCCCCACCAAGCCTTCGACTTTGACGCTCTTTATCACTATGCTCATCACTATCATCCAACTGTACGTTTCCCTTTACGTCTGCTAATTTTAATTGACTGTCATGTTTCTTAGCCATTTTCTGAAGTTCAATCTCTCTCTCTTTATCTTTTTCCCTGATCTGTATCTCCCTTTCTCTTTCTTTTTGTTCTGCTAGGGCTATTCTTTCTTTTCTCCTTGCTTCTCTCTCCTTTTCTTTTTCCTCTCTCTCTCTCTTTCTTTTTCCTCTCTTTCGTATTCCAGCTGCTTTAATTCTTTCTCATGTTCCATTTGTTTAATTTGTAACTGAAATTTTGCCATTTCCAATGAGTCAAACTGTATCTCAGGCAACTTTAAACGCTTAGCCACCGCCATAATTACCTCATCTTTTCGCATTTTGTCAGGTAATGTTAACTGCAATGTTTTTGCCAAATCTAACAGTCTGCTTTTAGTCTCTGTCCGTAAGGTACTGCGTGTGATCGTCTCCACCCCCAAAAACTTCTGAGCCTCTGAAGGAGCCATTGTCCGCAACACACTCCCTACTGAAACTAGAATACCACACCTGATAAGCAACCACAATATGCTCACCCCTCACTGTCTTTAAGTTCACTAAACCAATCCAATAGATAGGCTTTTATCCCCCTCGAGTCCCCAATTTGTTATGGGCCAGGGTTTAGAGAACCCCAAAGTGCATCATGGAGTTCACCTGACCCACAACTTTTAATAGATTGTGGTATGGGGAGCATATGGCACACTCTACAGGTGTGGCACAGCAGAAATGGAAAAGTATTTTTTAAAGCAAAACAATATTGATTCTATGAACTCAAGTTAACCTTTTTAAAACATACAGTGAACATCTTAGCAACCATTAATTCAAATACAACCCTCAAAGACTACAACACTAAGTAATCCTTTAAGCTTTCCTTTTAACATCCATACGACTTAAAAACAAAACCTTTAACAGAAGCACATCAGGTTAAAGTCAGTAGTGAAAACATTTATAATTCTGAATTCACCAAATGATCAAGAGATAATCTTTTCATGGCAGAGAGATCAACAGTACACCTGCTCTGCCTGGCTTCAGCTCCAAACCTGAAAACAAAATTATAACCTGCAGCAAACAGCCTGAAACGAAAGTAAAAAGCTGACAGGCAGCCCAGCTCCACCCACACTCTGACATCACTGATAAACACCCATTTCTTAAAGGTACATTTCTGAAGCACCCATTTCTTAAAGGTACTCTCACATGACAGACTGTGGGAGGGAACCAGAGCACCCATAGGAAACCCACGCAGATCTGGTGAGAAATTGCAAACTCCACACAGACAGTCTCCTGAAGTCAGAATCAAACCCACGTCCTTGGCGCTGTGAGGCAGCAGTTCAAACTGTTGTGCCACCATGCCGTCTTGCATTATTTTATCCTCTGAACCCCCAACCCCCAATCTGGCTCTAAATTCCACAGAAATTTAAAATGACTATGTTGCAATGAAGCAAATCAGTTTATTTTGTAAAACAAATTCATGAGATTACAAAAACACTGGTTCTTCTATTTGAAGTTGTAATAAGATATTTTCATGTTGCAGTTGCCTACAATATTTCCCTGTCACCTCAGGATCTACTTTCACATCAAACGATGAGTAATTTTGCACGACAGCTTGAAAGTAAGCACTCTATTTTGATACCTTCTTCCAGGCTTTGTGGTGGCGAATGTATGACTGCAGCTTGGCTTATCTCATATTTAGCTTCAAGCCAAAGTTTACACAGAACATAGAACATAGAAAATACAGCACAGAACAGGCCCTTCGGCCCACGATGTTGTGCCGAACCTTTGTCCTAGATTAATCATAGATTATCATTGAATTTACAGTGCAGAAGGAGGCCACCCGGCCCCCCCGAGTCCGCACCGGCTCCTGGAAAGAGCACCCTACCCAAACCCAACACCTCCACCCAACACCAAGGGCAATTTGGACATTAAGGGCAATTTATCATTGGCCAATTCACCTAACACGCACATCTTTGGACTGTGGGAGGAAACCGGAGCACCCGGAGGAAACCCACGCAGACACGGGGAGGACGTGCAGACTCCGCACAGACAGTGACCCAAGCCGGAATCGAACCTGGGACCCTGGAGCTGTGAAGCAATTGTGCTATCCACAATGCTACCGTGCTGCCCTTGAGAACAAATAAATCTACACTATATCATTTTACCGTAATCCATGTACCTATCCAATAGCTGCTTGAAGGTCCCTAATGTTTCCGACTCAACTACTTCCACAGGCAGTGCATTCCATGCCCCCACTGCTCTCTGGGTAAAGAACCTACCTCTGATATCCCTCCTATATCTTCCACCTTTCACCTTAAATTTATGTCCCCTTGTAATGGTTTGTTCCACCCGGGGAAAAAGTCTCTGACTGTCTACTCTATCTATTCCCCTGATCATCTTATAAACCTCTATCAAGTCGCCCCTCATCCTTCTCCGTTCTAATGAGAAAAGGCCTAGCACCCTCAACCTTTCCTCGTAAGACCTACTCTCCATTCCAGGCAACATCCTGGTAAATCTTCACATTGAATGACAAGATATAATTGATGAAGATGCATTCCCTCCTTCTTTAGTGATATTTTAAAATTATAGAGATGGATTAAATTGCCAATATTCCTCTCCTGAGGTATCCTTAGTGGAAAGGATGGTCATCTGTGATGCTTAGAGTCCACTTGCATTTTTGGTGACCTGGAATTCTTGGAGTATACGTTACTCTACAGCACGCACATGTATTGGAATTGCAAGGCAATGCGAGAGGAGGCTTCTCATGGTGCCTACCAAACCTTTTTTCTCTGAGTTAAATGTCCATTTAGAGGAGGGTCCAAAAAAACTGACCCTCATCCTTGGATCTAATCCCTTCAGAATTATTGTCTGAGAGTGGCAGACAGCAAGGTCAAGGAAATCTAAAACGTAAGTGGCATTTTTACATGGACCAATTAGACAAATACAGGACGATTGTTGGTTGGTGACCTGATTGATTGCTTGATTTTGTCAGATGTACCGAAGTACAGTGAAAAGTATTTTTCTCACTCAGTGATTTTCATGCAGCCTTTGTTTTAATTAATTTTGTCCCTTTCTCTGCATCCAATAATTTCACTTACAGCCAGTGTGTGTTTTTCTTTTGTCCTTTTCTCAGTCTTCTTTTTGCAGATTTGTAGTATTCTGTGTGCCTTTCTGAGCTGTGTCTCACCTTGCAGCCTTTGTTTGATTTCCTTTGTCTTTTTCAGTGGCTTTTTGTTGTTGTTGCTGACTTCAAACTTTTCTGTGTTCCTGGATTCCCATTGACTTTTTATGCACCTTCCGCAGGGTTCAAAAATCTATTTTGTATCCACTCTACACAATGTTTCATGTACAAAGACACCTGTCTTCATCAGTGTGTTCTCAATGAGAGGTATTTTTGAACTGACATGACTACAGACAGAGTGCCTCATGGCAGAGTCACATGAATGTGGCATGTCAGATTGCCAGGTAGTGTCCATACTGCATTTCCACAACTCAAAGGTAAATGTTGGATTTCTGACCTTGCAAGGAAAAGAGTAATTAAGGCCAGTGGTTGAAACCAATTAAATGTAGCCACATTGCAGTTTACATATATTTAAATCATCTGCACATATGGTAGTTAAAAATTGAGCTCAGAGCTGTTCATTATTCAACAAATAACTGTACCAAATTGAAGAAGGGTCAGTGACATGCACTTTGTTCTACTGCAACAGTTTTCATTGTTTCTCCTGTGCAATGATGAGAACATTTCAAAGATCAACCTGCTGCTGCCAAATCACAACCATTGACCCATGTGAATTAAAACAAAAACAGAAAATACTGGACCATCTCACCAGGCCTGATACCATCTGGGGGGAGAGAAGGGAGCTAAAGTTTTGAGTCTGGATGACCTATGTGAATTGTTGCGAATACGTGTACGTAGGGAGGAATTCAATGGAAACATTTCTCAGTTCAATTGTGGTGGCCTTTTCAGGAAGATTTCAGGAAGTTTCCCTCCGGCTCTGCCAGCGAATTCCATTCCTCTAACAAATTACACTTGGGGTGAATGACTAGCACTGTGGCTTCACAGCGCTAGGGTCCCAGGTTCAATTCCCCGCTGGGTCACTGTCTGTGAGGAGTCTGCACGCGCTCCCCGTGTCTGTGTGGGTTTTCTCCGGGTGCTCCAGTTTCCTCCCACAGTCCAAAGATGTGCAGGTTGGGTGGATTGGCCATGCTAAATTGCCCTTAGTGTCCAAAAAGGTATCATATGAGAGTGCCTTTAAGAAATGGATGTTTAAGCAATGAACCTTTAAGAAATGCAGTGATGTCAGAGTGTGGGTGGAACTGGGCTTTAGCTCAGCCATTTTGAAGTTGTTTAGTTTCAATTTTGGGAGAGAGCAGCTAAAAGGTGCCTGGCTGGTTTGCTGTGAGATGCTTGAAAGGAGAAAGCCAGTTTGAGGAGAAAGCTGGGAGTGGCTGTGTGCTGCTTGAAAGGAGAAAGCCAGAACAAGCCGTGTGCTTCAAAAGCAACAATCCATTAAAGGGGAGGTTGGTTGAACTCCATGATACATTTTGGCGTCTGAAAACACCTCTCCCATAACAATTGGGGGCTCATCCGGGATAAAAGTCGATCTATTGGATTGGCTTTTGTGAACTTAAAGACAGTGAAGGATTGTTGCTTTTCCGGTGTGGTATTTTAGTTTAAGTGGGGAGAGTGTTGTGAACAATTACTCTTTCGGAGGCTCAGATGTTTTTGGGGGTTACGAAAAGATGAGATACTTAATGCGGTATCTGCGCATTTATGTTTGCCTGTGATACATTCTGACTCATTAGATATGGCAAAGCTCCAGTTGCAGATTAAGCAATTTGAACATGAAAAAGAATTAAAGCAACTTGAACATGAAAAAGAATTAAAGCGGCTTGAATATGCAATGAAAGAAAAAGAAAGAGATAGAGAGGAAAAAGAAAAGGAGCGAGAAGAAAGAAACAAAGAAAGAAATAGAGAGGAAAGGGAAAAAGAGAGAGAGTTTGAACTCCGGAAACTGGCTCTAAAACATGAAAATCAGTTAAAATCGGCAGACGCAAAGGGACACGTACAGTTGGACGAGATGGATGAGGATAATGAGACAGAGCGTCATAGTCGAAGACGTGGTTGGGGATCTATTTAAATATGTCCAAGCATTGCCAAGGTTTGACGAGAAGGAGGTAGAATCCTTTTTCATTTCATTTGAGAAGGTAGCTAAACAAATGAAATGGCCACTGGACATGTGGGTATTACTGATTCAAACAAAGCTGGTAGGTAGGGCTAGTGAAGTGTTTGCACCACTACCGGAGGAGGTATCTGGAACGTATGAGGAGGTGAAGAAATCCATCTTAAGTGCATATGAGCTAGTGCCTGAAGCTTACAGACAAAGGTTTAGAAATTTAAGGAGAGGATTTGGTCAAACATACATGGAGTTTGAAAGGCTCAAACAGAGTAATTTTGATAGGTGGATAAGGGCTTTGAAAATAGACCAAACGTATGAAGCTGTCAGAGAAATTATACTTTGGAGGAGTTTAAAAATTCAATTCCTGATGTAGTGAGAACTCATGTGGAAGAACAGAGGGTTAAAACTGTGAGATTAGCAGCAGAAATGGCAGATGATTATGAATTAGTTCGTAAATCAAAGATTGGTTTCCAACATCAGTTTCAGCCGGTGAGGGATAGAAACCGGGGACATGAGAAATACTCAAGTGGTAAAGGTAAAGGTGATCTGATGGGAGACAATAATGAGAGTGCACCTCAGATTAAAAAAGAAAATCCAGGAGGGTGGAAAAGAGATGAAAAGTTTCAAATGTTTTCACTGTAATAAATTAGGCCATGTAAAGTCGCAGTGTTAGTGGTTGAAGAAAAGCAC
The DNA here is from genome assembly GCF_047496885.1 of Scyliorhinus torazame. Classification (NCBI taxonomy): domain Eukaryota; kingdom Metazoa; phylum Chordata; class Chondrichthyes; order Carcharhiniformes; family Scyliorhinidae; genus Scyliorhinus; species Scyliorhinus torazame. The sequence continues at coordinate 48,121,695 of NC_092716.1, read as the reverse complement.
TGGAAAGGCTGATGTGGTAAAACAGGATAAGACAGTGGGATTTGTGAGAGTGGTAAAGGAAAGCCCAAGGGAAGCGAAGGAGGTGGAAATGATTGTACAGCTTGTTCAAGAAATAATTGTTAAGAAGGTGCCAGATGTATTTAAAGAATTATCTTTTGTGGGTAAAGTTTACTCATGTGTATCAGAAGGAGCAGGTAATGATATAGCTGGATCACAGGTGGGAGTGGTGTCTACTGTGGTTGATAAGCCAGTGGAAAATCAGACAACTGAAGTGTTGAAGGACGAATATCCTGGTTATTTTTCTGGATTGTTTATTAACAAGGTCGCAAAGTCACAGGTTAAGACAAGAGGAGAAATCAAAGAGTGAAGATGAAGTTGAAGTGCAATTATCAGAAACGATTTTTGATCAGATGGTTGAAAAAGAACAAGAACAGGTGGAGGATGAGGCGGATATTTTTAGTTCAGGAAAATTGGTGGAGTTACAACAGAAAGATGTAGAAATAAAACGGATATATCAGAAAACATATACGGAAGAGGAATCTGAGAGTATACCAGAGTGTTATTACCGTAAAAGTGATGTCTTGATGAGAAAATGGAGACCTGTACATACGTAGGCGGATGAAAAGTGGGCAGAAGTTCATCAAGTAGTATTGCCGGTAGGGTATAGAAAAGAGGTGTTATGAGTTGCACATGAGGTATCAGTAGAAGGTCATTTGGGAATAAGGAAAACTCAAGCTAAACTCCAGAAACATTTTTATTGGCCTGGACTACATAAGGATGTAGTTACATTTTGTCAATCATGTCACACATGTCAAGTGATAAGGAAACCAGCACCCTTAATACCCTTCCAGCATTTGAGGAACCTTTTACGAGGGTCCTAATTGATTGTGTAGGACCACTTCCTGAAACAAAAAGTGGGAATCAATATCTTTTGACTATAATGGATGTGTCTACTAGGTTTCCAGAGGACATTCCTCTGGAATGACCTCTGGGGCAGCACGGTAGCATTGTGGATAGCACAATTGCTTCACAGCTCCAGGGTCCCAGGTTCGATTCCGGCTTGGGTCACTGTCTGTGCGGAGTCTGCACATCCTCCCCGTGTGTGCGTGGGTTTCCTCCGGGTGCTCCGGTTTCCTCCCACAGTCCAAAGATGTGCAGGTTAGGTGGATTGGCCATGATAAATTGCCCTTAGTGTCCAAAATTGCCCTTAGTGTTGGGTGGGGTTACTGGGTTATGGGGATAGGGTGGAGGTGTTGACCTTGGGTAGGGTGCTCTTTCCAAGAGCCGGTGCAGACTTGATGGGCCGAATGGCCAAATGGCCTCCTTCTGCACTGTAAATTCTATGATGATGTAAATTCTATGATTCCAGTACGTAATATTACAGCTAAAAGCATTGTGGAGGAGTTACTTAAATTCTTTATTAGATATGGACTACACACAGAAATTCAATCGGATCATGGATCGAATTTTCTTCAAAGTTATTCAAAGAAGTTATGGAAAGCTTAGGAATAAAATAATTTAAATCAACTGCGTACCATCCAGAATCGCAGGGAGCGTTAGAAAGGTGGCTTCAGACATTAAAGACAATGTTGAGGGCGTATTGTGAAGATTATCCAGAGGATTGGGATAAAGGAATCCCATTCGTATTGTTTGCAATTAGGGATGCACCTAATGAGTCTACCAAATTTTGTCCTTTTGAACTAATTTTTGGTCGTAAGATAAGAGGATCACTGAAATGTATTCAGGAAAAATTGGTGGGTGAAAAATCGGAAATTACACTATTGTCAAATTTTAAAACGTGTCAAATTTTAGGGAACGATTAAATAGAGCAGGTGAATTGGCTAGACAACATTTGAAAGTTGCACAAAATGTGATGAAATGGGTAGCGGACAAGAAATCCAAAGTTTGTAGTTTTGCCAGTGGAGATAAAGTTTTAGTGTTGTTACCAGTGGTAGGTGAGCCTTTAAAAGCTAGGTTTTGTGGACCGTATCAGATTGAAAGGAAATTAAGTGAGGTGAATTATGTGGTACAAACACCAGATAGGAGGAAGACTCACCAAGTGTGTCATGTGAATATGCTTAAAAGGTACTTTGACAGGGAAGGAGAGAAAAAGGAGGTTTTAATGATTCTAACTCAAAGTGATGAACCAAATCCAGATGACTGTGAATTTGCCATATGTCAAATTAAATTGGAAAATGAGGATGTTCTTAAAAATTGGGATGAATTGTTAAGTTACCTTCCAGAGGAAAAACAAACTGACCTGAAAGAGTTATTGATGTCACATGGGAAAGTTTGTAGAGATAAATTGGGAAGTACTAAAATGGCTATACATGATGTAGATGTGGGAAATGCTGTTCCTATCAAACTACATCCATATAGACTTAATCCTTTAAAATTGGCACAGGTTAACAGAGATTGAGAGTATCTTAAAAATGGCATAATTGAAGTGGGTTGCAGCCAATGGAGCTCACCCATAGTGATGGTACCTAAACCAAATGGTACCCAACGGTTGTGTGTTTGGCTATTGAAAGGTGAATGCAGTTACAAGAATGGACTCTTATCCTATCCCATGTTTGAAGGATTGCATTGAGAGAGTAGGACAATCCACTTTTATTTCCAACTTCCAGACATGGAAAAAGCATTTGAAACATCGTATGGAGTTCTTCGATCGACCTCAGGCAGCGGGTTTGGTGATAAACCTAGCCGAAAGTGAATTTGGAGAAGCCAGAATCACTTTCCTTGCGGAGTTTCCGATACCCTCAAGACGAAGGAAAATAATGCGATTTCTTAGCGTGAGTGGATTTGATCGAACATTTGTGCAAAAGTTTTGTAGTGTGATTACTCCACTGATGGACTTGCTAAAGAAACGTCAAAGATTTCAATGGACAGCGGACTTTCAACAGGTACTTGAGTGCCTGAAAGCTGTGGTAACCAATGATCTCGTATTGGAGAATTGCAAGGGGCTCTGTGGTCAGATTGAACTAAAGTATCTGATTCTAAAGAGAAATGCTGAGGAGTAGAGGAATGGATGGATCGTGCAGAGACTTTCTTGTTCAAAGCGACTGTCAATCGAGCAGTTTTTTGGTTGGAGGAAGAAGAACAAAGAAAAATGGACTATATTATTATACCTGTTTGCGTGTGTTGTTTTTTTTAAAAACGAAAACGTATATTTACTGTGTGCATTTCTTCGTGGATGGCGCAAAAGTGAAAAATGAAACCATCTTGACGTTGATGGTTTATTTTTTTTCTTGGGGGGAGGTGTCATGTGAGAGTGCCTTTTAGAAATGGATGTTTAAGCAACGCACCTTTAAGAAATGAATTGATGTCAGAGTGTGGGTGGAGCTGGGCTTTAGCTCAGCCATTTTGAAGTTTTTTAGTTTCAGTTTTGGGAGTGAGCAGCTAAAAGGTGCCTAGCTGGTTTGCTGAGAGATGCTTGAAAGGAAAAAGCCAGTTTGAGAGGAAAGCTGGGAGTGGCTGTGTGCTGCTTGAAAGGAGAAAGCCAGTTTGAGGAGAAAGCTGTGAGTGGCTGTGTGCTGCTTGAAAGGAGAAAGCCAGTTTGAGGAGTAAGCTGGGAGTGTCTGTGTGTTTTGCAAAGAGCTGCAGGAAGAAAACACAGAGCGGGTCTGTGGATGTCTGCAAATCCAAAGACTATAAATATAGTAAATGTAACCTCATGTCTGTTGTTACAGGTGAAGTCTTTTGGATGTTTGAAGGAACATTTTGAGGGATTATTTAGTGTTGTATTATTTTTGGGGTTATCTTTGAAGTAAGGGGTGTTAAGTAATCCAATGTTTATTTAAAAGGTTAAGTTGAGTTCATGGAATAAACATTGTTTTGTTTTAAAAACCACGTGTCCATAGTTGTAATACCACACCTGGGGAACAAGCCGTGTGCTTCAAAAGCAGCAATCCATTAAAGGGGGAGCTTGGTTGAACTCCATGATACATTTTGGGGTTCTGAAAACACCTCTCCTATACCAGGTTAGGAGGGGTTATTGGGTTACGGGGATAGGGTGGAAGTGAGGGCTTAAGTGGGTCGGTGCAGACTCAATGGGCCGAATGGCCTCCTTCTGCACTGTTTGTTCTATGTTCTATGAGATTCAATGGCCACGCTGCGCCCGCTCCTGGGATCCCACTCTTGGGATCTACTCGGCACGCAACGCCTCGTGAGATTCAACGCAATCTCGCGAGATGTTGTGACGTGGATCCCGGCCTCAATGGGTGGGATCACTTTTTCGCAAATCTGCACATTAGAGCAAGACAGAAAGCCTTACTGTAACGTGCCGATTCAAGAGGTAACCTGAGGCTTTGTGATTCAACCCCATCACCTCAGAGACTTTGGGCGAGTGCTGTTAAGCACTGGTCCTCACCACCAGGAAGCAGATGGAACTGCACTTGTGGGGTCTCCCGGGGATCGGAGGCTCCCAGCTGCATGCCCTTTAGGCAGGGTGGTGCCCTGGCTCTGCTGATGTCACCTGGGTACCTTGGCAGTGCCACCTGGGTGTCATCCTGGGACTGACAAGGTGACCAGCTGGCACTGTCAGCTGGAATAGGCACTACCACAGTGCCAGTTTTGCATTACCAAGGTGCCACACTGGCATTTCTTCACGCGTGCGAGTGAGCTGGGCATTTGTAAGGGGGGTTGCGGGGACCCTCCCATAGTATCTCTTGCCCCACTGTACAAAATGAGGCTCTGTGCTGCCTCGGCCACACGTTCCCCATTCAGGCCTCTTATTCAACGTGAGTTGCTAAACACGCTTGCTAGGGGTCTTTGTTCTCTTTTGGAGGAATCACGCCATAAGTTACTTTTTTGGACCTTAGGGAGTTTCTCACCGGTTTAGCCCACACTTAGGGTGAGATTCTCTGCTCGCGCTCACCTGGCATTCAGAAATTCTTGCCCAAAATCAATGGATCTTTACACGGTCCGCGCCCGCCCATGGCAATCTTGTGGCGGGCAGGGCGGAAGAATCCAGCCCTTAAATTAATTTTCAGCTCTGGGGAGCCGAACTCAGAGATCGGGCTGCCATTGTGAAAGTGAGCTTATGGGTCCCCCACACTCCCCACCCATGGGCAATGTCACCCTCTACAGACAAGGGCACTACCCCACACACCCAGAAGTGAGGAACACCCCGCCATGGGTTCCCGGGGGATCCACCCACTCCAGGCCCTTCCAGTCCTCCTTGCAGGCTCCCCTTTCCAGGACCCCCACCCATCATCCCTCCCTGTAATGTTCTTGTCGGATGGCCTTATTTATTACAAGAACACCCATGCAGCGAATAGGAGTGTGATCGAACAGTGCATCGGCCTCCTGAAGATGCGGTCCACTCTGGAGAGGCCCTCCAGCATGATGCTGAGAGGGCCACCCACATTTTAGCAGCCTGCTCCATCCTCCACAATATCGCACTGCAGTGAGACAATATGCTGGAGGAGAACGTTGAATACCAGGCCTCATCCGATGAGGAGGATGCATGGGAGGGTGAGGGCGGGCAAGGCATGGGGCCCAGGCAGGCATGGGAGGCCACACGACATGTGCGCCAGGGCCAACCCGCATTGGACGCTCTGATCACCTCCAGGTTAACTGACTGGGGGGGGGGGGGGGTAAATGGGGCTGGCACAGACACCACATCCCAACCCTACATCCCCTCACTTTCCTCCCCGGCCACACCCCGCCTGCACCCCCTCCGTCATATATACCTGCAACACCATGGGGTGGAGTTCCTGGGTTGGCAGTAACAGCAGGTCTGGTCCAAGGGATGGAGGATGATGACAACCCACTCTGTGATGAGCTCTGCATCGTACGACACCGCCTGACTCATGCTGACGATAGCACTTCTCACCGTCCACCTGGGTGATCCCTGCATGCGAGCTGGCCATTCCCATCGCACAGTCCCATCAAATCCCTGGGGTGCCGGTGGTGGGGACAGTCGACTGGGGGCCAGGGGGGAGGAGGAGGAGGGTGGGGAGCATGGGCCACTCACTGAGCCTGCACCATACCCCTCCCCCCCATTGTCCAGCGTATTCTGTGGCATCCGGGCCTGGACGCTGCTTGAGTGACCTAGGTGGCGTGGTGCCATCTTGTTCTGCCGCTGTCCACCAGATGCACCAGAGACAGGAGGAGGGGTAGTCCGAGCTGCTGCGGTGTTCTGGCACCTCCGCTGCGGCCACATCACCTCCTCCTCCCTCGGGTTGCCCGGGCTCCTCTGTGGAACAGGGGTGTGTGCAGAGCTGCCTCCTGAGGATCCCCCGAATCCTGACGCTGCCAGTCCTGGAGGCCCGCTCTGGTCTTGGCTAGGGTCTGCATGCTCGTGGCCATGGAGCACAGGGAGTACACCATTCCATCAGGGACTGCGCCACATCACGCTGTGACTGTGCCACCACCTTCTGGGCATGTGTCATATCAGCCGGTGACTGCACCTTCCCTCTGGGACTGGGCCGCCTCCCTCTGTGTCTGAGCCATGCCGGCCAGCACCTCAGCCATGACTTGCTGTGACTGGGCCTGCTGAGAATCGCCGCTGAAATGTCCAAGTAGCCCTGGCACATAGCTGCCTGTGAGGCGGCAGCCCTGTCCTGGGCCTCGGCCACCGCCTGCACAGAATGCCCCAGGCCTTAGACATGCTGATCCATGTCCAAAACCGTCGCCCCCAATGCCTCCAGCACGGACGCCACCCGTGTGATGGTGACCTGGGTGGCACCACCTCCTGCTCCTGCATGATGTTGGACTCCTTCACCTGCACCTGTAGGTGCTGGATGCTCGCCGACATCCCCTCATGTAGTCCCTGGCTCTGTGACTGCATCTTCACTGTAGTTGGGACTGGATGTGCCAGACGCCCAGGACCCGTCTAGATGGCAGCTAGTCCCTGAGGTCGGCCTGCACTCCATCCATCAACCTCCTCAGGTGCTCCTACCTTCACTTGGTGTGCTGGGTCAACTGTGTGGTGCGCACCAGATAGTGTCCAGGAACCTCTCAACTAAAGTGCCAAGCGAGGTGACTGTCTTTGGGATGAGGGAGTGTGTTGGAGATAGCTGTGATGGAAAATCACTGTCATCCTCCAACCCGAGCTCCTGAGTCTCAGGTGGAGGGCTGGTGTCCGACCTGCTTACCTTGTCAGTGCTCGGTTCACTGGGGGCCTACAGGTCTGGCACTGGCAGGGGGCGGGTCGGCGAGATGGACACTCCCCATCTCCGGCAGGTCCTGCAAGACACTAGACAACATGCATAATTAGATCGCGGGCCTGGAATTGCGCATGGGTGGGGGGGGGTGGGGGGTGGGGTGGGGGTGGGGGGCGGTTGGTGGTGGAGGGTGAGTGTGGTGTGAGGGTGGTGTTGGGTGACGGTGGTGTGGTGTGGTGGTGGTGTGGGCGTGGGGGTGTTGGTGTTGGAGGGTGAAGGTGGTGTGAGGGTGCTGTTGGGTGAGAGTGGTTTGGGGATGATGTGGTGTCGGGGTGGTGTGGTGTGGGCGTGGGCGTGGAGGGGGTTGGTGTTGGAGGATGAGTGTGGTGTGAGGATGGTGTTGGGTGAGGGTGGTTTGGGGATGTGAGTGGTGTGGTGTGGGGGCTGGGCGTGGCGGGGTTAGTGGTGGAGGGTGAAGATAGTGTCAGGTGAGGGTGGTGTGGGGTGAAGTTGGGGTATGGACACGTGTCATGGGGCGTCTCACTTCCTCGCTTGTGGCCGCACTCCACCTCGGCGCCGGCCACGTCCAGGGCCCTCTGTTTAGCCACGGTGAGGGACCGCAGGTTTGGTGGCCCCCTCGCCTGTCTTCTCCCACTCCCGGCCATTATGTGCGGCCCTCTCCCCCGGGGGGGGGTGGGGGCGGGCGGGGGGGGAGACACATAAAACAACAGTGTTAGACATTCCGGTGCATGCAGCCCAGGTGGTGGGTAGCTGGTCACCTCAGTGGCCAGAGTACCCAGCTACGGCGGCTGGTATGGGTGCTGGCATGTGAGGTAGGATAGGCATTCGGCCATCCCCTGGGGAGAGGGGGTGGGTTACGGGTGGGGGGGGGGGGGCACCTGCGCCCAGGCACAACGGACGGTGGCCCCTGGCAGCCTCCTTCCCGGACCGGGGTATAGGGTCATCCGTGCTCTTCCACCGTGTCCAGCAGGGTCTCCAGTTCCGTGTCCGAAAACCTTGGTGTCGCTGTCCATACAGCCATCTTGTTGGCTGGGATAGTGTGTGTGGGGGTAAAATCATTTATGTGTGGCTGCAGCTTGTCAGCCTCCTGAGTGTCAATCACGGACCCGGCGAATCCGGCACCATTTCTCATTAAAATTGTTTGTGTTCCACGTGGTGCCGGTGTTAGCCCATTAATATTAGCAGAATCGGTGTAGGTGTGGTGCCGATATTTCTGTCATGAAAGTCCGCAAATTCTCCGTTGGCGTCAGCACTTAGTCTCAGAAACATAGAATCCAGCCCAATTTATTTTCCAGCTTGGGGAGATGAGGTCATTACTGGGTGGAGCTCATAAAAGCAGAGAGGCAGTGAGTTTGGAAAAGATTTGAGAGAGAGAGAGGAGCTGAGTTCTAATCTGCCTGACTGAGTCCACAATTGTTTCCAAGTAGGATAGTTTAAAAAATTAGGAATAATCCTTTAAAGCAGAGCAGTCTTGTCTGAAGACAAGGAAGAGGCTGAAATGACCTTGTTGAAAAGCTATTTGAAGATATTCAGTCAGAGTCTGAAGGTGTTCCAACCAGAGCCAAATTTGTTTTTACAAAGCAAGTAATACTCTATGTCCTGCTAATTTTCAGATGGATTAAGAGCTGTATGTTATTTTTCCTGTTGTTTAATGGGAAATTGTATAGTTGTGTAAAGGCTAATTGTAAGCTATTCTTTTCGGGTGTGAAGTTAAAAGTTTAATATTGCACTCATAATAAAGTTCTGTTTTAGAAACAGAACTTATTTTTCATGCAATCGCTCCTGGAGTGAATCGTTCTTTCTGCACAGTCTTAAAATGAACTAAAATATTGGGGTTTTGGCCCATTATTCTAGCCATAGTTGGGGTTTGGTCTGGGATCATAATTTTGGAAATGGAAACTGTGTGTATATTTCAATGGGTGGGAACAATTGAAGGGTCGGTTGTGATGGCGGGCACGCACACAACAATTACGAATTTCATTCATTTAAACTTAAAAGGCATCCCAACCCATGAACAAGTTTTTTTTGAAGTTGAAAGAGCTGGGGTTTAAGAAGAAACAGTCAAAAATGAAGAAAAATTGAAAACCCGGCTGCAATTGGCTATGTTAGCCTCAGGAGAATCTGAACATTGAGTGCCCAAGAGTAGATGGCACAACCAACATCTCTTTTAACTATGACCCACACTTCCCAACAAATGTTGGCCTATACCTACAGCAATGGCACGTAGCATTTTGTGCGAGTTGAGTGTGGTATTCTTTCTTTCTCACAGTTTCCACTATGACTGGTTTCTGCTCCTATTCTAGTTCCTGTCCATAAAGTGCTGTTGGCAGAAACAATAGTTCCTTTTTTAAGCAAAGTCAGTTCTAATTTCCTACTGTCTCAACTAAATTCCGTCTGGTGTCAGAATTGGAAGAAACTCACTCTTGAGTCTACTATAATGCTTTTAAAGGATATATAGAAGAAAAACTACAGTATTTTTAAATACAAAAGCCAACTTGGTTTAGCACAGTGGGCTAAACAGCTGGCGTGTAATGCAGAACAAGGCCAGCAGTGCGGGTTCAATTCCCATACCGGCCTCCCCGAACAGGCGCCGGAATGTGGCGACTAGGGGCTTTTGACAGTAACTTCATCGAAGCCTACTTGTGACAAAAAGCCATTTTTATTATTATTATAACTTCCGAAAGCTCCATTTTACTTTACAGCTAATTATTTTATACTGACCAAATACTGTTTTTGTTCAGCTGTATCATGCTGAGAGTGAAAGGTTCATTTAAAACAGAAAATGTTAAACAGCCACCATTTAGTTCTGTGATTCTAATATTGAAGGCATATCATTCTGAACAAAATTATGAATGTCATTAAACGTAAACAACAATTGGAAGAACTCCAATTGAATGCCTCACATTTCATTAAGAAACCATTGGATGGGGCAGCACGGTGGCGTAGTGGGTTAGCCCTGCAGCCTCATGGCGCCGAGGTCCCAGGTTTGATCCCGGCTCTGGGTCACTGTTTGTGTGGAGTTTGCACATTCTCCCCGTGTTTGCGTGGGTTTCGCCCCCACAACCCAAAGATGTGCAGAGTAGGTGGATTGGCCACAATAAATTGCCCCTTAATTGGAAAAAATGAATTGTGTACTCTAAATTTTAAAAAAAAGTAACCAATGGATGTCAGAACTGATGCAGCAATCGTCCATAGGACAGTGAGGTACCTAACGCATTTGGCGGCATTCAGTTCAATGTAGATGAAAACAAGACAGGAACAGAATCCTTAGCAAGTTAAAAACAACTTGTATTGAAGAAAAACAAGTAAAATCTATATGAAATCAGGGAAATTGCAAGAAATAGATGGTGCATATTTTGGAAAATGTCAAGTGAGAAAGAAAGGATGATGGTCTCTTTCAGGTCACGTGTGTTAAGCTCCGATGGTAACTCTATAATGAGAACTAGAAAGCATACCTTGACTTATTTGACTCTCTAAGTATATTGGGCGGGATTCTCCGACCCCCCGCCGTGTCGGAGAATCGCCGGGGGCTGGCGTGGATCCCGCCCCCGCCGGTTGCCGAATTATCCGGCACCGGATATTCGGCGGGGGTGGGAATCGCGCCGTGCCGGTTGGCGGGCCCTTCCCGGCTGCTGGAATGCCTGTCCCGCCGGCGAGAATCAAATCACCTCTCTTACCGGCGGGACAGGGCGGCGCAGACGGGCTCCGGGGTCCTGAGGGGGGAGCGGGGCGATCTGGCCCCAGGAGGTGCCCACACGGTGGCCTGGCCCGCGATCGGGGCCCACCGATCCGCGGGCGGGCCTGTGCCGTGGGGGCACTCTTTTCCTTCCGCCTTCGCCATGGTCTCCACTATGGCAGAGGTGGAAGAGACCCCCTCCACTGCGCATGCGCGGGGATGCAGTGAGCAGCCGCTGACGCTCTCGCGCATGCGCAGCACGGCAAAGTCATTTCCGCGCCAGCTGGCGGGGCACCAAAGGCCTTTCCCCCCAGCTGGCGGGGCGGAAATCAGTCCGGTGCGGGCCTAGTCCCTCAAGGTGAAGGCTCGGCCCCTCAAGATGCGGAGAATTCCGCACCTTTGGGGCGGCGCGATGTGAACTGATGCGCCCCGCTTTTGGCGCCGGTCGGCGGACATCGCGCTGATTGCGGAGAATCCCGCCCATTGTGTTCATTTCAAAAACAGTGCCACCTGTATCCCCTTGATATGTTGGTGCAGTCTATTAAACAATAAGTGCAATCTTTTAAACATGTGTTTTTCAATGTGCGGGTTGTCACCCGCAGGTAGATCACGGGCGGATGTTGGGAGGGTCACGGCGCAGTCGTTCGTGGTGTGCCCGTGGTGGTCCTGATCGTGGGAGAAGTGCCCAATGGTGGCTTCTGGCATTTTTATTGAGCTGCCTTTTAAATAAGAAGGAAATGAGGCTGTGGACAGTCCTCCAGCCATAACCGATAGTAGTGAGGAGGTCATGAGCCCTGCATGTACACTTGACGAGAAGTGCCCTGTACATACGTGCTTTTGGTGCCAAAGCACGGAGGAGAGCTTCTTCCATTTTCTAGTTGCAACAAGCAAGGCAAGAGGACTGTGATGATGTATTGTTTTGTTACAACAAACAGACAGTCAGAGACACAAATAGACATATTTATAATTTGAGGTGCTAATTATACATCAGTGATACTAGACTTCAGTAAGTCCGGTTTCAACTGGACTACCCTCACCTAAAGTATGGTGACCCTCAGGTTGATTTACCGCCAGTTGGCTCTCAAAGAGGAAAGCAGCCAATGGTCCTCTTGGACTGTGGCAATGTTTGCATTAAATTGTAACCTAAGAATTAATATTGACATGATTGAATCCAATTGACTGCCAAGAGTTTCAAGACTCTTAAAACTTCACAGCTTATGTTAAAGAAAACAAAATAAACTATTGGAGAAGAGCAACATCAGCATAAGAAAGCCCCACGAACAATAAAGGCAACATGGCATTTCATTTTGCGTCAAATGGATTGAATTCTGTTCTGGGTGCTTGTTTTCTGCAATTGAAACAGAGAATCAGGAGAAAATAATAAAGAGAAGCTACAAGATGTTGACCTGTAACTGCTGGGCTCCGGAGTGGTTTTGTAACTTGGGGGTGGCCCAGAGATACACTGGGGATCCCCCCTCACCCCAGAAGTCCCCCAGAAAAGATTGCACAGCAGTTACCCAGGGAATTTAAACTTCTGTTGGACAATTACGCTGTAGTTGGAATCATCGGAGAATATGATTTAAACTCAGATGGTTCTGGCTGTCTCACCAGAATTGTCACCCAAGAAATATTAGAAGAATTAAAATCGCTTCTATCTCCTGGATGACAAAAGTACTGACACCCTCCCCCCAATCCTTCATGGGCCTCCCCCCAGCCCTTCACTGGGTCCTCCTCACCACCCAACCCCCAAACTTCCACTGGTCACTTGACCCTCACCCGACTGACACCCCTCTGACTGACACCCAGACTGACACCCCACTGACTAATCTCCCTGAGTGATCCCCTCCACAGTTCACTCAATCCCCACTGACCATCTGATCCCCAACCCTACCCAACCACATATTTTACAAACGTAGCTTTTACTGGCTTCTGAAAGTGACTGGACTTTTAAACCACATAAAAATGTGGTCATGGCTTCCTTACCTCCAACGCTCCGGGGCTTGATTCAAGGCCTCAGGAGCCTGCTGCACTAGACGGTTCTCGTCTAATCTGAGTCGGGGGAGAAAAGAGTGTTTCGATTTCCAGTAAATTAGGAGCGAGTGGCACTCTGCTCTGCCACTCTGCGGAAGGTCATGCTCATTGTAACTTGCACCTGAAATGTCTCTTAAGAAAATTATTGCACTCTTTCTTGAAAATGGTCCCTAGCTCTTTCTCCAACTTTCCTCAACCTATATTGAATCTTGATTACACTACGCTTCGGGTACTGCATGCAGTTCTGGTCGTCACATTTGTGGTGGTCTGATGTGCCCTCCACAATCTGGCACATCAGGGGGGCCACATGCTGGAGAAGGATGAGAGACATGCGGCCCACCTCTGACTATACTGTTCCACCCTCACAGGGTCTCTGTAACATCACCACAAGGTGGAGGGCCCGTGTCAACACTGTCAGCGGGTCAATATACAAGAAAGGAGAGTGATGATCACTCGCTGTGAAGTAAGGTCTGTTGCTCCTAAGTTTATATCAAAGTCTGACCCCTGTCTTTCTACTGGCAGCATGCTCACACCCATTGTCTGCATGGGGTCTGCATCAGGGTCATTTGATCTTGGACTACTGTACCCGGGAGCTGGGGTATGGGGGAACAGAAGGTAACAGAGGGCGGGGGTGCAGGCAGGCCCGCCGTGAAGATTAACGTGACAGAGGCTTCCTATGTATAAGGTGTAACATGTTTTAATAGTGAGAATTGGACATTTCCAGTTCTCCTGGCTACAAATAGTGACCCACCCCCACCCTCTGTGTCCACTCAGTGCTCCACAGTGCATCGGCAATGTCCACCTGCGTATGGGACATGTCCCTCAGCGACTGGGACATGATGTCATGGCCCTCAGCCATGGTTGTCACAGATTCAGCCATGCCTTCGGTGCCACCACTCAAAAGCTGACCTTAGGCTGCAGTCTTTCCATTGCGGGCCCCACCTTAGGAGCATTGGCCTTGTTGCTACATATTGTCGGCATCATCCCCTGTGCTGTAGCCTTTGGGACTCTGTCAATTGGCTATGCACTTGCTTGAATGTAACTTACATCCCCTCCTGAATCTCATGGCCATGTCCTAGCATCTGCATTAGCTCTGAGATAACCTTGTCCAAAGACTTAGCAGAGTCCTGGGATCCAGCAGACCTCTGACTGCTGACTCCCTTAGATATTCCTGCCTCCACCTGATGTGCATCAGCAACTGTGTGGTGCTCACCAGATTGTGCCCCAGAAGCCCATCCAGAAGCTGTTGGGAGGTGAGGATCATAGCTGTGACACCTTGATGGTGGTCGACTTGGAGCTCTCCTCCGAGATGGTCTCTTGGGCAGAGGGTGGGATAGAGCAGGGCAGGTGGATGGCCCGGCCCCATCAGATGGAGAGAATGGACGTGTGATCAGTGAGAAGGAAGGATAATTTTGTCTGACATGAACAGCACATTTGAGGCAGGTCATCTGGGTGATAGGGCAGTGGATCCTTACCTCTGAAGTGCAGGATAACCTCACTGTCAGAGATTGCTCTCTCCTCGGGCAACCCCATGGTTTCTACGGCCTGGGTCTCATAGAAGATGAGGACTTGGATCTCTTGTGGGCTATCTTCTTCTGTGGGGACAAAGGGAGGGCATTGTGAGCCATGCGCTGGATAGATCATGGGGGTCTATAGTAGGTTGCATGTTAAGTAATGGGTTAAGAGACATTCCAACTAGTTGCCTCATTTATATTAAGTATCCAATAATTGACACTGATATGTAAAAGGGCTTCAGGTGGCCTTTATGTCAGGTAATGTGATGTTAGAGTTTTGTGCAAAATCTGTTGAAGTAAATTAAAGGTGTTTGTGGAAAAGCAGCAGAACCTCTGACTCTTTATACAACAGCAGCTAAACGTCTAACAAATCGTAGCAGAGGGCGGTTGCTGTGCAAATGTGAAGGGTTGAAAGATACAACTTTTCCAGACCAAACCAAGGAGTGAGTGAGAAGAGAAGAAAACAAAACAAAACAGATATATGGCTGAACCTAGGATAAAGATGGCTGGATATGACTACCCCCTCTATTTTCTGAAAGGGGATCGTACGATCAATGGAGAAGTGCAGTAGTTATGTGGACTAAGATAACTGCCTTGGGAAAGAGAAAACAAGGTATGGCATTGGCTGTTTCTTTATCTTATGATAATAAAATCCAAAGCAAAGTGTTTTCTGAGCTGAAATTGGAAGAGTTAGACTCAGAAGAAGGTCTGGAGACTCTATTATGTTATATGGATAAGATTTATAAAAAGGATGACTTGTTAAATGCGTATGAAGCATGGTCGGATTTTGATAGGTTCTGGAAAACAGAGGAATTCTCCATGGAAGACTATATAATGGAAAATGTCAGACTATATAAAAGGCTGCAGAAACACAACCTGGAATTTCCACAGTCCGTGTTGGCCTTTAAATTACTTAACTGTGCTAGAGTGAGCAAAATGGATAGGCTCCTGGTTTTGACAGGAGTTCAGTTTGCGGATAAGGACACCTTATTCGATCAGATGACAAGTTTTTAAAAAGTTTCTGGGGAAACATTCGATTCCGATGGCACTGATGACCCACATAGATCAGTCTGCAACAAAGCAGAATATGGAAGACACACTACTAACAAGATGGCGAAATCACACAGCTACAAACAGATCCAAGACTATAGAGGGAGATTGGGACCCGGAAAGTATGAAGACAAAAACGCAGTTAGAACCTACAATAGGAAGATGAACCCAGAAATGCCCGGGGTATGATAAATCAATGTTTTCCATGTGACACTCCATACCATTATGCTTTCAACTGCCCAACACGTTATAATAGAGTGTTTGAAGCGACACATGACACGGAAGAGTCAGAAGAGGAAAAAGATAGTGACCAGAAAGAAGGCATTGCCCTATGAACAAGCAGTTTTACACCGGTAATGAGGGTGTTGGTTGCAGAATCATTCAATTGTGCTGTATTGGACAGTGGCTGCACATCTACTGTGTGTGGAATTGACTGGTTAAAATGTTACCTGGACTCCTTGAATGCTGAAAATCGTAACAAGGTTAAGGAATTTGAAAGTTCCACAAGTTTCAGGTTTGGGGATGATAATACTCTGAAGTCACTGAAAAGAGTTGTGATTCCTTGCAATAGTGCCGGAGTGAATCATTTCATTGGCACAGATGTTGTATGAAGTGAGATACCTTTGCTTCTGAGCAGACCGTCGATGAAGAAAGCACCCATGAAACTGGATATGGAACAGGATAAGGCAACAGTTTTTGGAAAGACGGTGGACTTACAATTTACACAGTCGGGACACTATTGTATTCCATTACTGACAAATAATATTTCAAGTAGAGTTGTTAAGGATGTGTTAATGGCAGTTGAAAATGGGACTTTAGCTGTTGGAAAGCTTGTTGTATTAAAACTGCATCGGTAATTTGCGCATCCGTCTCCTCGGAGGCTGAAAAATTTATTAAACGATGCAGGGGTAAGGGATGAAGACTATACTAAACTGATAGAACAGGTTAGTGATCGCTGTGAAGTTTGTAGGAAGTACAGAAGGACACCAGCACGACTGATAGTAACCCTGCCTTTGGCCAAGGATTTTAACAACATTATGGCTATGGACCTTAAGACCTGGGATAAAGCCAATAATATATTTATTTTGCAATTTGTAGATTTAGCAACCAGATTTAGTCAATCAACGATTGTACAAAATAAAGAAAAGAGAGTAATTCTGGATCAAATCGTGGAAAAATGGATAGGGACAGGAATAAAAGCAAATTACTGCAGATGCTGGAATCTGAAACAAAAGAGAAAATGCTGGAAAATTTCAGGAAGTCTGGAAGCAGCTGTCGGGAGAGAAAAGAGCTAATGTTTCGAGTCCGATGACTCTTTGTCAAAGCTCTTAGGAACAGGAATGGGCCCACCGGCAAAATTCCTTATGGACAATGGGGGAGAATTTGCTAATGAAGAGTTTAGGGATATGTGTGAAAACGTGAATATCACAGTTATGAATACGGCTGCGGAAAGCCCATTTAGTAATGGTGTGTGTGGAAGAAACCATGCGGTAATAGATGACATGCTCTGGAAAATTTTGGCAGATAGACCAAACTGCAAGTTAAATTCAGCTTTAGCATGGGCAGTACATGCAAAAAATTCATTGCAGATGGTTGGGGGCTATAGTCCCCATCAATTAGCGTTTGGCAGAAATCCTAAAATTGCGTCCATCTTCGATGACCAGTCTCCAGCTTGGGAAGGGACTACAATTAGCTCTGCTTTTGCTGAGCATTTAAATGCATTACATAGCAGTAGAAAAGCTTTTTTGGAAGTAGAGGTCTCTGAAAGAATTCGCAGAGCTTTAAGACATAATGTATGGCCATCAGATGCCGGTTTTCAGCAAGGAGACATGGTGTACTATAAGAGAGACAATTCTAATGAATGGAAAGGCCTAGGGAAGATCATAGGCATAGATGGCAAAACAATTATTTTGCAACATGGCAATCAAACTGTTGGGGAACATTCATCAAGGATAATGGGTACAGATTACAAATTTTCAAATTTAGACAGAGCAGACAAACATGGCGAGGAACTAGAGTCATCTGGTATGCACATGTTACAGAACTATGAGGACCAGTTAACTGATATAGACAGGGTTTTTGTAGAGAAACACAACATTTCTGATGAATTAGAACAGGCCATTTTTCCAAAAGGACAACTGGCAAAAGTTGGTACAAAAGTGACATACTTATCTGAAGGGTCTAGTCAATAGAAGGATGCAACTGTTATTAGTAGAGCAGGGAAGGCCACTGGAAAGTATAAACATTGGTTGAATGTACAGCATTCAGGGGAAGGAGTCAAGACAATGGATTGGGAACATGAAGTTCACAAATGGAGGGCACAGAAACGCAGTGCCAGTTCAGTTAGTACATCGGATAGTAAACAGGTCTACAGGAAAAGGTTGAGAACTATTGAAAGAGCATGCCACAGCAGAAGGGGATGTAGGACAGAAGGAGAGGGGATGTAGTTTATCAAGATCTCGGAACATGAGTAAGACTACAAATACTAATAGGAGTAGAAGCCCACATGCACGTGAGATTTTGGTGGCTTCCAATAAATTAGATGAAAAAGTTATCAAATATGCCAAACAGCAAGAACTGCATAGTTGGAGTGAATTTGGCGGATTGAAGTACCGGATAGAGGACAAAGAGCTCTATCCCACAGATGGATTTACACAGAAAAGATTCTTCATGATGGAACTTATAAGGCAAAGGCCAGGATTGTGGCAAGGGGATTAGAAGAAAACTTAGAAGATCAGGATTTAAGGTAGATTCACCTACGGCAGGAAAGATTATTTTAAAGATCTTCTTGGATCTATTAGCCACAAAGGCATGGGAATGCAAATTTATAGATATAAAAGCTGCCTTTTTGCAGGGGCATCAGCTCCAGAGAGACATTTTTCTCCGTCCTCCTAAAGAGGCAGCTAACACAGACGGGGTACTCTGGAAGTTGAACAAACGTGTATATGGATTGAATGATGCATCTAGAGTCTGGTACTTTTCGGTAAGGTCAGTTTTGTTAAAATTAGGCTGTTGCCAGTTGAATGCAGATCCGGCAATGTTTTACTGCCTTTATAAAGGAAATCTTTCTGGCATCTTTATGATGCATGTCGATGATTTTTTGTGGGGTGAGACTAGTGATTTCGAAGCTACTGTTACCTCTGGTTTGAGGAAACAATTCAGGGTTGGAAGTCAGGCTTCCGGTGCATTTAAATATATTGGACTGGAAATCGGACAGACTAAGTTAGGGGCAACTTTACGTTTGCAATCTTATTTGGAAAGCATCAGCCCAATAGGAATTAGTCATGGCCGGGTTTCACAAAAAGACGCAGTGGTTTCAAAGATGAAAAAAGAGCAACTGCGAAGTTTAATTGGGCAACTGAATTAGTTAGGTAGACAGACTAGACCGTACGTGAGTTTTGATGTCTTAGAGTTGAGTACAAAAGTGAATGACCCCAAAGTGGAAGACATAATAAGAGCAAATAAAGCGTTGGTCAAACTAAAAATGCAGGAGTGTGTTTTGAGGTTCCCGGTTTTAGGTGACCTGAGGCACTTGAAACTCACAGTTTATAGTGATGCGTACTATGCAAATGTATGTGATGGGGTTTCAAGCGCAGGAGGTTTTATAATTCTCCTTTTGGGAAACAGTGGTAAATGTTGTCCTCTTGTGTGGGAAACAAAGAAAATAAGGAGAATGGTCAAAAGCACTTTGGCTGCTGAGACGTTAAGCCTTGTAGAGGCGGTGGATATAGCCTTTTATATAACTCAGATCTTGACAGAGATTAGGGGATTTGGGTAATATACCTATTAAATGCCACATTGACAATAAATCCCTCTGGGAAAATGTGTACTCTACAAAAAGTGTCAATGAAAAAAGGTGAAGGATAGACATCGCAAGTTTGAAGCAGTTGTTGGACAGAGGGGAGATAGCAAAAACTAAATGGGTTGACAGTAGCTATTAATTGTCAAACTGTTTTATAAAAAGATGGGCTAGCTCACAGAAACTTTTGGATATTGTTAATGAAGGGCGCCTGTTTCTGTGACTGTTTTTTTTTCTTCCAAAAATGAAAAAAAAGAAGAGGGGAAATTGCATGTGTGTTTTTGAGTTTCTTGTAATTTTGTTTCACCTAATTTTTTTGTTCTCCGAGGAAGGGGAGACTGTTAAGTAATGGGTTAAGAGACATTCCAATTAGTTGTCTCATTTATGTTAAGTGTCCAATAATTGACACTGATATGTAAAGGGGCTTCAGGTGGCCTTTGTGTCGGGTGATGTTAGAGTTTTGTGCAAAGTCTGTTGAAGTAAATTAAAGGTGTTTGTGGAAAAGCAGCAGAACCTTTGACTCTTTATACAACAGCAGCTAAATGTCTAACATTGCATGTGTGGGCACTGCACCTGGACATGAAGGAGTTGTGCTGGTGGGTGCCAGGGAGTTATGAGGAATAAGAACTAAGATCGGATGTGGGGAGGGTGCTAGGTGCCAACCAGTGATTTGTGGGTGACGGTTGGGATTTGAGTGGTGGCTGGTGGAACCCATGCCTGGAGAGTGGTGTAACTTACCCTTGCAGCTCGATGGAGGTCATTAGTTTTTTTCCGACATTTGATGCTGGTCCTCCTAGTCATGCTGCCTGTACTGACAGTGGCTGCCACTGCCTCCCAAGTGGTATTGGTAACCCTACTGCTGGTCCTCCAAACTTCTCGATGGAACAGGATTCCCTGACTCCCATAGACGGTGTCGAGAAGTCTGGCCAGGTTGGCATTGCCGAAGTGAGGAGCAGGCGCTGTTATGCTTGTGTGTTGACTGGAGTGAGTGGTAAGGGAGCGTTTAAAAGCAGTTCCCTCTTGTTAGTGTAGCCAGTTAAAATGGCTAACTCCCGATTTAAAATGGCGAACGGCAAAGGCTGATGGGAAAGTCAGCCAACAGGACACAAACGAGCAGCTGCAGGTTGAGTGCGTATTTACCTCTGGAAAGGCCAGACAAGATCGATACCAGCAACCATCAGCATAACAAAACACCAGCCATCTGCATACTAATAAGCAATCCCCGGAAACAATGAGCAACATTTGGACACATAAAGCAAAACCAGACTCTTTGGCGCCAGCAGAAGCCTACACAAAGGGAGGTGAACGACCACCTCAGGACTGCCCATCGATCAGGGAACTGCTCCAGCATTGGAGAAAATCAAACCAAGTGATTGGGACAATGTCCAATCACTTGGAACCAGGTACAGGGTCCGCCCCGAAAGGCGGGAAGCCCCTGGGGACTATAAGAATCAAACCCAAGTTCAAATGGTTCTTCTTGACAGGGTCACTCAGCAACACGAACCAACCCTTGACAGTGACCGGTTCAGCCGCCTCCGATTTCCAGTAAGTCTTACTTCAACGCTCGCTACGAGATAGGCGCTCCTAGCTACCAATCTGTACCAACTTCGAATCCCGCAGGCTCAGAACCCGAACGAAAGACCATTCATTTCCCTGACCTGGTGGGCCAGTTCCAAGTTAAGTATTGGCCTGTTAGCTGTAGAAGTAGCTTAGACGTAGAATTTGTACATGAGTAGTGATTACTGTATATAATAAATGTGCTTTGATTTAAATCTTACTAAGCGGTGTATTGGATTATTGATCCCCACTCCAGACCCCCACCATTTCTTTGCCACAGTTAAGCATCAGGTGACCATGTACGGCCTAGATGAGCGAGAGCATGTAAAACTCACCATTTTAAGTTTAGACCCTTCAGTAGCAGCAGCCCTTCCCGACCCACAGAATGTAGGAGGAGGCACCCTTGCAGAAATGCATACCGCGATCCTGGATGCGATCGGGTATAACCGGGGTTCCCCCGTAGATGGCCTCAACAAATGTAGGCAAAAGAAATCCGAGCGCCCCACAGCGTTTGCTGGGCGCCTGTGGATTCACTTTGCAGCAGTCTTTGGAGACTTAGACCGTGCCCATTTGTCCCCAGACAACATGGCCAAATGGACCCGCACCCTTATCTCCCATGCCACAGAAACAGGACAGAAAGCCTGCGCGAGTTATGATCCCTCAGAGGAGGCCCATAACGAGAAGTGGGTAGTGAAAAGATTGTCCCGCGCTTGGGAGCAATCTATACAAAGTAAGCCCGCAGTTAAGAATACCGAGGAAAAGCAGGCCGGCGCAGATATGCAGGCAGTAAAAACACACCAGAACCCCGCATGGGTGAATGAGGGGAAAAACAGCCCCCCACCCAATCACAGGAGTACTACAACTGCGGACAGTTGGGACACTTCGCAAGAGAGTGCAATGCCCCTAAAAAGCCACAGAGAGCCCAGCAGACGGGCACTCTGAATAAGAAAAAGACAGAGCCCATTCATAGCGTTAGCGCCCGTTCAGATCAGACGGACTTGACCGGAACGGACTGACGGTGTACGGGCTCCCCCAGTTGGGTCTGCGACACCCTTTGGGATAGGTCCGGACGACCGGTAGTTGCAGCAAAAACTCGGGGACAGCCCATCAAATTTCTCTGGGACACAGGAGGGTCCCGCACCACAATAAATGTCTCCACCCTGTTTCAAAAAGACACGTGGCCCACTACAGCCACCATCACCCTCAGCGGCTTTACAGGTCACTCACAGCAGGGACACATCACAGCCCCCGTGCCCATTCAAATCGGTACCATCAGCACCAAGCACCCCGTAGTTTTAGTTGACCTGCCCCACACATTCTGGGAATCGATTTCATGAATTCCCATAATCTTTCATTCGATCCAGTCAACCAGTGTGTCTGGAAGATGGCAAAATCTGCAAGAGCCCCTGCAACGCTCAACATAGGAGAGTACATGAACAAAATTAGCACCGTAGGCGAATTTTGGTTCAACCCGACCACGCTTAGCACGGACAAGCAGGTTAGGGTAGTTCTGCAAAAGAACAGGGCAGCATTCGCGACCCACAAGCACGACTGTGGACGGATGACTGGCTCCGTACAAGTAACAGGACCTGACCCTAGACCCCAAAAACAGTATGGATTTCCCCAAGAGGCAGAGGGAGAAATCTCCAAGGTAATAGAAAGCTTATTAGAGCAGGGCGTATTTAGATCAGTAGCCTCCACTAATAATGCCCCGATTTGGCCAGTGAGAAAGCCCGACGGATCATGACGACTGACCATCGATTACCGGGAACTCAACAAAATCACCCCCACAACAGCCCCCACAGTAGCCACAAGTCCCGAGACCATGCTCAAGCAGGGACTCAATTCCCGATTCTTTACGGTTTGGGATGTCAGTTATGGATTCTGGTCCATTCACTTGGCAAAGGCGTGCCAGTACAAATTTGCCTTCACCTTTAAATCACAGCAGTACACGTGGACCTGCCTGCCACAAGGCTTCCACAACTCCCCTCCATTTTCCACCGACAGCTGGCAAATGGTTTAGCCAAATTCTCTCGCCCCGAATATCTCGTTCAGTATGTAGACGACCTACTACTGCAGACAGACACCTAGGAAGAGCACATTGAGCTTCTGTCCGAACTCCTGGAACTATTACACTCAATCGGTTGTAAAGTCAACCCGAAGAAGGCCCAGATTTTGGAAGAAAAGGTGATATATTTGGGAACAATTATCACACATGGTAAACGCGAGATCGAGCATAAAAGGAATGACTCGATTGCCAAATTGCCCCTTCCCCAGAACGTTTCAGCCCTCCGGTCGTTTTTAGGACTGGTTGGCTACTGCCGAAACCACATTGACGGTTTCGCCAGCAAGGCAGCACCCCTCTCAGACCTCCTAAAGAAAGGAGCCCCCTGGGAATGGCTTCCGCAGCATACGGAGGCGGTGGACTCTTTAAAACAGGCACTCATAGCAGCCTCCGCACTACAAGTTCCAGACCCGCTTTCCCCTTACGCCATAGAGGTAGCGACCACAGACCGCACCCTTTCAGCCGTGCTCCTCCAGGAACGGCACGACCAGTTAAGGCCTGTAGCTTACGCCTCCAGAATTTTAGATGCTGTGGAGCAGGGATTTTCAGCCTGTGAGAGGCACCTGCTCGCAGTATTCTGGGCAGTCCAGTATTTTTCGTACATTACCGGACTGAACCCCATCACAATTCTCACCGAACACATCCCCACCCAACTTTTACTGGACGGACGACTCAAGGATGGTACAGTAAGCCAGATTAGAGCAGCGAGATGGACCCTTCTCTTGCAGGGACGGGACATCACTGTGAAAAGGACAAAGACGCACACCTATTTAGCTGACAACTTACAGTACCACGAAACCCGCCATGAATGCAAAATTATCTCTCCACACCACAACACAGGCCCCTTTATCGCTAAAATACCCCCCAGAAAGATAGGTAGTTCAAACCAGAGCCCCCAGCACACGGACACGTGTGAGCCCATAAAGATCTATGTGGATGGATCTTCCACAATCTTGGATGGGCAGCGCATAACAGGTTGCGCCCTTGAGGAAATATCGTTAAAACCTCCAGGCCATTTAGGCGCGCAGGCAGCAGAGCTCGCGGCCATCGCGTATATAGTTGAACACCCAGATTCCTTCCCCAGCCCAGCAGACATATGAAATGAAATGAAATGAAAACCGCTTATTGTCACAAGTAGGCTTCAATGAAGTTACTGTGAAAAGCCCCTAGTCGCCACATTCCGGCGCCTGTTTGGGGAGGCTGTTACGGGAATTGAACCGTGGATTTGTTTCCGCAGACGGAAAACCCCTCCCCTCAGCCCCATTGCTCCGTCATATTTTACAGAGAGCCCAGAACAGGACTTATGGGATAATCAAAGTCCGCAGTCACCATCGTACCTCCCCCCCCTGGAAATGTGAAAGCCGACGCACTGGCCAAAGCAGGTTCCAGGCATGGATACCTTTGGACACCCCCCGAAAACGCCCCAGTGAGTGCAGTTCAGGTCTCACAGACAAAGATCGAGGATCTAGTGGAGGTCCAGAAGCAGGACAGCAATCTCAGGGAGAGTGTAAAAGGAAAATATCCAGCTCCCTATGAGAGGTTTAGGAATGCACTGACCACACATTACGGTGTGGTGTTAAAAGACACCCTTTATGTGGTTCCTGAACAGGACAGGAATCAACTGATTTGTTTGTTCCATGATGGTCATGAACATCAGGGAATCTATCCCACTACAGCCCACCTCAAGCAGCTTTGTTGGTGGCTGAATTTAAAGGATGATGTTAATCACTACATCGAGAATTGTCTTATCTGTGCCCAGAATAATCCGGACAGATATGCCAAAAACACCCGACCCGTTAATGGCCTCTGGACTAACCTCCAGGTCGATTTTATAGGACCATTGCCCCCTTGCAGGAATGGCTATAAATATGTACTTGTGGTAATTGACACATTTACAAAATGGGTGGAAGCATTCCCAGCCCGCACAAACACTGCAAAAACCACAGCCAAGATTTTGACCCACCACATCTTTACAAGTGGCTTTACAACTGCCACATCTGTGGCAGCACGGTAGCATTGTGGATAGCACAATTGCTTCACAGCTCCAGGGTCCCAGGTTCGATTCCTTACGTGGGTCACTGTCTGTGCGGAGTCTGCACATCCTCCCCGTGTGTGCGTGGGTTGCCTCCGGGTGCTCCGGTTTCCTCCCACAGTCCAAAGATGTGCGGGTTAGGTGGATTGGCCATACTAAATTGCCCATAGTGTCCAAAATTGCCCTTAGTGTTGGGTGGGGTTACTGGATTATGGGGATAGGGTGAAGGTGTGGACCTTGGGTAGGGTGCTCTTTTCAAGAGCCGGTGAAGACTCGACGGGCCGAATGGCCTCCTTCTGCACTGTAAATTCTGTGATCTATGATCTAAGATGGGACTCCCCCGCAGCATTGAATCCAACCAAGGCTCCCATTTTACGGGACGTGTCATGCAGAACGTCCTCACGATATTTGGCATCACCCAAAAATTCCACATAGCATACCACCCACAGTCGAGTGGTATTGCGGAGTGCCTGAATCGGACCCTAAAATCCACCCTCAGAAAAATGATCCAGCAGAACAACACCACTTGGGACTCAGTCCTCCCTTTTGCGCTGATGTTTTTGCGTAACACAATTTCGACTTCCACAGGTTACACCCCACACACCCTCATGACCGGACGCCCCATGAAAGGCACAGAATATTTGTTAGGTTTGGACTTGACCAGCCCCGAAGTGACGGCCCTCACACACGAGAAAGCAGTAGAACAATTAGTGGAGAATGTTAAAACGGTTCAGCTAGCAGCCGCAGTGAAATTGGGCACCAGAAAGAAACAGAGCAAGGCTTGTTTCGACAAGACAGTGCATGCGACTGAGTACAGTATAGGACAGCAAGTTATGCTCTCTGTATATAACCCCAGCACATTCCTGTCACCAAAATACTAGGGTCCGTACTCCATTGCGGATAAAGTAAGCCCTTCTGTTTCTAAAATAAAGTACCCCAACAGTAAGACTGCGTGGTTCCATATAAACCAGCTGAAGGCATATGGAACACAGTCTAGCCACGCACACCACGTCATGCTCGACGCAGCACACCATGCCCCGCCCACAGCCAACATAACCCTACTATCCCCCAACACGTCTAGCCCAGCCACGGACTCGACCTCGACTCCACCCCCAAAATATACACTCCGCCCCGAAACGCCCACAAACTGCAGCAGCAGAGACAGCGACTGTGACTCGGACGATAGCCACAGCACACCTCCCTACTATCCCCATGCAACAGGACCCACACCCAGCGATTCCGACTACGATCCAAGTGATCCCTTCATGATCACTTTCCTGACCACCGAACTACACTGACGACTCCGATTTTGTCCCCACACAGCTAGACACCAATTACTGGCACCGAGATAACTCGTTCAGACTCGTCCGCAACGACGAGAGCGACCCCAACTCACACCATGCAGCCCTAATCCACTCGAGAGTTTGACACCCGGGAGAAGAGGACGACCTTGGGTCTGACTCCCAAACCAAGAACCCCTTTGCGACCCTGTTCGCAACCGAGAACTGAGGTGTCCAGATGATGTTTTAAAAGGAACCGCTTGGGAGAAGTGTTGTCCTTTCTGATGGAACCTGCAGAATGTTTTATGTTGTTTGTACGTTTGTTAAATGTTGTATGTCCGACAGGAGAATTTTTTTTTCTCACTGCCCCACGCTTATTCGGCTGAAACCTCTGAGGACTTGCCTACAGAGACTCACTATTGCCAGACACTAGTTCAGCAGAAACCGCTGAGGACTTGTCTGCAGAGACTGGTTGAGGAACCAGACGCCCGTTCGTAACTGCCCTTCTGGTTCGAAGGTACAACCACTACGGCAGCCCCACCACGATGACTACATTTCTTGCCCGTTCTTGTCGGTTGCTCAGGTAGTGGAGAAACGGCTTGGGGCTCGCCCTGCCTGGGAACCCCCCCTCTGGTCAACTATGCTCGGGTAGGAGAGACACGGCATTGGTAGCCGTCCTACCCGGGGACTCCATCCAACTCTTACCTGTCGCGGCCCATACGCACCTCATTTTGGTACTTTTCGTTCAAAAAGTTTTGTTTTGTTTTAGGTAACCTTTAGGTTGCCAACCACATGCTATTTACATCCTGAAACATTTGGATGGTAAATTGTGCAGTCTGCGAGACGGCTCGCACTGGTTCATTATTGGGAAGTGTGTCTTGTCCTAAAATTTGATTTTTGAAAAAATTATAAAGGGTGTAATTGGCACTACAGGACAGACACACTATCGTACAAGATATTAAACAAAGATAGTAACAGACACTATGCTTGTTTCCACAGAACTCCAGAAGCTCCAGGACCGGAGAAGAGAAGAAAGAAAAGGAAAGAGAAGAGCCATGAGGACTTCCTTCATATGGATCAGCATCATGTTTATGGACATTTGTTTGCACGTGAACACGAACCCCATGACTTCAAGCCCCCCAGCCGTTAATGTTTCACTTCCCTGCAGTACCCAGAGCCCAATCACCAGCGACACCACATCATCTTGGTGTGCCAGGTTTATAACCTGGTACTCTCTGTCCCATGTAATAGAAACATAACTGGTATTAGCGATACTCTGCTGCATAGTGCAGACAGCGTCTACGGAAATGGAGAAGGAGAGCCTACCGCGCTCGAACCCCGGTATATAGGATCAGATCTCCTATGTTCGGAAACGACCCGACCCCCGCGATCTATAATAAAGTGCATTCACTTGCATTTATTGTAAATAAAGAAATGTAAAGAACTGTTCATGAGTAAATTGTACGATCCTGAGCTTGACTGCCAAGCCAGGAAAACTGATGTATAAAATGCTATGATTTTGTTTGTATGGTTGAGGAAGTTAGGATGATGAAATGTTTAAGTGAGTGTAGTGTATTAAGAATAGTTAGAGGTTCCCAGTTTATTGTTTTGTGATGCACGTCCCTGTTTGAAATAGCACCCTCAGAATTGTTAGTTAAAGTTTTTTTGCATAGTTATGGTCAGTGCAGAGGCCATGAAGGAAGTGTCCCACCCAGGTCAGGGAATGGAAAGCAACATAGTTATGTGATCCTTCACGCTTCGCGTTAGGATCACAAGGAGGGTAGGTAGCCAGTTAAAATGGCTAAGTCCCGATTTAGAATGGCTAACACTCGATTTAAAATGGCGAACGGCAAAGACTGATGGGAAAGTCAGCCAAGAGGACACAAATGAGCAGCTGCAGGTTGAGTGTGTATTTACCTCTGGAAAGGCCAGACAAGATCGATACCAGCAACCATCAACATAACAAAACACCAGCCATCTGCATATTAATGAGCAATCCCCAGGAACAAGGAGCAACATTTAGACACCTAAACCAAAACCAGACTCTTTGGCGCCAGCAGAAGCCTACACAAAGGGAGGTGAACGACCACCTCAGGACCGCCCATCGATCAGGGAACTGCTCCAGAATTGGAGAAAATCAAACCAAGTGATTGGGACAATGTCCAATCACTTGGAACCAGATACAGGGTCCGCCCCGAAAGGCGGGAAGCCCCTGGGGACTATAAGAATCAAGCCCAAGTTCAAATGGTTCTTCTTGACCGGGTCACTCAGCAATGCGGACCAACCCTTGACAGTGACCGGTTCAGCCGCCGCCGATATCCAGTAAGTCTTACTTCAACGCTCGCTACGAGATAGGCGCTCCTAGCTACCAATCTGTACCAACTTAAAATCCCGCAGGCTCAGAACCCGAA
This sequence comes from Scyliorhinus torazame, assembly GCF_047496885.1. Taxonomy (NCBI): domain Eukaryota; kingdom Metazoa; phylum Chordata; class Chondrichthyes; order Carcharhiniformes; family Scyliorhinidae; genus Scyliorhinus; species Scyliorhinus torazame. The sequence goes on along the minus strand of NC_092716.1, from coordinate 48,093,150 downwards.
CGAAAGACCATTCATTTCCCTGACCTGGTGGGCCAGTTCCAAGTTAAGTATTGGCCTGTTAACTGTAGAAGTAGCTTAGATGTAGAATTTGTATATTGATGCACAATCAATACTCTTGAGACCACGAGGAGTCATATCGATTCAGCTTTAATCAGATAGAACTGTACCCAGCAGCGATGTTACAGAAGTGAAGGCTGCTGGGACGGCACCGATTCTTATACCCCGCCTCTCAGGGCGGGGCTATGTACATTACCCAATGGTACACCCCGCGGTCTAGCCAATGGTCATTCACCTCTCAGGTACTGCAATACCTGGTATTACCACATTCACCCCTGTTAAAAAAGGAGTCAGCGGGGTGATGGCCAGTGTCACTGTCGCCTTTGCATGGTAGGACCAGGTATTGCAGGTGCCATGCTGTCGAGGGTAACGGAGAAAGTTCTTGTGTTGTTTGTTATTTTTCATAGTGCTGCAATCAGACGATCGGGTGGCCTGGTTGTCCTCCTGGAGCGTCTAAGTTTCGGCGGCGATCCTGGTGAGGGCCCCGGCGGTTGTGACTCCGGGAACGTGGTGTCTTCCTCCCGGGCAGTTTCGTCACCCCTAGGCGGCGCTGTAGGGGCGAAAAATGGGCAGCAGGGGGGGGCGCCGGTAGGGGGCGTCGTTGCCTGTTCGGCACTGGGTCGGGGTTCCGGCGGCAGCACTGACCCTCCGGTCAGGTGCTGCGGGGGGGCAGTGGCGCGGGCGCGCGTGGGGCTCCGGCGGGCGCCAGGTCCCGAAGGGAGACCGTATCTTGGCGTCCGTCGGGGAAAGCTACGTAGGCGTACTGGGAGTTGGCATGCAGCAGGTGGACCCTCTCGACCAATGGGTCCGACTTGTGCGCCCTCGTATGTTTCCGCAGTAGGATGGGTCCGGGTGTCGCTAGCCAGGTTGGGAGCGAGGTCCCGGAGGAGGACTTCCTGGGGAAAACAAGGAGACGTTCGTGAGGTGTCTGGTTTGTGGTAGTACATAGCAGGGACCGAATGGAGTGAAGGGCCACTGGGAGGACTTCTTGCCAGCGGGAGACTGGGAGATTCCTGGACCGAAGGGCCAGCAGGACAGTCTTCCAGACCGTTCCATTCTCCCTTTCTACCTGCCCGTTACCCCGGGGGTTGTAGCTGGTCGTCCTGCTCGAGGTGATGCCTTTGCTAAGCAGGAACTGGCGCAGCTCGTCGCTCATAAAGGAGGACCCCCTATCACTGTGGATGTATGCGGGGAAACCGAACAGTGTAAAAATACTTTGGAGGGCCTTGATGACGGCGGTTGTGGTCATGTCTGGGCAGGGGATGGCGAATGGGAACCGGGAGCACTCGTCAATCACATTAAGGAAGTACCTGTTGCGGTCGGTGGAGGGGAGGGGGCCTTTGAAGTCCATGCTGAGGCGTTCAAAGGGACGGGAAGCCTTTATCAGATGCGCCCTCTCTGGTCGGTAGAAGTGCGGTTTGTACTCCGCGCAGATTCGGCAGTCCCTGGTGACTGTCCTGACCTCCTCGATGGAGTAAGGCATGTTTCGGGACTTAACAAAATGGAAGAACTGGGTGACTCACGGGTGGCAGAGGTCCTCGTGGAGGGCTCGGAGGCGGTCTACTTGTGCGGTGGCACAAGTGCCGCGGGATAGGGCATCAGGAGGCTCGTTCAGCTTCCCGGGACGGTACAAGATCTCGTAATTGTAGGTGGAGAGTTCGATCCTCCACCGCAAGATCTTGTCGTTTTTTATCTTGCCCCGCTGCACATTATCGAACATGAAGGCCACCGACCGTTGGTCCGTGAGGAGAGTGAATCTCCTGCCGGCCAGGTAATGCCTCCAGTGCCGCACAGCTTCTATTATGGCCTGAGCCTCCTTTTCGACCGAGGAGTGGCGAATTTCGGAGGCATGGAGAGTGCGGGAGAAGAAAGCCACGGGCCTGCCCGCTTGGTTGAGGGTGGCGACCAGAGCTACATCGGATGCGTCGCTCTCGACCTAGAAGGGGAGGGACTCGTCGATGGCGTGCATTGTGGCTTTTGCGATGTCCGCTTTGATGCGGCAGAAGGCCTGCCGGGCCTCCGTCGACAGGGGGAAGGTTGTGGATTGGATCAGGGGTCGAGCCTTGTCGGCGTAATTAGGGACCCATTGTGCATAGTAGCTAAAGAAGCCTAGGCAGCGCTTTAGGGCCTTGGGGCAGTGAGGGAGGGGGAACTCCATGAGGGGGCGCATGCGTTCAGGGTCGGGGCCTATGACTCCATTTCGCACTACGTAGCCTAGGATGGCTAGACCGTCGGTGCTAAACACGCACGTTTCCTTATTGTCGGTCAGATTTAGGAGGTGCGCGGTCTGGAGAAATTTACGGAGGTTGGTGTCGTGGTCCTGCTGGTCATGGCCGCAGATGGTGACGTTGTCAAGATACAGGAACGTTGCGTGTAAGCCGTACCGGTCAACCATTCGGTCCATCTCACGTTGGAAGACCGAGACCCCGTTTGTGACACCGAAGGGAACCCTTAAAAAGTGGTAGAGCCGCCCATCTGCTTCGAAGGCAGTGTACTGGCGGTCACTATTACGGAGGGGTAGCTGGTGGTAGGCAGACTTGAGATCCACCGTGGAGAAGACCTTGTATTGCGCAATCCTGTTTACCAGGTCGGCAATAAGGGGGAGAAGGTATTCGTCCAGTTGTGTAAACCGGTTGATGGTCTGGCTATAGTCGATGACCATCCTATGTTTCTCCCCCGTCTTTACCACCCCGACTTGAGCCCTCCAGGGGCTGTTGCTTGCTTCGATGACCCCTTCCTTCAGCAGCCTTTGGACCTCGGACTTGATGAAGGTCCGGTCCTGGGCGCTGTACCGTCTGCTCCTGGTGGCGACGGGTTTGCAATCCGGGGTGAGGTTCGCAAACTGGGAAGGCGGGTCGACCTTAAGGGTCGCGAGGCCGCAAACAGTAAGGGGGGGTATAGGGCCGCCAAATTTAAAGGTCAGGCTTTGTCGGTGGCACTGGAAATCCAGTCCCAGAAGGGTGGCTGCGCAGAGATGCGGCAGCACGTAAAAGCGGAAATTGCGGAATTCCCTGCCTTGGACGGTGAGGTTCGCGAGGCAGAACCCTTTTATCTGCACCGCGTGTGACCCGGGGGCCAGGGAGATCCATTGTTGGATGGGATAGGTGACCAGAGAACAGCGCCTTACCGTGTTGGGGTGAACGAAGCTCTCCGTGCTCCCGGAGTCGAAGAGGCACGACGTCACGTGGCCGTTGATGGTGATCGTAGTGGTGGCCTTCGCTAGCGTTCGGGGCCGACTCTGGTCCAGGGTAACGGAGGCCAGCTGCAGCAAGGAGTTGAGGTCGGGCAGCGCGTAGTCAGCCGTGCTGGGGGCTTGAGACCCCATCCAAGATGGCGCCGGCCATGGATCGCACATGGAGTCCAGGGACGGGGACTCCGAAGATGGCGGCGGGGAGGAACAAAATGGCGGCGCGCACTGCTCCAGCGTTGCGGAGGCCAGCTGCAGCAAGGAGTTTTGGTCGGGCAGCGCGTAGCCAGCCATGCTGGGGGCTTGAGGCCCCATCCAAGATGGCGTCGGCCATGGATCGCACATGGAGTCCGGGGACGGGGACTCCGAAGATTGGACCGGCGAGGGACAAAATGGCGGCGCGCACTCCTCCAGCGTGGTTGCCGGGGGGCAAAATGGCCGTGGCTGTGACGCTGCCTGGAAGGACAAAGGCTGCGGTGCGCGTTGGGCCGGCGGGGCTGGGAAAAGGGAGTGCAGTGGGCCTTGGACAGTCGGAACTTGAAAAAGCTGCTGTGGTTGAACAGCAGGGGCCTGGAAAAACGGCTGTGAGTACGCGCTGGATACCGCGGCCACCGCATGGGCTAGGCATAGTGGCCTTTCTTGCCGCACCCTTTGCAGGTGACGGTGCAGGCCGGGCAGCGCGCGCGGGGGTGATTCGCCTGGCCGCAGAAGAAGCAGCGTTGGTCGGCGGCGGTAGCGGGGCGCCTTACCACGCAGGCCTGCGGAGTTAGCGGGTAAGTCTGCGGGTTAAGCGGGTAGGTCTGGGGGGCTGCTGCCGTGGGTTGCCACGCAGTCCAGGGGGGCGCGGTGCGTGCGGGGGCGTACGCAAGGGCGTTTTTGTACGTCACGTCCATGGACCCTGCCAGGGCCCGGGCCTTGGTGAGGCCCAGTGTGTCCATTTCGAAGAGCCTTCGGCGGATGTCGGGGGAAACCATACCTGCCACGAAAGCGTCTCGGATTAAAAGTTCAGTGTTCTCATTCCCCGTCACCGCTGGGCAGCCGCAGTTTTGGCCCAGCACTATCAGTGCCCGGTAGAAGTCTTCGAGTGTCTCATCTGGGCTCTGCCGTCTCGTTGCCAGCAGGTGACGGGCGTAGACCTGGTTCAGCGGACAAATGCAATGTCCTTCCAGCAGCTCCATGGCTTTATCATAGTTCGCCGCCCCTTCGATCAGGGGGTAGATCGCCGGGCTGACCCGCAAGCGTAGGGGGTGCAGCTTCTGCCTTTCCGTGGGGGTGTCGGCAGCCGTATCGAGGTAGCTCTGAAAGCACGCCAGCCAATGCTTAAAAATCGCGGCGGAGTTTTCTGCGTGAGGGCTGAGCTGAAGGCACGTCGGCTTGATGCGGAGATCCATCCTTCAAAAGTACTTATCTGATTAAACTGATGCACAATCAATACTCTTGAGACCACAAGGAGGCATATCGATTCAGCTTTAATCAGATAGAACTGTACCCAGCAACGATGTTACAGAAGTGAAGGCTGCTGGGACGGCACCGGTTCTTATACCCCGCCTCTCAGGGCGGGGCTATGTACATTACCCAATGGTAGACCCCGCGGTCTAGCCAATGGTCATTCACCTGTCAGGTACTGCAATACCTGTTATTACCACATACATGAGTAGTGATTACTGTGTATTATAAATGTGCTTTGATTTAAATCTTACTAAGCGGTGTATTGGATTATTGATCATTACTCGGACTTGAACCACGTGGCGGTATCAGAAAGATACCTGGCGACTCAAGAGCAAAGGTGATAAAACAGAGCAATTAAACTAAGGCAAAAGTTAGCAACATTAGCGGTGAGACTGAAGCGAGAGTCTGGCGAATCAGACGGCGAGACAGCCAGTAATGGTGAGAAGCTCATGGAGGCTCATTTTCGGCACTAATTGCCATTAAATACGGGCCACAACTCTCCAGTGCGGCTTTCGAGAAACACCCTGCCAAACGCGACCAGAATGACACTGAGAAATGTTTCTGTTAAATCGTGTCCTTTCTCTCTGTCTTCAGAGAGGAAGGTACAGAAAACCAAAAGAGAACCAATGTGAAAAAGTAGTACTGGAGAAAATAATGGAGTTTAACGTTGATAAATCCCCTGGATCTGATGATCCGCACCCAGAGTGATGAATGAGGTGGCTGTAGAGATAGTGGATGCATTGCTGGTCATCTTGCAAATTCTATAAATTCTGAAATGCTTCCTGCAGATTGGAAAGTAGTAAATGTTACGCCACTATTTAAGAAAGAAGGGAGAGATAAAATGAGAAACAACAGACCTGTCAGCCTGACATCAATAGTAAGGAAAATGCCAAAATCTATTGGAAGAAATGAGGGGCGGAATTCTCCATCAGCTGATACCAGAATCGGGAAACGCGATTGGGCAGAGAATTGGTTTTGACGCCGATATTGTGGTAGGTGCCGGTTTTACGCCAAATCGCAATTCTCCGGTGCCTCGACAGAAGCATCAATGCATTCCACTCCGTAAGTACAGTAAACACCGTTGGCATACCATTAGCGCGCCCGGCCCGGTATTCTTCAGGACCTCTGCAATTTTCCGCCTCCATCGGGGCAAATTCCCGACAACGAGATTCATTCACTTGTGCTTTTAAAAATCGAGAAACAGGCGCTTTGGTTGATGAAGGTGAGAGGAGTTAGGACACGGTGAGGCATCACTGTGAGCTACCGGTTCTGATACTGCCGGTTTGCTGGGTAAGGGGAGGGCCCTGCCAGGGCTTGGGGAGGGGGATGGGGGGGGGGGGGGAGGGGGCGGGGGGCTGGGCGGAAGGCGGTACAAGGGGATGGCATGGGACTTGGGTGACATCCACAGGACTGGTTCAGTGCCCAGGCACGGACCGCCAATACTGCGGCCTGCAAGGCAGCCATCTTGCTGCGCTCCCCTCTGACCACCCTTCTTGACCCCTGGTTCAGCAGAGTGACACTGGCCTTATGGTGCTCCCACCCCCGCACCCCAACCCCTACCTATCCACCCACCATCCCCGCAGCCCACCCTCTGTACACCCGCCCCCCAAACTGGCCACTACCGACCGGTGTGGCATCACGTGGCCCGCCCAAGATCAACGCCCACAGTAGCTCCTATATGGGGGACACCGGACAGGGGGTGCGGAGCATGCTGCTGGCAAGTGCAATGCCAGACAATGGTACCCCTGGCAGAGTTGGCAGTGCCAACTGGGCCACCATGTAGCCCATTGGACCTAGTTGGGCGTGGGGTTACGCACCATCCTAACATGTCGGCCTTTAATTCCCTGCTGACAATGGATATTGAATACAACCAGCAATGGTGGCCTTCCTTCTAGTTGCTGTATCCCTGGGGGATGCACTGTGGTTGTACGAGCTAGAGTTACTCGAGGAGGAGGAAGTTACAGCAGTGGAGCGTGCCCCAGTGGAACAGGAGACAGCACTAAGGATGGAATGCCAACCGCCCACAGGCCAAGGAGGAGGAGGTGCACAGGAGGTGCTGCATGCGGCCTCATGTGTACCGGCAGCGCCTGCCATTCGTGGGCCTGCTGGATCGGGCATGCCGTTGAAGACTGTGGCTGGAAGGGTTGCCCGCATCGCGGCAGCCTGCTGTGTCCTCCATAGCAGCAGGACGATATTGCAGGAGGAGGATGTAGGCCAGACCTCCTCCAAGGAGGAGTATTCAGTGCAGGGACAGGATGGACAGGACATGGGGCTCGGGCAGGCAGGGGAGGCCACACAATGCGTGCGCCAGGCCAACGCACACAGGATGCTCTGATCCCTCCAGGTTCACCTACTGGGGGAGACTAGTCAGGGGCACGGGGACCGCATTCCAACCCTACACCCAACCCCCCACCCCCACCCCCGGCGCAGGCAAAACCACCTACAACCCCTCCATGATACATCTCTGCCACACTATGGGGTGTGGGCCCTGAGTTGACAGTAACAGCGGGTCTGGTCAATGGATGGAGGATGGTGACATCCAGCTCTGCGATGAGCTCTGGTGCTCCGCATTGTTTGACAACGCCTGACTCCTGCCCAAGGTAGCACATTTCTACCATTTGCCTGGGTGATTCCTGCATGTGAGCTGGCCATTCTATCACACGGTTCCATTGATTCCCTGGGGTGGTGGAGGTGGCGACGGTGTGGGTGAAGGGCGGGATGGGTGTGAGCCAAGCCCACCACAATGCCTGTGGTAAACCACTGTGTTGTATTGTATTGTTACATGCCTGGGCTTGTCCCTGCTGGCTCCGCCTGTGGTTCCTCCCCTCGGGCTCATGTATAGAGGTGGTTGGTCTCTGCCTCTGATCCAGTTCGGGATCAGAGGCCAGGAGGTTTTCTGTTTAGTGTATTAAAGCCTCAGTTACATTCACCACTCGATGTGTTCATTGATGGCATCTCAATTTAATACAGTAAACATTTAATATGAATTCATCACTCAAGCCTGATCGCCTGCAGCTGGACCCACAGGTAGCCGACGCCACTGCAACTTTCGAGCACAGGCTAAGCTGCTTCGAAGCGTACCTCGGATTCTTCACCGAAGATTTCACCGACCTCCAAAAGAAGCAGGGGCGAAATTCTCCGTTATCGGCGGAAAGTCCGCCGATCGGCGCAAAAAAACGGCGCAAATCCCACTTGCGTCACGTCGGAAAAATGGGTCGATAGTCTCCGGCCCGAAATGGCTAGCAGCAACGTAACGGGATCCGCGCTTGCACAAGTGGTTCACGCCGTGCAGCGTCATACGCGCTGCACGGCGTGACGGCTCAGAGGCCGCGCTGCTCCCCCCCACCCGACCAGAACACCCGACCGCAACACCCGACTGGATGGCTGGCCGTCGCTCAGCCCCGAGGTTCGAGTCACGCGATGTGGAGGCGCTCCTGGACGCGGTGGAGCAGAGGAGGGACGCCCTGTATCCCGGGCACGGCCGCAGAGTTGCCCCACGCCACAGCCGGCGTCTGTGGAGGGAAGTGGCAGAGGCCGTCATCGCTGTGGCCCTGACACAACGGACAGGCACCCAGTGCCACAAGAAGGTGAACGACCTCGTCAGAGCAGGCAGGGTGAGCCTCCCCCATATCCCCCCTCCCCCATATCCCCCCTCCCCCATATCCCCCCCCATATCCTCCCTCCCCCATATCCCCCATATCCCCCCCTCCCCCATATCCCCCCCTCCCCCATATCCCCCCTCCCCCATATCCCCCCTCCCCTCCCCATATCCCCCCTCCCCCCATATCCGCCCTCCCCCATATCCGCCCTCCCCCATATCCCCCCTCCCCATATCCCCCCTCCCCCATATCCCCCGCCTCCCCCATATCCCCCGCCCCATATCCCCCCTCCCCCATATCCCCCCCTCCCCATATCCCCCCTCCCCCATATCCCCCCTCCCCATATCCCCCCTCCCCCATATCCCCCCCTCCCCCATATCCCCCATATCCCCCCTCCCCCATATCCCCCATATCCCCCTCCCCATACCCCCCCTCCCCATATCCCCCTCCCCCATATCCCGCCTCCCCCATATCCCCCCTCCCCCATATCCCCCATATCCCCCCCTACCCCATATCCCCCTCCCCATATACCCCATATCCCCCCCCCATATCCCCCCCTCCCCCATATCCCCCCTCCCCCATATCCCCCCTCCCCCATATCCCCAAGTGAATCCAGCCCTAACCTTAACCTCTGCAATGCACGCGCAACCGATGGCGTGCATTCATATACCTGCCTAACAGTGTTGCCTTTTACCCCTGCCACCACCCCCCCCCCCCCACAGGAGAAGCGCGCACACAACAATAGGGAGCATGTGAGGACTGGAGGAGGGCCCGCTGATGAGAGGCCACGGACCGTACACGAGGAAAGGGCCCTGGAACAGGCTGGCGGACCTGAGGACCGGGAGGTTGCTGATGCAGAGGTCGGGGGCGTACTAGCGAGTGAGCCACCGACAGCCCGTCCCCATATCCCCCCTCCCCTATATCCCCCTCCCCGTATCACCTGATCACTGCCTGATGTCTAACCATGCATGCTTCAATATGTATCGCATGACCAAACGTCCAGGCACCCATCCCCGCAGATGCAGACCGCCCGCAGGATGCCCCTCGCACACCACGGGAGACGGAGAGACCCGCACCCTCCAGCATGCGACGCCCGCAGGATGCCCCTCGCACACCACGGGAGACTGAGTGACCTGGAGCAACAGGGAGACGACACCCCCGTCACGTGCGGGAGCGACCACCCAGCGATGAGGGGGGCAGCCACAGGCCCCCGTCACATCCGAGCCAGGACACCACTACCCAGGACACCACTACCCAGGACACCCCTACCCGGGACAGCACTACCCAGGACACCCCTACCCAGGACACCCCTACCCGGGACAGCACTACCCAGGAAGACAAAATACCGGACAGTGACTCAGAGTGGATGGGTGGAGACCAACCCCCACCCCAAAGTGCCATGGACTCAGAGTGGAACGAAGAGCACGACACAACGCCACTGCTGTCACCAACACCCTCCACCATCGCAGAAACACTCACCACGGTTGGGCACTTTAGTGATGAGGCGTCTGGTACACTCACTGGTGCGCACAACACAGCCGTCCCGGTACAGCAGGTGGAGGTAGGAGCAGCAGAGGGACCGGGCGGTCGGAGGGCAGCCCAGGCCAAGCGAACATCTGCCGCCCAGATGGATCCCGGGTTCCTGCAGTTACCACACCCACACATAGATCCGATGCAACCACCGACCCGGAGACGAGCGAAGAGGGTGACGGGCGGCTTGCGGCGGCTGCGGTCGCAGGTGGAGGAGTCCACCCGTGTCCAGGAGCTGGGAGTGGTGCGGTCATGCGTGCCACCCAGGCTGACACCGCACGGGTGGCGTCCGCGGTGGAGGCAATGGTTGCGACGGTGTCAGACATGGGGAACGGTTTGCGAGGCCTGGGGCTTTCCGTGTAGGCGGCGTCTGTGGCCCAGGAAATGGCTGCCCTCTCAGGCCATGAGCCAGTGCCAGCGCCAGATGGCAGAGGCGCTCAACGCCATAGCCCAGTCTCTGCAGGCCATGGCCCAGTCTCAGCAGGCCATGGCCCAGTCTCTGCAGGCCATGGCCCAGTCTCAGCAGGCCATCGCTGAGGGCATCGGCGCCAGTGGCCATGTGCGAGCCGGCGTCGCACTGTCACAGACAGGGTTTGCCAACACCCTGGGCTCCATGGCTGCAAACCTGCAGACCCCTGTCGATACCAGCACGGGCCTCCAGGACTGGCAGCGCCAGATGTCGGGGGGGGCGTCGGATGGCCAGTCCGTTCGCATCCCCCACCCATGTAGAGGCCTGGGGACCATCGGGCACCCTGAGGGAGGAGGAGGTGGTGTGGTCCGTCCCGGCTCCCTCTGTAGGGGAGGTCCCGGTACACCGCGACACCTCGGACTCCCCCCCTTCCGTCCCAGGTGCATCTGGTGGGCAACGGGCAGGACAGGCTGGCAGCTCGCCATCACAGTCGCCCGGGCCGCAGCCTGGCCCATCTAGGCCAGGACGCCCCAGGAAACGGCCGCCAAAGGGATCCAGTGTCAGAGGGCAGGAATCACAGGAGTCCACCTCCAGTTCTGCTGTACCGTCTGGGGAACCACGTAGACGTAGTCAAAGGGCCCGTAAGGCCAAACAATTAGACACTGAGTAAGTTGGCACGGGTGCAGGGCACAGATGAGTTTTAGGGGCTAGGGCACGTGCATGAACTCCTTTGGTTATTAAAGTCAATGTTACACCTACCGAAGCTGCCTTTGTGCTCTGTCCAAAGTGTGCGGGGGTGTCATGTACGTTGAGCGCAAGTGTGTGTGTGAGGGGTGGTCTTACCTCAGCCCCAGGTGAGTCTGCCCCCTTCCCCCTGGGCCGCCATCAACATCCCCCGGGCAGAGGACGGGACCGTGCGCTGCAGTGTCACAGCCGCATGCAGGGATGGTCCGGGTGGATGGTGGTACTGTGGCCATGGGTCAGACATAGTCCAACGATGTAGAGCCAGGAGCTCATCGCAGGGCGGGTTGTCATCATCCTCCATGGCCTGCGATAGACACGCGT